>NW_006286241.1:779002-783976 GCF_000327345.1 Myotis davidii
CACACAAACGTCGCCACGCACCCCGTGCATCCCCACGGTTCCCAGCCTTCTCTGAAGACTGTGGTGGCTCTTACTGCAAATAGCACTCATCAGAACAACACCATCTTCTCCTTGCAAAGGGGACTCGACAGAGGTGACAGCTCAGTGCAGAGGAGCTTTCCTGGAGGGAAGAGAAGGGACAGTGTGGGTCCACGGACCAAGCTGGGATTCAGTAGGTTAGATGCAGGTGTTCTGTCAGTGTCAGTCACTGAAGTGGGTCGTAGGCTTGGCTACATGGCAGTGTCTTAATGATTAGGAAGTGTACAGGTATCTAGGAGGAAAGACAACGGTGTATGCAACTTACTGCCAGAAAAGGAATATGTAGACATGCCTGTGCAAGCAAATAAATGGAGAGAGAGGTAGAGGTAGAGAGAGAGAGAGAGAGAGAGAGAGAGAGAGAGAGAATGATAAATCTGTGAGGGTTGCTGAAGGAGGAACGCACTAGGCCAAAACGGGTAAAGAATCATAAATGTATTGTTACATCTGCGAGCTAAGGCCAAAATGGCATGTGGGGGGGGATATGGATGTCTCTGTAAAGGTCAGAGTAACCGTCGGACAGGTGCGGGTGGGGGGCCAGGTGTAGGCGGTTCCCTGGGCGCTGACGGCTGTTGGTCATGAGATGTCTAATGAGAACAACAAGGACATCGTCGGGAGGGTGGGGCTATGCTCACCAAGACTCAGCTTTTGCTTTAAAAGAGCTGGTTCAAGGTCGCTGCGGCCCAGGCCATGGGCGCCTCGGTTCTTCAGAGTCTACGATTCTCAGCATGCCCCCTCCGAGCTGCCCCTGCTGCTCCGTGTGCCAGGCTCCTTCACCTGCGCCCAGCCCTCCCGGGGATCAGAAGCTCAGCCGGGGCCAGGCCGCACTTGCCCTTTAAGATACCAGGTGGCCACGCAGCACAATTCCCACGTGCGCGAGGGTGGAGCCCTGGCTCATTTCCGGTTCCCCCGAAGCTCCGTGTTAAGCGTTGGTCTGCGGCAGAGCCTGTGGGCACCCTCAGAGGCTTCAGGCCCTGCTCCGTGCCCTGGCCCCGAGGGCACTGTGGCCTGGGCAGCCGCCAGCCCTGGTCCCCCACGCTGGTCTGGGAGCTCCCCGCCCCCCGTGTCTGCGTCCCGGCGCCACGCCAGCCTGGAGACCAGGTCAGTATGGTTTCCACCCCCAGGAGTCCTCACGCTGGTCAGTCCCAGCGTGAGAACCGAAAATGAGACTGTTTAGAAACTTTAGTTGCAATTGATGCAAATAGCATTTTTATTGGCCTTCCCCAAACTCAGGCAGTGTGGAGTGGAAGTTAAAAAAGGACAGAAACAACCCAGACGGGGTCCCTCCCCTGGGCGAGGTGCGAAGGCCCTGGCTGGCACTTCCTCCTTCCCAGCCCCCAGGCCTCAGAGAGTGGTTCCGTGTCCGCGCTTCCCGGGAAGTCGGCCAGTGTGTGGCCGTTACGGGCCTTGCCTGAACTCTTGTGTTTGGGATGGGATAGGAGTCACGTCTTCTTTAAAAAGGATCTGGAAATGCTGCCAACAGCACTGGCTTTGGAGTCAAGAGGCGTGAGTTCTAGTCCCGGGTTTTCTGCAAAAGGTTGTGTGACTTTGGGCAAGTCCCTCGTGCTCTCTGGGCTCCAGGTTCCCCATAACTGACTGGGCGGGATGACCTCCGCGAGGCCTCTCGGCTCCAACATGACTTGATCCTTTGAAGGGAAGAGCAGGGGTCTCGCCCCAGCCCTGCCCCTACTAGGCCCCTCTGCCCGTCCACAGGCGGCCATGGCTGATTGGACACTTGAGAATGAAAAACTAAAGGGGCAGCACAGGCACGTCGATTCTCTTCATTGGAAATGTAAACCTCGCCCGGCCCGAATAGCTCAGGTGGTTGAGCGTTGTCCCATGCACCCAAAGGTTGCTGGTTCGATTCCAGGTCAGGGCGCACCTGGGTTTGGTCCCAGTCTGCGAGCATTAGAAAGGCAACCAGGTGATTGATGTTTCTTCTCTCTCTCTCTCTCTCTCTCTCTCTCTCTCTCTCTCTCTCTCTCTCTCTCTCCTCCTCCCTCCCTCCCTCCCTCCCGCCTTGGGTGAGGAGAAAAAGCAACTGGGAGACCTAAACAGATGATTAGCCAAAGAAATAAATCTTAAAAACAAAAAGACAGAAACGTTAATTCTCCCCTGAATCGCATGATCCTTAGAGTGCAGGACTCTACTGAAATCATTACTGAATAGGGTGGATGTGGGCAAAGGAAATTCAACCGGCCGACCAGCCGCTGAAACCGCCTAATTCTCTGAGCGAGGCTGACTGGCCGGGATGTGTGCCGGGTTCCGAGGCACATGCCGTCTTCGTGCTGAGTCTGTGTGGCCACATGAGTGAGGCGGAGTTCTGTGAAACGCAGCAGCCACTCTGGGACAAAGTATACAACTTGGAAGGACTATGGCTTGTTCGCCAAAATTAATTACCGAGAGCAGTAATTAGAGTAATTGGGTTTTCGAATGTCAGCTGGGACGGCGAGGTGTGTTGTGATGGCGAGATGGCTTGAAGGCAGGGACAGCGGCCATTTCTGTAAAGTCACAGAACTGAAGTTTGCAGCTGACAGGGAACTTAGTCATCTTCCAGCCCGGAGCCTGGCAAGTTTGTTCTCTAAAGGGTCGAATAACAAATATGTTCGCCTCTGCGGCCAGATGGTCCCTGTCGCAGCCGCTCAGCTCCGCTGCAAAGTGCAGAAGCCGTCACAGATGACACGGGGCGAGCGAGCAAAGATGTGTCTCCGTGGAAGTGTATGCAGGGGCACTGGATCTTGAATTTCATAGGCCAGTGGTCGGCAAACTCATTAGTCCACAGAGCCAAATACCAACAGTACAGCGATTGAAATTTCTTTTGAGAGCCAAATTTTTTAAACTTAAACTATCTAGGTAGGTACATTGTTATTAACTTCATTAGGGTCCTCCTAAGCTGGCCTTTGCTAAAAACGTCCTCATTCTGATGGAGGCACGTTTGCTGAGGTCGGCCCCTTCCAACTCTCCCATCCACACTCGTCTTGTATACTTGTTTCGTCTATCTCCTTTTGTTCATCCTCTCTCTATGTCCAAACCATCTCAACATGCCTTTCTCCATCCTCGACACTACATCTTCTTTCACTCCACAACGCTCCCTAAAATTAACTTAATAAACTTTACTTAAAGTTTTAAGTCTTAGTTAAACTATAGGTACATTGAATAAAACTTGATATCACACTTAATAATGATATTATTTATTGATAAAATTAAATTCTTTACAATTTACCTTACAATATCCATAAAATTAAATCATGACAATGACTGACAAACACTAATGTGAACAATGGCCTTGCATCTCCTGGGAAAGTTTGGATAAGTCAGGTTCGTATGTTGTTGCCTGCACATGGTACTTTGTGGAAGAGCCACACTCAAGGGGCCAGAGAGCCACATGTGGCTTGCGAGCCACGACTTGCCGACCACTGTCAAAGACCATGTCGCAAAGTATCTTTCATTTTCTTCAGTCACTGAAAACATGTAGAAACCATTCTTTTGGGGGTTTTTTGTTTGTTTGTTTTTGCAATTTATTTTGTTTAATCCTCACCCGAGAATATTTTTCTATTGATTTTTTTAGAAAGAGTGGAAGAGAGAGAGAAAGACAGAGAGAAACATCGATGTGAGAGAAACACATCGATTGGTTGCTTCCTTCATGAGCTCCAACCAGGGCCTGGGGTGAGGGGTCATGGTGGGGGTGGGGAGCCTGCAACTGAGCTACATGCCCTTGACTGGAATCGAACCCGGGACCCTTTGGTCTGCAGGCCGATGCTCTACCCACTGAGCCAAACCGGCCAGGGTGTAAAAACGATTCTTAACTCGCAGATGGAACAAAAGCAGGCAGTGGGCCAGGCTGGTCTGGCTGGGGTGTGAAGCGTGCAGACCCCAGCTCCAGCGTATCCTCATACGGGAGGAGACGGAAATTCGAGCTGATCACCTGCTTCGCTGGCGTTCTCATGACTGACACCAGGACTCATGACTGACAGAGTCCACCAGGAGTGTCCTCACTGAGGCACTGGGCTCTTTGGATGATCACAATTGGAGCCACACAGAACAGTTCTTCTCCAGAAGGCCTCATCTGGTGTGTGTGTGTGTGTGTGTGTGTGTGTCTGTGGTTAGTATTGTGAGTCCCAGTGGCTCATGAACTTGAGAGTTCATCAGAATCACCCAGAGGGCTCAGTAAAGGGCCCGCCCCAGAGTGTCACTGCAGGATCTGGAGGTCTTCTTGTCTCTGTTTAGAAATGGGGAACCCTAGGTTGTGCGAGCTGAAGCCTCTCACCCAAGGACAATGGGTAGCTTGTGTCGGCTGGTGAGCTAGCCTCCTGTTGCCAAGTCCAGGCTCATGGATCTGGCCTAGGAGTCGCTTATTTAAGAGCTGGATATCAGTAGCATGCCTAAAGGTAATGTATATCTTCTGTTCTTTCAGGAATAAAGCATGTATTGCATATCAAAGCATACTTGTCCTATAGGTGAAATTACAGGTCTCGTATCAGTATAATATGCCCATAGTGGTTTGCTCATTCTGACACGTTTGTCTGGCCTGGTCTAAGGGCCAGGTACCTTGCTAAGTGGTGGAGATGGAGGGCTGACCCAGGGCCCGTCTTTAAGAAATCCCTAGTTCCGTGGGAGGGGCAGACAGGAACTGTGGGTGGGAGCGAGGGTGAGTGGGGGCAAAGAATGGCCACGGAGAGGCTCGGAAGGTGTAGTGCAGTGGTCGGCAAACTGTGGCTCAGCAAACCGTGCTTTTCCACAAAATACCACGTGCGGGCGTGCCCATACAGTGCGATTGAAACTTCGTGGCCTCACTCAAGGGGCCAACGAGCCGCATGGTTCTCTGCTGAGGACCTGCCTGCTTGATGCCACTACAGGCCTTACTGTCTACTCTCTGTGGGGGCCCTGGTGTCTGCTTTC
>NW_006286241.1:784451-789731 GCF_000327345.1 Myotis davidii
TGCGCATGGGCCACGAAGTTTCAATCGCACTGTACGTGCGTGCCCGCACGTGGTATTTTGTGGAAGAGCCACACTGAAGGGGCCAAAGAGCCGCATGTGGCTTGCGAGCCATGGTTTGCCGACCACGGGTATAGGGGACTGATCTCCTGAACCAGAAGCTGAGTGGAGTGGATGGAAAGGGAGGCGTCACCTGGGAAACAGGTGACTAGGGTGGTCCCAGCCATGTGAGCGGGCCCAGAGGGAGGGGTGCGCCATGGTGGCATGGTGATTTCTCCCCTTCCCGGTGCCTGCGCTCAGGGAATGACTCACTTCTCTGGGCCTTGCTTTTCTCCTGCAAGAAATGATGTGGGTGATAGTGATGCAGGTAATACCTGCTGGTCAGTGTCGTTAGGAGGATTAAATCAGTTCATGAATGTAAAATGTGTAGATGCCCCCTGCCCCGGGCAAGTGCTCCGTAAATGCTACAGCGTCCACCCGGGAATAGCGGTCTAAGGGCATGTTTTACAGTCAAAGTATCTGCACCTCTTAAATCCATATGTTGTTGGAAAAATGGTCTTCCCTTCCATAGGAGGCCTTCTCAGCCAGGGAAACTTTGAGAACATGGCTAAGAAAGGGAAGAGAAAGCCGTTATTGTGGCCACAGTGACCAAAGGGAGGGGCTCCGGTCTGAAACCATCTCAGGACAAAAGACACTTTATACAACAACAACACCGTGTACATGCCAGCAGTAGACTGTAGGAAGCTCCCTGGTGAGACTGTTGGGTGAAAATAGAACTAATCAGAAACATGTGTGAGGGCCCTGGCTGGGTAGCTCAGTGGGTTGGAGTGTCATCCTCTACTCCAAGGTTGTGAGTTCAGTGGTTAGAGTGCTGGCCCCTTGGACTGAAGGGTCACAGGTTCGATTCCAGTCAAGGGCAGGTACCTGGGTTGCAGGTTCAATGCCCAGCCCCAGGCGGGGAGCCTGTGGGAGGCAGCCAATCCACGTCTCTCTCTCTCTCATGGATGTTTCTCTCTGTATCCACCCCTCCCTTCCACTCCCTAAGGGTCAATGGAAAAAATATCCTCCGGTGAGGATTAACAACAAAAACATATCCTTGGGTGAGGATATATGTGTGTGTGTTTATGCGTGTGTGTGTATGTGTGTGTGTATATGTGTATGTGTGTATGTATGTGTGTAGATGTGTGTATGTGTGTGTATATGTGTGTATGTGTGTGTACATGTGTATGTATGTGTGTATGTGTGTGTATATGTGTGTGTATGTATGTATATGTGTGTATGTATGTGTGTATGTGTGTGTATGTGTGTATGTGTGTGTATATATGTATGTGTATGTGTGTATATGTGTGTGTCTGTGTGTATGTGTGTATGTATGTGTGTGTGCATATGTGTATGTGTGTGTGTATGTGTGTGTGTGTCTGTGTGTGTGTGTGTGTGCTTGTGTATACATACATATTGAGGACACTGGCCACCTCTGGGGTTCTGGGGGTCCAAGTGTTTGGCCTGGAGGCAGATCTAGAGGGAGTGGCCCTGCGGTACTGGGACCAGGCTCACAGTGTTCATTTGGTGATTACACCTCATAACTTATGGATACACTGCATATATTTTGTGTGTATCACATACAACATAAAAAAATTTGAATGTATGTATTCACTTGCTTTCACAGTATTCATAGCAAACGAGTGTCTGCAGCGTAGGACCCGAGCTGGCTGCCTGCACTGCTTCTGTTTTGCATGAGCTACTTCCCCGGCCCGCTCGGCTCTGCAAAGTTGTCTAGTGTCTCGCCACTCGCTCCCTCTCCTCCCGGAGTCTTGTGTATTTTAAAAGCATGTTGGTTCTGATCGCGCCTGCCTGCGGGGTGTGCGGGGCGATCGCTGTTGGACCAGCAGAGAGGTGTCGGCCCTGCACACACACCAGTGCCTTTCCCTGTACCTGCATCCCGGGCTTGAGAAATGCAGCTGGTTCCCATGGAAACCGCTGCCCCTGCAGGCCTGGGACTCCTGGGGAGCTCTGCCCCAGAAGGGGCGCAGCTGCTCTTCTCCCCCAAGACTCCCCAGTTCTGCCCAGGCCCCCAGCCTGGGATGCAGCGGGGTCTAGACGTGTCCTGCCCCGGGGACTGGCCGACAGGCACAGGTGCTTCATGGGTAGGGATGGGCCTGGCCCCCACTCCCCTGGGCACAAGGACAGCACTGCGTGCCCCCGGGGTGTCTGGGAAAGGGGAATACGGAATACCTGCAGGTTGTGGAGATGGCAGACCGGTCTTGGGAAAGAAGGACCCGTGGGGATTGTGCTGGGAAACCCGGGAAACCCGATGGTTCCGTCTCTTTCCTGCTGTGGGGACGGAGCCTGCGCGGGTCTGCAGGCTGTGGGCTTCTGTCTGGTCTGATGCGAGCTGCGTGGCTTTGAGACTGTGCCCCCAGGACAAGTTGTCCCCACCCGACTGTGTGGTGGGGGCGGGCAGGGGGCAGAGTGGACTTCCCAAAGCCACATGCGGTCCCCCATTGACCTCTACCGGCCCCACCACCCTCCTGCCTGTGTCCTGGGTCAGGCACAGATGCACACAGTTCTCTGGTCGATCTCTCCCCCCGCCCCCCCCCCCCCCCCCGTGTGTCAGGTGAATTTTGCAGGGCCGCCTCCTCCACAAACCCTAAGAAGGTGGAGGTAAGATTTTGGCCTCGGTGACATTTTCCTCTCTGGCATCTTAGAACGCTACCAGTGACTTGCAAGTGTTTTAAACTGCGTGCCCCCGGGGTGTCTGGGAAAGGGGAATACGGAATACCTGCAGGTTGTGGAGATGGCAGACCGGTCTTGGGAAAGAAGGACCCGTGGGGATTGTGCTGGGAAACCCGGGAAACCCGATGGTTCCATCTCTTTCCTGCTGTGGGTCTGCAGGCTGTGGGCTTCTGTCTGGTCTGATGCGAGCTGCATGGCTTTGAGACTGTGCCCCCAGGACAAGTTGTCCCCACCCGACTGTGTGGTGGGGGCGGGCAGGGGGCAGAGTGGACTTCCCAAAGCCACATGCGGCTTCCCCAGGGGACACGTCGTGCCTCCCAGAGCAGAGGAGGGGTGAGGGAGAAGAGGGGACGTGACTGTGCCCCGTACAGCGCTGGGAGGCGGGCCGGTCTGACTGCAGCTGGGGGTGAGGAGCACCGAGCTGGCCCTGCACAGCCGCAGACACAGGACGGAGGGACTGAGCCGGCCATGGTCCCGTTTTTAAAAAAATCTTTATTGTTGAAAGTATTACATATTTCTAGGCCCTTTTCTTCCCCAATTGACCTCTTCTAGCCCACCCTTGCCCCTGTCTCAGGCCTTCACCACCCTATTGTCTGTGTCCATGGGTTATCCATATATACACACAAGTTCTTTGGTTGATTATTGTTCTGGGGTTCACTGCTCCGGGCCTCTGTGCCTCTGGATCTGTTTTGCTCCTCAGTTTATTTTGTTCAGTAGATTCCGCACATGAGTGAGACCATGTCTTTCTCTGACTGGCTCCTGTCCCTGGTCCTCCCTCTCCTCCAGAGCCAGGGGAGAGGAGACCGGTGGGCGGGCCAGCCCAGGCCTGGACCCTGGTCCTGGAGCTGTGGGAGCATGCGGGGTGCTGACTGGCCCCCGCTCTGGGGGTCTCGATTCCTCAGGAGCCTGCAGGGAGGAGGCCTGAGGAAGGGCTGGCCTGTTGCTAGGTTTCCCGGGAAGCCTGTCCCCAGAGGCTGCTGTTCCTTAGCGCAGGCGCCTGCCCACCCCGAGGCCCAGCTCTCCGTCCTGGTGTCCGAGGGACCGGGGTCTCAAGGTCGGGGCCGTGCTGACTCCGTGCTGTGCCTGCTACACGTTGGAAGGTGGCGCGGTGCTGGCAGCGGCTGTGAGCAGGGAGAGCCCTGAACCCAGCTGTAAGCGGAGCCAGTGAAGCCGATGAGCAGTTACCCGCAGGCGGTAGAAGCCACGGAGCGTCCTCCTCCGGAGACAGCGCTCGGTGGGACCCCGTCGCCTTTACTCGCTGCCAGTGCAGTGCCAACCGGGCGCGTGTGTCAGTGAGCGCCCCAGGTGGGCGCCCCTCGGTTCCTGAACTCCAGGGACGGGGGCTGAATTCTGCTCAGGCCCCAGACAGGCCGGTGTCTGCAGAACAAGTTTGGGTCTTTGCCTCAGTGTTGCACATGGAGCCTGGAGCTTGAAATGTGCCCTGAGGCCTTCGTGTGTGTGTGTGTGTGTGTGTGTGTGTGTGTGTGTGTGTGTGTGTGTGAGAGAGAGAGAGAGAGAGAGAGAGAGAGAGAGAGAGAGAGAACAAGCTAATGTCACTGGGTGCTCCTGGCCGCTGCGGGCTGTCAGGAAGGTGAGGGACAGCCACATCTTCAGAGCAGGGCGTGCTGGCTCCGTTCCACCTGACCCCACCCGCAGCCTCCGGCCCGGGCTGCGCTGTGGCTGGACAGTGTGAGGAATGCGCCTGGAGAGGGAGCCCGTCCGCAGGACAGATTTCGGTTCTTTAGAGACCCTGGTCAGCGATGCACCGCGTGACCGACTGGGTGATCAGTAACGGAAAGCCCTTCGCCCCGTGCGTCCGCCCCCCTCGCCGCTGCCCCAGCCGGGCTGCTGTCTGCCCGGGGGTCCCGGCTGCCTGGGGAGGCCTCTGCCCTCTGAGTGTAAGGTTCCGCTTCCTGCTCATCCGCCTTACCTGTGTGTCCCAGCCCTGAGGCTGCTGATGTCCGTTCACACTTGGGACCGGTCCCCTACTGACCTAATGCCCCCCCAGGGCCCCTCCGGCTGAGGCCTCACCCCTCAGCGTCCCTGCTAGGCCAGTGGTTGTCAACCTTCCGGCCCTTTAAATACAGTTCCTCATGTTGTGACCCAACCATAACATTATTTTCGTTGCTACTTCATAACTGTCATGTTGCTACTGTGATGAATCATAATGTAAATATCTGATATGCAGGATGGTCTTAGGTGACCCCTGTGAAAGGGTCGTTCGACCGCCAAAGGGGTCGTGGCCCACAGGTTGAGAACCGCTGTTCTAGAATATTTTTCCCCCATGGCTCTATTTTTGTTCATCAGTTTATGTTGTTCATTATATTCCAGGCCGGCTGAACCTGTCTCCCGTCCCTCAGGCTGCAGCAGCTGGACCAGCACAGCCAGGCCTCCGCCCAGCACCTGGTGCAGGTGCTCAGCAGGCAGAACGAGCTCCTGCAGGAGCGGCAGAGCCTGTCCGAGGAGGCAGAGCGGCTGCGGGCCCAGGTAACGCACACCCCGCACTGGGGGGTCCTGGGGGGAGGGGCTGCGGGCCCAGGTAACGCACAC
>NW_006286241.1:790650-799504 GCF_000327345.1 Myotis davidii
TGACGCACACCCGCCCCGCGCTGGTGGGGTCCTCGGGGCCCTGAGACCCCTGGTACCCCGCACACTCCTCGCTGTGTGTGTGTGTGTGGGAGGGGGTGGGGGGGTGTCTTCAGGATGGACCCACCCACGTGCTGGGGTCTGCACGTAGCTCTTTGTCTTGTTCCTGATTCACAGCTTCATTTTATCAGTGATCACAGTGCTCAGCTAATAAGCCAGGAGGGAGATCCTGAAGGCTGTGCTGGCACAGTGGGGGGCACAGCGGGGAGAACAGACATGGGGGGCAGAGTCATTGTGAGTGGAATGCACACCGGCCTCTTTATGGAGCTGAAGCTGTGCAGGAGCGTAGGCCCAGAATGCAGGAGCCACACCATGTGCTGAGCAGATCCAGGCAGGCACCTCTGCCAGGGCTGCGGGAGGCAGGGCCGGGCTGGGGGAGTCAGCTGTGAGGGCCCCTGGAGGGTGTGTGTGCACAGCCTGATTGGTTGAGGAAATGGGGGGTGCTCCCAGTTAGGGGAGTCATTGTGAGTGGAATGCACAAATCTTGCCCTAAATTACCTGACTGGTCATCGAGCTAAGATTTTTGGGGGGATAGATGGGTTATAAAAGCCCTTTTATAAAGCCTTTTTTAAAATCCTCATGCAAGGATATTTTCCCCATTGATCTCTAGAGAGAGTAGAAGGGAGGGAGGGAGAAACATCGACACCAGAGACACATCGATTGGTTGCCTCCTGTACGGCCCTGACCAAGGCCGGGAACCTGCAATGGAGGTAGGTGCCCTTGACCGGGAATCGAACCCACGACCCCTCGGTCCACAGGCCGCCGCTCCAAACACGGAGCCAAAACAGCAGGCAAAGCCATTTTTAAACAAACACAAAATTTACTAAAGAATCAAAGATGCCGAAAAAAAATTACTTGCTTCATGTGTCCCCAAAAGAGAAAAATAAAGGAGACACTGGCACCATGCCCAACAACAAAGGGAGTGAGATGTGGATGCCAGCAGAGGCCGGGCACTGGGACAGGTGTGACAGGCAGTCACTCCCTTTGCCCTGCAGCATGGAGTATCAGCTCCATTTTACAGATGGGGAAACTGAGGCTCGCACAAGCACAGCCAGCAGGTAGGGACCATGACGTGGAGCCCAAGTCTGAGTCCACAGCCCAGGTCTCCCTGTTCGGGTTGGACCTGGGGCCCCGCAGGGAGGAGGAGGAGGAGAGTGAGTGCAGGTGAGCTGGGAGCACAGCATGAAACCCTTTGTCTCTGTGGCTGCTCTCCTGTCCGAGAGGCGGAGCTTTCTGCCCCACCCGAGGCTCCTTAGGATCCTGCGTGTCCACGGCCGGCCGGGGCCTCAGCCTTCAGTCAGGATTGACCCAGGTGCCGTGGGTCCCCGGGGACATCACACGCCCGCGCTTGGAGTGACTCATGGGAAATGCATCTGGAAAGAGAAAGGATGAGAAATTGTCTCATTGTCCTTTCAAAATGACCATGTGCCGCACGGGCGTCTGGGAGCCGCTATCCCCTGAGTGATTTTCCCCGCTCAGCCCGCCAGATCCCTCTGCAAAGCACTCATTTGTTCCACACACAGTAAGTGAACACCCCCCGGCCCCCCTCACCCCAGCACCCATGTCAGTCCCTGACCTGAGGCCTGGGGACCAGGACACACCTCCCCCCGCCCCACCCCAACCACCACTGCGCCTCTGAGGCTGCCCACAGGGTGAGGGCGAGGACACTGCTCCAAGCCCAAGCCACGCCACACCCCACGGTCAGCTGAGGTGCTGGTAAAGAAACACACACCGTCCTGGCAGGTGGCTCAGTGGTTGGGGAGTCCCAAACATCAGTAGGTTGTGGGTTCCAGTCCTGGTCAGGGCGCACACCTAGGTTTCAGGTTCCATCCCCAGTTGGGGCATGTATGGGACACAATTGAATGATCTTTCTCTTGGATATTGATGTTTCTTTCTCTCTCCCTTCCTCTCTGAAATCAATACAAATAAATTTAAGCCCTAGCTGGTTTTGCTCAGTGGATAGAACATCGGACTGCAGTCCTGGGTTCGATTCTGTTCAAGGGTACCTTGGTTGCAGGCTCTTCCCTGGTCTGGGGGCCTGGTCAGGGCTTGTGCAGGAGGCAACCAATCGATATGGTTCTCTCACTGGAAATGCAGCCCATCCTCCCATAACAGGCACCGAGAACAGACTGATGCCGGACTGTCATGGCGGTGGGGGCCTGAGCAAGTCTGTGATGTCTCCTGTAGCCTCCGTGTCCCCATCTGCACAGTGGGTGTCAGACCAGCCCAGCTCAGAGGGCTCTGGAATTGTCCACAGCAGGCGAGAGAGATGCCAGCTTTTCCTTCTCTCTCTCCCCAAACTTGGGAGACCCCCAGAGAGGCCCAGGAGACAGCCTGTGGACCCAGCAGCGAGGTGACATCCTCACCGCTCGGCCCCTCCTCCTGCCGGAACCGGGCTGGCTGGGCCCTGGCTGGCGGTGGCCAAAGGTCAGGGCACCGGGTCTGCAGGCAGGAGACCAGGCTCCTGTCTGGTGAAGGTGAAACCTGGTGGTCACGGGGCCCGGGCTGCCTGTCACTGCCGGAGCCGGTTCAGCGGGGACAGGGTTGAGTCCTCTCTGGGCGTTGGTCTAATAACGCCGGCAGCATGGAGAGCGCAGGTCACCCACAGAGACCTCTCCGCCCCCCACAAGCCGGCTGCTTACCAGGGGTCCGACAGAGATTATGTGGGCAAGTGGGCAAGAGGGATAAGAATAGGTGTGCAAAACGGGCAGTTCACAGGTAGGCGCTGGGGGTGTGCGAGGCCCGGGGTAGGCACAGGGCGGGGGCTCTGGTTGTTCATCTTCCATGATGAGAGCAGCTCCCTGTTAGGGGAGGATGGGCTGCATTTCCAGGTGAGCTCCCAGGTCCACGGGCAACTCCCAGCCAGGCTAGGGCGTGCCTTCTGCAATCAGCATAGCAGCCGCGGTAGCAGAGCCTGGTTAGTATTTCCTGTAAGTATGGCTGCCCCCAGTGTTCTACCTCTGCCCCCAACAGAGGGGCCGGGACTCGGGGCATGAGCGAGTCTCCTGGCCTCTCAAGCTGCCCAAGATGGGGCCGTGGGCGTCTTCCCTCCGTTCTGGGCCCATCACGGGGTTTGCCCTCCACCTCGCCCTCTGCCTGCCTGCAGCACTCAGATCCCACCCTGCACCATCGGCGCCTGGAAACCTCTTCCAGGTCTTTACAAACCTGATCGCTGCCAAATGAAAAACTTAAAGAAAAAACCCAAACCTTAAAAAAATCCTCAGGAAAACGCTGTCTTCCTTTGGAGCCGGAGCACACGAGGGACTGAACATCCTGGGCTCCCCGCTCCCGCCCAGCTGGCTGGCCCCCAAAGGGCCTTTTATTTTTATTTTTTAAAATATATTTTATTGATTTTTTTACAGAGAGGAAGGGAGAGGAACAGAGAGAAACATCGATCAGCTGCCTCCTGCACACTCCCCACTGGGGATGTGCCTGCAACCAAGGTACATGACCTTGACGGGATCGAACCTGGGACCCTTCAGTCCGCAGGCCGGTGCTCTATCCACTGAGCCAAACCGCTCAGGGCCCAAAGGGCCTTTCAGATGCATGTGTTACCTGGGGGGGCTCCTCAGATGGGAGCACGACCAAAGGTGTTTGTGGGGGAGCCGCTGGCGTTCCCCACCAGGCATGGGGTGCAGAGGAGGCCGGGACCCGGTTCTGCACACGCTCTGCTGGGGAGCCCAAGGCCTGCTCGGTCCTTCGGCCGCACAGTGAACCTGAATTGTGAGCCTGGCGTCGAGCCCTTGGCGCTCGGACCCCACTGGCTCACCCCCCACAGCCGCGTTTAAGGGCCGTGGGAATCCTCACGGCCAAAAGGTGCCACTGAGGCACCGTCACTTACAGGGCCGAGCACGTCTGCGTGGCCCAGGGCGGGCGGGGCGGATGTCGCCTCCTGCTGGAGCCCTGGGCCAGTCTTCCTTCTGGAGCCAGAGCACACGAGGGACTGAACATCCTGGCTCTGCTCCTGCCCAGCTGGCTGGCCCCCAGAGGGCCTTTTATTTTTAGGATGTCGCCTCCTGCTGGAGCCACAGGGCCCTGCCTCCCGGCCTCCCTGGGGGCCTCTCAGGCTTGGGGAGGAGAGGAGGAGGCCTGCGTGTCTCTCGCCTGTGGACAGTCCTTCATTCCGCCACCTCGCACCCGGCAGAGTGGGTTTTCCTGGCCTGGCAGCGGCTCTGAGCGGAGTCACAGCCTGACTTGTTCCCTGGGCCCTGAAGCGGGTGACAGAGCTCGGGGCTGGCCTGTGGCCTCGGACAGGAGGCAGCCAGTCTGTTGTCAAGGCTCCATTCTTCCCCATTGTGTCTGCTGAGCCTGGCAGGTGCACCCCACCAGCCTGGCAGCGGGAGCCGGGCCGAGGCCTCGCCCTGCCTCAGTGGCGCTTTCTGGCCGTGCGGGTTCCCATGGCCCTTCAACGCGGTGCCCCGGGGCTGGCCCGGCCATGGCCCAGGCGCCCTGGGGACTTGCTCCTGGTGTGGTGCTGACGGAAGACACTGGCCCGATCGCTCGCCTGCCCCTCTCGGGGCGGGAGGGACTTCTGGGAAAGGCTGTGAAAATGCCATGAGATGCTCTACTGGTCCTGGAGGAGAAACGGGGCCACAGCGCTCACCCGGCCTGGCTCCTACCCCCTCCGCCTGGTGTCTGGGGAGGGGGGCTGGTGTTCAGGGGGGGGACCTGGGCCCCTGGGAGCTCCGGCGGCGAGGCCTGACAGCTGGGAGCCGGGTCAGGGGTCTGTGACCAGCGCCCGGGGCTCTAACATCTGTCCACGGCGGGTGCCAGCTGGCAAGGAAATGAGACTGCCTTGGGGAGAGGAAAAAAAAATACAGCTCACAGTTATGTTATTTGTATTTTCTATGTTTTCATGATTTCAGATAGAAACATCACGGAAAAGAGAGAACCATCGATCGGCTGCATCCGGCACGCCCCACACTAGAGATGGAGCCTGACACGGGGCCTGTGCCCTGACTGGGAACCAAGCCGTGACCTTCTCGCTCGTAGGTAGTTGTTCAACCACTGAGCCACCCCGGCCGGCAGGTCAAGACCAGTTTCTTTGTCAAGAAACGTTACCTGGGGGTGGACGTGGCTCTGGCTGACCTGCCGTCCTGACAGGCTGCGTGGGCCCCTCCCGGTGACTTACAGTTTCAGGAACTGACGTGCCCGTGATTAATCAGCCGGCCCCACGACTCTCAGGCATTCTTGGCAGCGGATTTCAGGTCTAATTTGATTTGAACTTGTGCGCGGATCCAACAGCCATATGTGATTATATTCAAAATCATGGACATGATCTCCTTACACCAAAGGACTCCTGCAAAAGAGCCGAAAAGCCAGCCGGAAGCAGAGACCCAGAAGCTGGGGAGGGAGCAGGCTGGTGTGTGACCTGAAGCAAAGGGAGGGGCAGCTTCAAGCTCAAGCGGGGGCCTGGGAGGGCGGCCGCTCGCGGGACCCGCAGGTGTCGCACGTCTGCAGGGTCCTGGCCTGGGCCCCGGGGACTCCCAGCAGCGGGTGGAGGCGCTTCCGTGAGGTTAGCTACCTGCCAGGCAGATGGTGCTCAGATCCAACAGCAAATACACCAAATAAAAGCAATGAACACGCCGCCTCCTGAACCAGGAGTGTCTGGAAAGAGTTCCCGATAGATGAAAACAAACAATTTGATTTCAACCCAATTGTTGTTTCTTTGTTTGCGCCCGGATTTTCACCCGAATTGTCAGTCTCAAAAATAAACACTGATACATTCCCAGAAAATATTTTTCAAATAAAAACTGACTCTGTTAAAGTTTGCCCTGATTCTTTCAAAACTGTGTACGAGACACTGTCAACCGAAGTGACTTCCACGTTTTTTTAAAAACACACGCGAACATATGCAGCTCAAATGTCACCCGCTCCCGCCGCCTGCGTGTTTGCAAAGATGACAGAGACCCTCGCGCCGCGCTCCTCACACCAGGCCCGGGACCCACAGACTCCCCGGGACTCGCAGAGCCGGGCGCTTCTCCTTGTTGAGTTGGAGCCGAAGGCCCCGCGTCCTTGTTCTGGGAGAGCCCGTGGGCTCCCTCCGCGCCAGCCTCGCTCCGTTGTCGGCATCCACTCTGCCCAGGAGCCAGCAGCCTCGGGATGAGGCTGGTGGGAGGAGAGAAAGCGGATCTCCTATCGCTTCGGGTGCATTTGCTCCACTATTTCCCCAGCGAGACATTGCATTTCGCCACATAAATTCACCATCGCGATCCTAAAGGGAGCTAAATGTTTTAATCCAATTAGACAAGTGAACAAAACACTGAATATTGCATGCAGTGCAGCTAGATCAGTGGTTCCCGCCTTTAAAAGACGGCGGCTCCGTCACATTACAGCCCCAAATGTCAGTGTTGTCTCCCTCCATCGCCTTCCGGCTCAGGCAGCCAGAGGCGCCTGCTGGGGGGGCGGGGGGGGGCACGGTCTGCCCTTCGGGGATTCTCAGCCTGGTTACCATGGAAACGGCTTCTGTAAACAGACACCTGCCTAGTGCAGAGGGCGCCTCGGACTCCTGGGACCCGCGAAGCTGGAGACTGCACCCCTGACCTGAGTCGCAGGGGGAACCCCGGGGTTAGTGAGCTCTGGGGGGAGGAGTGGGGGCAAGCAGATGCCGGGCCCTGGGGCTGCGCGGCCTCTGACCCCTCCCTTCTGGGTGTGGGTCCCCCGCCTCCCCCCATGTCCAGCCCCACATCTGCCCCAAGATGCTGCTTCCCAGAAGCCGAGGAGTCAGCCCCCGCCTGCCCTGCCCCGCAGGCCCCCTGCTCTCCAGAGCCGGCTCCTGGCTCCCCAGTCCTTCCCCTCGCAGCCCAGCTGGCCCTTCATTGTCCCAGCCCCAGGGCAGCGACGGGGAGAAGGGGGAGCTGGGCCTGGTGACCTTGCCCTGAACTCCTGTCCCTGCAGCTGCAACAGCCGATTCCAGGAAAGTCTGTGCCCAGCCCAGGGGTGAGGGACAGATTAGGGGTGAGGGACAGCCCAAGGGTGAGGGACCCGGCCCAGGGGTTAGGGACAGAATAGGGGTTAGGGACAGATTAGGGGTGAGGGACCCGGCCCAGGGGTGAGGGACCCGGCCCGGGGGTGAGGGACAGATTAGGGGTGAGGGACAGCCCAAGGGTGAGGGACCCGGCCCAGGGGTTAGGGACAGAATAGGGGTTAGGGACAGAGTAGGGGTGAGGGACGCGGCCCAGGGGTGAGGGACCCGGCCCAGGGGTGAGGGGCCCAGCGCAGGGGTGAGGGACAGATTAGGGGTGAGGGACAGCCCAAGGGTGAGGGACCCGGCCCAGGGGTTAGGGACAGAATAGGGGTTAGGGACAGAGTAGGGGTGAGGGACGCGGCCCAGGGGTGAGGGACCCGGCCCAGGGGTGAGGGGCCCAGCGCAGGGGTGAGGGACAGATTAGGGGTGAGGGACAGCCCAAGGGTGAGGGACCCGGCCCAGGGGTTAGGGACAGAATAGGGGTTAGGGACAGAGTAGGGGTGAGGGACGCGGCCCAGGGGTGAGGGACCCGGCCCAGGGGTGAGGGGCCCAGCGCAGGGGTGAGGGACAGATTAGGGGTGAGGGACAGCCCAAGGGTGAGGGACCCGGCCCAGGGGTTAGGGACAGAATAGGGGTTAGGGACAGAGTAGGGGTGAGGGACGCGGCCCAGGGGTGAGGGACCCGGCCCAGGGGTGAGGGGCCCAGCGCAGGGGTGAGGGACAGATTAGGGGTGAGGGACAGCCCAAGGGTGAGGGACCCGGCCCAGGGGTTAGGGACAGAATAGGGGTTAGGGACAGAGTAGGGGTGAGGGACGCGGCCCAGGGGTGAGGGACCCGGCCCAGGGGTGAGGGGCCCAGCGCAGGGGTGAGGGACAGATTAGGGGTGAGGGACAGCCCAAGGGTGAGGGACCCGGCCCAGGGGTTAGGGACAGAATAGGGGTTAGGGACAGAGTAGGGGTGAGGGACGCGGCCCAGGGGTGAGGGACCCGGCCCAGGGGTGAGGGGCCCAGCGCAGGGGTGAGGGACAGATTAGGGGTGAGGGACAGCCCAAGGGTGAGGGACCCGGCCCAGGGGTTAGGGACAGAATAGGGGTTAGGGACAGAGTAGGGGTGAGGGACGCGGCCCAGGGGTGAGGGACCCGGCCCAGGGGTGAGGGGCCCAGCGCAGGGGTGAGGGACAGATTAGGGGTGAGGGACAGCCCAAGGGTGAGGGACCCGGCCCAGGGGTTAGGGACAGAATAGGGGTTAGGGACAGATTAGGGGTGAGGGACCCGGCCCAGGGGTGAGGGACAGATTAGGGGTGAGGGGCCCAGCCCAGGGGTGAGGCCCAGCCAGAGTTTGGGTCACTTGCCTGTGGGGGGAGGAGGGAGGCAGGACTGCACTGACCCGAGGCAGGCCCTGCACCCGGTGGGGAGCACCGGGGTCAGAGGTCAGGGTCACACAGGAAGCCGCCTTTGCACAGTGTGTGGGGGGCTGGGCAGATCAGTGCCACCCCCGTTCCCGTTCCCTGTTCGGTCTGTGACCGAGCCCCACGGATGCAGACCTGGTTGCTCAAGGCTTCCCTCCACTGCTCAGAACAGCATCAGAGCGCCCAACTCCGAGGTCGGGGTCCAGCACACGCACACACATGCGCGCACGCACACATGCACACTCACACACACAGTCACACACACACACACACAGTCACACACACACTCACACTCACACACACAGTCACACACACACACAGTCACACACACACAGTCACACACACACAATCACAGTCACACACACTCACCGAAGGCGGCCAGCTCGGGCTCCTTCTTCCACTTGCCCAGCGAGGCGGGCGGGGT
>NW_006286241.1:801222-801607 GCF_000327345.1 Myotis davidii
TTCTGGTTTAACAAAGGACCAGAAGAGCCCCCCATTACAAGGAGCCCCACTCCCCAGAGCCCGGCAGACGCCACGAAGCTCGCAGCCTCGCACCGAGGTCACACGGCGTGAAAGGGCCGCGTGGATGAATCGTTTAACATCTTTTTGTACAGACAGAAAAGTAAGACCCAGAGAGGCAGAGTGAACCGAGCTGAGAAGCCGGTGGGTGGGAAACACACTTCCAGAGAGACTGGTGCCCTGCCCTGGCCCAGCAGGGAGGGTGGGAGGGTCAGTGGGTGGCCATCCCCAGGGCCCAGCAGGGATGGTGGGTCAGTGGGCGGCCATCCCCAGGGCCCAGCAGGGAGGGTGGGTCAGTGGGCGGCCATCCCCAGGGCCCAGCAGGGAG
>NW_006286241.1:802700-804516 GCF_000327345.1 Myotis davidii
CACACGGGAGGCCTCAGCTATGGCCTCACTGACAGGCAGGAGGAGGGAGACAGTGGTCGGGGGGGAGGCCACGGGCGAGATGGCCGAGTCCCTCCGGCGCCACAACCTGGTCCCCGCACTGCCAGCCCCTCGCTGCGGCCCGGGCCCAGGGAGCCGCTTTCTGGAAATAAGGCGCCTCCCGCCCTGAGGGGAGGGCAGGAAGCTGGAGTTCGGCAGGAACTGGCGCCTCTCTCTCTCTGGCCTGGGGACGGGGTGTTGTGGGGGGGGGAATGGGGGGGGAAGCACTGAGAAATGTTCTAAAGGCTCAGCCACGGAGGCGACACCGTGCGGGGCAGCCAGTGACGTACCAGGCCATTCACTCCCTCCTACCCACTGAGCTCACCACCTCCGGGCCGTGCAGGCGCTGGGGGCGAGCCCTGGACAGAGGGGAGCGCAGGGCTTCCCATCCAACCACAGACACGTGGCTCTGGCCCGGCCGGCGTGGCTCAGGGGCTGAGCACCGACCTAGGCACCAGGGGGTCACAGTCCGATTCCCGGTCAGGGCACAGGCCCAGATTGTGGGCTCGATCCCTGGTGGGGGGTGGGGGAGAGGCAGCCAGTTGATGTTTCATTCTCATCACTGACGTTTCTATTTCTCTCCCCTTCTTCCTTCCTCTCTCAAAGCTCTCTCTCCCTCTCCCTCCCTCTCTGAAACCAATAAAAACATTTAAAAATCAAAACAGAAAACGCCCTTGAGAATTGAGGACCGCACGCCTGCCCCTCGACGGGGGCCCGGGATCCGGGGCCCGGGATCCGGGGAGCCGACTCCACCCCGGCGGGATCGGGCAGCTGGGGATGAATTAGCGGATCCCCCAGCCCAGAACCAGGGCTCGGAGAGAAGCGTGTGTTCCCCGGAGCTCGGGTTAGAGAAGCCTGCGTCCGGTGCCCTGGCCTTCCCGCCCTGACCTGTCCTCGCCGTGCCTGTCCCGGGCGCGGTCCCTTTTCCACTGGAAACACCTGCTGGGTTTGCGCTCTTCCTCCAGAGACACCCTTGACCTTTGACGCGAGAAAGGACCACGTCTCTGACCCCCAGGTCAGCGGGCAGCCGCACCCAGGAGTGCGAGGGGGCGTCACTCACTCATTCATTCATTCATTCATTCATCTCCAGGTCAACGGGCAGCCGCCCCCAGGAGCGTGAGGGGGCGTCACTCATTCATTCATTCATTCATTCATTCATTCATCACTTCATTGGGCGCCATGTGCCAGTCACTGTCCTGAGTGCTCAGAATACAATGCTGGGCAAAAACAATCAGAGTACTCGCCTCCAAAGAGGTTTCTATCCAATTTGCTAGACATATTAAGCAGATGATAACTTATAAATTCTACCAAGGTAAGATACACAGTATCATAAGAGTATAAGAGGGGGAAATATTAATCACTATGCTTTCATGATGTTCAATTTCTAACAATGAAAATACATCCTGCATATCAGATATTTACATGACGATTCACAACAGTAACAACATGACAGTTATGAAGTAGCAACGGAAATAATGTTATGGTTGGGGGTCCCCACAACAGGAGGAACTGTATTAAAGGGTCGTGGCATCAGGAAGGTTGAGAACCGCTGTGTTAAGAGGGTCCAATGGAGCTGCTGGCAGCCGGGCTGAGCATGGCACCCACCGAGGACAGAGGGGGCCCGTCTGCCCCCAGGGCCTGGGCACCCCCCCGGGGCCCAGTCAGGAGGGGCCGGAGACAGAAGCCCCTGGCGGGCGGGCTCCCAGGAGGAGGGCCGGTCTGGGCCCACCCCCGCCTCACGGGGGGACGCACATTTGAT
>NW_006286241.1:804600-809071 GCF_000327345.1 Myotis davidii
GGCGACGCCCCGGCCGCCATGGGAGCCCCTGGCCCTGGAGGGGGCCCGACCCAGGCCCTTTAGAGCTGCAGCCTGGGCTCTGCCCGCAGACGCTCCTGCCCGTGACTTCCTGCGGAACCACCTCCCTCCGGGAGGAGGGGCAGCTCATCAGGAAGATGGGCCACAGCTGAACTCACCAGGCTCGCCCTCCAGCACTAGCAGCCTGGGGGGCCCAGAGGCCTTTGAGGGCCCTCGCATCCCCCGTCTCTGGCTTTTGCCTAAGCCTCCCCCCGAAACTACAGCCATCCTTAATCCACCTGAAGCCTCTCCCACACATTGGACCAAAGGGGAACAAGAAAAACAAGGAAAAGAAAACCATCAGGGAACTGGCTTCCGTAGATTTCTCCGGCAGGGATTCTGACCTCGCCTGAAGGCAGGGCGCTGGCTGGGAAAGCCCCAAGGAGAGCCCAGAGCCGGCTCAGGCCCAGGACACCTGCGGGGAAGGGCAGCGGCCACGTGTCTCTGGATGATTCCCTGAGAAACAGAGACCAGGCCGGCCCAGGCCCCACATCCCCTTCCTGCTTCATCTGCAGGAGTGAAAGCTGGGATGGAGGGGTGTCTTCTGGGCTCCCCATCCAGTGCCCTCATCCCAGGGACCTTACGCTCCAGAGGGCAAGGCCTCCCCCCAGCAGAGCGGGGACCGGCGGCGTGTTGTGTGGACTGTGGTTGTGTGGACTGTGGCTGTGGCTGTTTGCTTCCCCACGTAGTTTGCACGGACGTGAGGCGGGCAGCGGATTCAGTCTCTAACCTGTGACTCCACAACCCCACCTCCCTGAGCCAGGTTAAGCTTTGACACCTGCTTACAACTGAGAGGCCCCAGGCACCAGGTTCCCTCTTCCACACGCGGGAGGTGGTTCCAGGGGGAAGGCCTTTCTGTACGTTACCGTCAGGCAGTGGCTCTCAACCTTGGCTGCACATTAGAATCACCTGGCAATCTTTTTAAAATCCTGACGTCTGGGCCTCATTCCTCGGGAAATTCTGTTTCTTTGTGATGGGGTGAGGCCACAACATGAGTAACAAAGAAACATAATTGCCGGAGGATGAGGCCCAGAAATCAGGATTATAAAAAGATTCCCAGGTGATTCTAATGTGCAGCCAAGGTTGAGAACCACTGCCGTAAGGTGTCTGTAGCTGAAAACTGGAGGTTCCCCCAGAAGTTCCTCAGGGACACTTGGCCTGTAGTCTTCAGGGACCAGATCCTGGCACGAATCAGCATCTCTTCCGTCTGACCATCCGACAGCTCTTCTCTGAGACGCAGATGTCTGCGCTACCGATTTAAAGCAGTAAAAAATGGGCCCTGCCCGGCCAGCGTGGCTCAGTGGTTGAGCACCGACAATGGACCAGGAGGTCACGGTTCGATTCCCGGTCCGGGCACATGCCCAGGTTGCGGGCTTGATCCCCAGGGTGGGGCATGCAGGAGGCAGCCAATCCATGATTCTCTCATCATCGATGTTTCCATCTCTCTCTCCTTCTCCCTTCCTCTCTGAAGTCAATGAAAATAAATTAAAAAGAAAGGAAAAAATGGGCCCTCACTGGGTAGCTCAGTTGGTTAGAGAGTCGACCCCATACACCAAGGTTGAGGTTCGATCCCCGGTCAGGGCACATACAAAATCAACCAGCGATGCTCAAACAAGTGCAGCAACACATCGATGTTTCCCTCTCTCTCAAATCAGTAAATAAACATTTTAAAAAAGAGTTCGCCTGATATTCTTATTCGACAAGGGCTCTGACCTGCGAGTTATGAAGGTGAGTTGTAAACTCTTCCTCCAGTTGGCTACATTAGTACACTTTCTACCTCGTTAGCAAAGAAATCATTTTCTCCAAATTCTCAGGACAGTCAGCCAGTGAGAAGACAAATCACATTGAAGAACAGGATCTATTTAAACTTACTCTTTATTTTCATTTTGTTTTTCCAGTCACCCAGCATGCCACAATCCGATTGCTGACCTGGATGAAACAGTGAAATAAATGATTTACAAAGAATATTTACATTCATCGGATTTGCACGTGACGTGCCACAACGCACCGTGACCTCCCGGCGGCCCGGCTCCGGCCGCAGGCTGCGTCGTCACAGTCACGCGTGTCTCCGCGTGGCCCCGGCTGATGGACGGGCCGGAGCTGCCGCTGCCGGACGCGCCCTCCTGGCATGGGTTTTGGGAAATGGCTTCGAGTTACTGTACTTTGAAACCTGCTCGTTTGTCTGCTATGTATGTTACACACATGAACTTCAATAAACGGACTTCGGAAAGACCTGGGTTGTGACGCTGACTTTCTACTGTGGAGTGATGAACAAGACACGCCAAAAAAGGCACATATTTTAACCAGGCCAGAGGGTGCAGAGGGTCCCACGCTCTCCCTGCCACCCATGCTGCCTCCCTCTTCGCGATGCACAGAGCGCCCTTCGCTCTGCCTCCAGCCTACATCCACGGGACCCCGCTGACCATCCTGCTAGCCTGTGCCCGCCCTCAGCACCCTCCCCTCCACGCTGTTAGCAATGGACCAGACAGACAGGCCTCCCGGGCCGGGTGGGCTCAGGGTCCTTCTCCAAGATGCATCGTTTGTGAGGGGCCTGGGGACACCCCACCTTCCTCAGCGTCCCCGTCAGTCTCTGTACACAGATCATCCATCAGTTAAGTCTCCACTAGCATCTCCACTGCACACAGGGAAGCCCCCCAGTGTTGTCTAGTAAAGCGGGCACTGCATGCTGTGTTGTTCTGGAGGATGGCAAGGGGACCCGGCAGGCAGCTGCTGCCGGGGCAAGTCCCCGACCTTGGGCTGACCTCCGGGCCAGTGACCTGCCGCATCGTCACCGACCCGGCCTCTCTGAGGTGGTGGGGGCGGCCCACACGAAGACCCCGGAGCCTCTCCGCCAGGAAAGGGTTCAAGCCCCAAAGAGCGGAACTTCTGCTCAGGGCCGGAAGGTTGCGGTGTCACCCAACGCGCTCCAGATCAAGGCCGGTGCGTGATTTAGGCTCATTGTCCCCAGTTCAGGTTTAGGAGCGCGGTAAGTGAGTTACACAATAGTCTGAAAATAGCACCTTAAGGAATCACAGAGGTCACGTTACCCCGCCTCCTGGGCCGTCGGCCCCCGTGGTGTGGGGAGAGGAGCATCCACGTGGATGCCCTGCATTGGGCGTGTGGCGGCCACGTCCGTGCTTGCCTAACTTTGGTCCCAGAGCCGTTCCTCTACCTGGCCGAGTCCCGGGGAGCGCCGGGCCCTCCAAGAGGAGGGTTATGAGGTAAAGTCAGAAAAAGGCCCCATCGACCACCACCGGCCCCTCGATCCCCCGTCCACGTTCCATGCGCCCTCGGTTCTAAAAACAGGTTCATCGGGAAGGAGGGAGGCAGAGCCACACGTGGCCAGGAAGACATCACTGAGGAGCCACGCGCCTTAGCATCTGGGTCCAGACCACCCGCTGGGAAGACGGGGGGCCCGGACCCCGTGCTGCGAGCTCGCCTCCCCTGGGGACACAGCCCTCGTCCACGTCAGCACAGCTGCTTCCTGCCAGTTTATTAGACGAATGAAGGAAACCCACGTGTCTGGAGCTACAAGAAATGTACCTGTTTTCCTGCCACATTTTACACCAGGCAGCTTAAGACCAGGTGGAGCTTTTAAAGACCTCCCCCCCCACCCCCGCCCCGAAAAGGCCAGTCTTTAGTTTTCTGAGATCACAGAACCACAGCCAACAACAATAAACGGAGAAGTAGCAGTTGACACAGCGCTTTATTTCAGCTGTCTGTACGGGGGGAGGGACGGGCGCCCCTCGCCGATACGTGTAAAAATACTAAGGACGGACAGTGTACAAAAACAGTTCCTCGTCGTTAGTTCACATCCGTGTGGGCCAGGGACTGGAGGGGAGAGACAGTTTGGGGGCGACCGACAGTCATAGTGACACCAGTTCCTTGGGTCCGGAGTCGCGCCTGTTGAACACCCTTGCCCGGGTGACCAGCTCTCGCGCGGATCTAATGAGAGAACTAGCAAGGTCGAGAAATGTCACAAACGCTACAGCTACAGGGAGGTAATCCAATGACCAATTGAGAGGTTCTCTTTTTATTTAAATAAATACTTTACATGTCATGCTCGCCTGTAATGCACTCCCAGGAGCAAGATGAAGAGGTTCTACCGGAGACGGTACAAACAGTAGCAGCAAAGTGTGGAGACCCTGCAGTTAGGAAGTGGGGGGGCCCTGCTCCGTCCCCCGGAGAAGCAAGTGGCCCCCGTGAGAACAGTCAGCTTGAAGAAGCCAGAAACCGGGGCTGGGGGGTGGGAAACAATACTGAACGGTGCGTGTGGTCGTGTAGAAAGCAAAGCGGTGAGCGACCCTGCCTGCCTCCGAGGTCCTCCGAGAGGGCAGAGGTCACGGGCGTCAGTTCCAGGGGGAGCCCGCCCCGTCCCACCTGCGCCGAGAACGACTCCGGGGCTCAGGCCTGG
>NW_006286241.1:809195-813559 GCF_000327345.1 Myotis davidii
GAGGCCAAGGGCCAGCGGGACCCTAGGGGAGTCCTGGGGGTCGGTGACGGGCCGAGCACCGGAGGGACGGGGCCGGCGGTGAGGAGGGGCCGGCCTGGGCACTGTCCGCACTGCCGTGGGTCTCTGGGGCGCGTCCTTGGCCAAGGTCATGGGAATCACCTTCACTTTTGGAGAAAGAAAAAAAAAAAACAACAACAAAAAGAAAGCTACCAATGTGCTTAGTGTGTGGAGTCCTACCTCCCGCGAAGGGAGCCCAGGCCGTGAGCAGCCAGTCCCAGCTCTCTCCCCTTCCTCTCACCTGTTGGTTGGTTGGTTTTTGTATCGAACGAATGCAAGACAACTTACAAGACATACCTCTAGTCTACTTTCTGGTCCATGTGAAACATTCAACGTAATTCCAAGTGGAAAAAAAATAAAAGGTGGAACGATATGTGTAAGGAAGAGTGAACTGCCAACGACTGCAACTTCCTACTCAGCACTAAGGACGAACCTCGCTCGGGGAGGAATATGAAAAATCAGGATAAAATCGATGTGAAATATGTCTTAGCTGCCTTAGGAAAATGCCCTTTAGCCCCCGGCAGTCCCAGCGGCCCCCCCTCGCCAGCAGCGGTTTCCTGTCCGCGAGTCCGCTCTCCCGGCGTCGCGGCTAAGACAGCTCCGTGCGAGCATGAGGCATCCTGCTCCCAAGTCGCCTGCCCTCCCCCCGGTGCGGTCACGAGCCTACGTCACGCCGCGGTCTTCCCCGTGGGAGCGGTCAGGGAGTGGAACTGAAATACATCTCCAGGCCCCGCCCCTGGGTCTCATCGGCTGCTTTGGAAAGTGTCAGCTCCTAGCACCAAAGGGTTGAATCTGAAGATCGTCGTCGATGGGGGAGGAAGATGAGGTTTGCATACGCGTCCCCTGTCCGTGGGGGCGGGGGAGCGTGGGGGCAGGAGTATGTACAGAAGGAGGGAGGTCGGAGGTGTTCCTTTGTGTTCTGTGGTGTTCCCTGATGGCTTAAGTCAGTGATCAGTGTACCATGAGCAGGACAAGCGCACTAGGCTCTTCTCTCTACCTGCCTCCTCCGCCAGCACTTGAGATGTGTTCATTCATTCGGCCGAGGGGGTTCGTGGATCGCCACTCAGGTCTCCGCGTGGGCCGTTTCATTGGTTGCCCGGCCGTCCTGACACCTCCCTTCGCAGATGAGCAAACATCGCCCCTTGGCGTGGGGGAGCTGGGGATGTTCTCATTCTTAGCACCAAGGGGTTGGAGGACAGCTTCTCTTCTCCCAGCGCCAAATCCTAACCCACAAGTCCCATCTCGGAGTCTCGTCAAAATCGCTTCCCAAAGGAGCAAAAGTGCACGAATCCTGTCGGCAGGACGTCCCCTGCACGCGGGCCCGAAGAAACTGCAGTCCGTCTACTCTGTGTTCAGTTGGAGCTGCATTTGCTACCACGACATACAAGTATCGTCACTAAAAAATAAATACTACTGCAATTATCAACAAAATCACAACGGGACATTCAAAGTTCTAACATCCGAGGAAAAGCTAATTCACGCAGAACGGAACTGAAATGGAAAACAAAAACACACGTTGTGGCCAACGCCCGTTTACCTGGGTGCACACATTTTGGTGAAAAGCAGGGTCGTTACACCTGTCTACATTCTTCAGCCATCAGCGGCGAGAAATATTACCACGGACATCGGTGTCCAAGCACGAGGGAAGCAACGCTCTCGGGGTGCCGATCCCCTCGGCGACCTTGGGCTGACCTTGACTCGGCGGTGCCTCTGCTTCCTTCCCTTCCATGTTCGTTTGCCGGGACTGCCTGCGAGGTCTGGACGTCCACGTGGGACCCCCGGCTTCCTTTACGGGACCCAACGGGCACCTAGATGCATGTACCGAGTCGTGAGGTCCTTGCAAATGCTTCCTAACTGACCTCAGCGGCCGACGGCTACGTTAGGCTCTGCTCTGAAATCAGGCTCTCCTGCACCGCCACCCTTCCGCAAGCGCTCCTTCTGAATTATACACTAAGTCTTCTCAGGCTAATTAGTTTCTGCTTTAGCTTCTAGAGAGTTAAAAAAAAAAAAATGTACCTAGCATCGGTGTATCTCATTTACCCTCCGCTGTCAGGGGAGAACCAGGACTGAAAGACAAGGAGGTGACAACTGCTGGGCGGGTGGACGGCGGCGGCCTCATGACTTCCCAGGGCGGTGAGGTTACCTCTGAAAGTTGCTCTAAGAGTAAGACAGCAGCAGCAACAGCATGAGACCTTAGACTGAGATACAATTTCATGCAAAAAACAAAAAGTCGAGTGTATTTGCGTATATGTGTGTTCTCAGGCGGGCGGAGGCGGCGAGGGTGAGGCCTGGGCCGGTCGGGGTGTCTGGAGGCGCCTGCTGAGTGGAGGAGCCGGGACCGTCCGACGTCCAGCAGCCGTTCTCAGAGTGAGTCTCAGGCGACAGCGACGCAGCAGCACGGGGCCTACTCGCGGCCGCTCGCTGAGTAGGAGAACTGAGGGAAGTGCGGCCGGCTCTCGTTGTCCATGCCGTCCTCGTCGTCTGCGGGCAGAAACACCATTTCAATCTCACGCTTTTTTTTTTAAATATACATTTTTACTGATTTCAGGGAGGAAGGGAGAGGGAGAAACATCAATGATGAGAGAGAATCACTGATCAGCTGCCCACAACCGGGCATGTGCCCTGACCGGGAATCGAACCGTGACCTCCTGGTTCATAGGTTGACGCCCCACCCCTGAGCCACACTGGCTGGGCGACACTTTCTTTTGGCAACACTCTCTCTGGTCTGTGTAGTCCTAACTTCTTTTTTTAAAAAAATATATTTTATTGATTTTTTACAGAGAGGAAGGGAGAGAGAGAGTTAGAAACATCGATGGGAGAGAAACATCGATCAGCTGCCTCTTGCACATGTCCTACTGGGGATGTGCCTGCAACCAAGGTACATGCCCTTGACCGGAATCGAACCTGGGACCTTCCAGTCTGCAGGCTGACGCTCTATCCACTGAGCCAAACCGGTCAGGGCCAGTCCTAACTTCTAAGATAATGAAGATGAACAAAGGCAACATCTTCTAGACCAGAGGTGGGCAAACTTTTTGACTCGAGGGCCACAATGGGTTCTTAAACTGGACCGGAGGGCCGGAACAAAAGTATGGATGGAGTGTTTGTGTGAACTAATATAAATTCAAAGTAAACATCACGACATAAAAGGGTACGGTGTTTTTTTTTTTTTTTTTAGTTTTACTCATTTCAAACAGGCCGGATCCGGCCTGCAGGCCGTAGTTTGCCCATGGCTGTTCTAGACACTTGGGTTTGTCCATAAAATACACAGCAGCTAAACTTATTTCAATCGCCTCTCCTTTTACACAGGTGACCTATGAGGAAATAACACTAGCAAATCACCACCGTCATGACACGCATTTTGAGACTCAATAAACCGAGATGCTAGCGAAGAGACGGGAGTTTTACATTAGCAGGGCCTCCCAGCAGGTGGACATCCCCCGAAGGGTCCTCTACTGCGAGAGGGCGCAGGCCAGCCTGAGAGACACCCCCCGCCCCCTCCCCCCCAGTGCACAAATACTGTGCACCAGGCACCGGGCCTCTAGTATCTAATAAAAAACATCTTTTTTTTTTCTTCCGTTATATCAGAGTGTTATGAATCGCCTTCAAGATTTACTTACATTTTTCAGGTGGTGTTATTGTAATAGTCTGAGCTGTAAATTCTTCATCAAAATATCTGGTATCTGTCTCAGATGTTACTTGAGGCTTAAAAGGAGGTACAAGCTGTACAAAGAAAGAAAAAGTAGCGGTGAACAGCTTTCAATGTAGTGAAATTAATTTTAGGATACAACTGAAGAACCGGTAACTAACTGGTGAGTGCAAGGGACTCGATGCTGAGCCACTGGAGGTCCAGGCAGCGTCCAGCCAACAGTCTAAACCCAGACCGCAGGGAGCTGGTTGTTCTGTGGGCCATTTGAGGGATTATGTGAAACTGGACATAAGAGAAACCAAGAATAGGGGCAGAAGAGGCTGCTGAAAAGGGTGGCCTGAAGAGCACTGTGCTGCGTGAAATAAGCCAAAGAAACACAAATACCATATAATTCCCCTTAGATGTGGGATCTAATGAACAAAATAAACTAACGAACAAAATAGGAACAGATTCGGACAGAACTGATAGCTGTCAGAGGGGAAGGGAATTTCTTCTAGAAGTCTTCCTGTTTCAGACTATGATCGCTTTCGGGTTAATTCTGTACATGCTGCAAATTGCCTTTAAAAGGTATGGACGTCCAGCTGTTTCAGTACCATTTCTGTAACTGAACTATCTCTGCGCCTTTATTGAAGGTCCATCGACCACATATGAGCGGGTCTGC
>NW_006286241.1:814275-817808 GCF_000327345.1 Myotis davidii
AAAGAATGGATTCCATGCCTAGCTGGTGTGACTCAGTGGGTGAGGGTTGACCTATGAACCTCAGGAGGTCACTGTGCATGCCCGGGTTGCAAGCTCAGTCCTCAGGGAGGGGCCTGCAGTAGACAGTCGATCAATGATTCTCTCTCGTCACTGATGTTTCCATCTCTCTCCCTCTCCCTTCCTCTCTGAAATCAATAAAAATATATGATTTTTAAAAGTTTGGGTTGTTTTGCCCAAAATATGGTATCTCATGCTAGGTGTTCTGCATAACTTTGAAAAGAATAAGCATACTTCCGTTGTTGAATAGTGTTCTATAAATGTCAATTAGTAGATAGTATTGCTGAAGTCTTCTATAAACTAGTGGTTTCCTCTCTATTTCTATCAATTATTTGGAGATAGGTATTGAAATGTCCAACTCTAACTGCTCTATTTTTCTTTGTAGTTTTATTAGTTTCTGCTTTATGTGTTTTAACTTTTGTTAGTAGGTAGGAAGCAGTACTGTGTGTGTGTGTGTGTGTGTGTGTGTGTGTGTGTGTGTGTGTACTCGTCAGTGCGAATGGATTATAGGGATCTGAATTTACTCGACTGCAGCAGCTGTTCATACACACTCTCTGTAAAGCTGCCGTCTTCATGTTTAATGCCAGAGCCCAGCACCCATGGGACAGGACGGGGGGGAGAGAAGATGTTTGTAAAGCAGGAGAAGAACAAAGTGGAACCCAAAAGGGCCAGGGTCGGCGTCCACGGGGACAGACTCACACCCATGCCGTTTCTTCTCATCTCTGACTTCAACAGCGTGGAGATCCCACTGGAATGAGGGCCTTTGTCATGGAGCTGATCTCACCCCTGGCCCAGGAGCGGGCAAAACTAAGGGAGGATCCAGGGGAGACGGAGCCCTGAGGCCTGACCTCCTCCCAGGCCAGCGAGGGGAGCTGACAGACAAGCAACAGCATGAGGAGCCACAAAAGGGCTGCTGCTTCACTTCTGTTTTGGAATCTCCCACAAGAATCTCGTTAGCAAAAGGCAATTCTGGGAAATGTAGTTCACACTAGTCAACGTGGCATATTCTAAGGCCCTCACACAAACAAAAATATCTTGAAAGCAGCAAGTGAAATATAACACAGAATGTACAAGGGAACAAATAATAATGAGTTTGCATTCACTAAACTATCAACTCACAAATTTTGTACTCGGTGATAATATCCTTGAAGAATGAAGCCAAAATAAAGACATCACTATATAAAAGAAAACAAGTTCCTCTCCAACCGGCTGGACTATAAAAAATGATCCTGGACATTCTTTAGGCTAAAGGGGAATAATATCAGAAAGAACCCTAAATCTCCAAGGAAGGAAGAGATCACAGTGTTCTAGAATTTGACACTGGTGGTGGCTGCACAGCTCCTTGAATATACGAAGAACTGCTTAAGAAAAATCAAGTGTTTTGCAATAACCGGTTTGGCTCAGTGGATAGAGCGACGGCCTGTGGACTGAAGGGTCCCGGGTTCGATTCCAGTCAAGGTCATGTACCTTGGTTGCGGGGACATCCCCAGTAGGGGGTGCGCAGGAGGCAGCTGATCGATGTTTCTCTCTCATCGATGTTTCTAACTCTCTATCCCTCTCCCTTCCTCTCTGTAAAAAATCAATAAAATATATTTTTAAAAAAAATCAACTGTTTCACGAGACTGAGTAAAATTTCAAGATGTGTTTGGGGAGTCAAAATTATCAATAAAACTGTGTGCTAAGAAGTTCAATATTCAATTAAATGATAGGGTAAAATGAAAAATACCATGCTATTATTACACTTTATTCACTTTAAGTTTTTTTTTTTGGATGCCAATTCATTTTAGCCAAAATAGACAAACACCGCGGCACGAAGATAACCTACCTTTTTATCATATACATCTTGCCAGTTTACTCCAGAGAAGAAACTGTGTCTCATAATTTCTTTTGAATCATCTGGTCCCCCGCCAAGGCTGTACGGACAGGAATAAAATTAAATGAGCGTGAAGCATCTACATACGCCAAAGCATAGCACAAGTTTCCGTGAAATGTAATTTTCTGTGTGGTAAGTGGTTCTTGTGATGAATTGCCATCAAAATAAAAATCTTTCGGTGTCAGATCTAATTTCCCTGATACGCGATTAACAGGAACTCACCTCAGGACCGGATGGTACCTGAAAAGAGCATGGGCGTTGGTGATACACCTGAACCGGGCAACCAGCTCTGGGACGTATGGGATGTGTGACAATGAAAACCTGGCTTAATCTCAGTTTACTCATCTGTACAATGGGGGTAATAATCCCCATCTGGTGGGTTATTACAAGGACTAGAAATAAGCAAGTAACTAGCGTAGCAAGTGGTAGCTATATTCATTGTCAATTCTATAAGCCAAAACATTTTAGAAAGCCTCAAGTCTCAGTAATCAACAAAACAATCAATCAAGCCCTAACTTAGAGTGTTTGCCAATTCCGGTGGTGTAAATACTCCCACCAGGACCAACAGTAAAAAGTAACATAATTATTACGGAGAGATGAGTTTTGAGTATATATTACCTTTGATATTAATATTAATTTAACTTACACATTTATATAACTTAGTCTTTAATATTTTTTTATTGATTTCAGAGAGGAAGGGAGAGATTGAGATAGAAATATCAATGACGAGAATCATCTATCGGCTGCCTCCTGCACGCCCCACACTAGGGAATCAAGCCTACAACCCGGGCATGTGACCTCCTGGTTTATAAGTCGACACTCAAACCACTGAGCCATGCTGGCTGGGCTATATAACTTAGCTTTTAATAATATTGCATTGAACAACCAGCTCGCACAATTCTTGATATTTAACAACTCGCTCTTATGAGCTGGCACATGCCAACTCCCACTCAACACTGGGTCGGAAGAAAACAAATGGGTTGAGGAAAACAAACAATTGTGCCAGCCTAGTGAATGCCGGTTGTTATCAGGTCTAAGGAATACGGGACGGGGGAGAATCCATTTTCTCTCTGCCTGTACGGCATCTCTTAACACTAGTCCGTTCTCCAGACCAGCCGCGCAGGCTGGAGAGCCGAGGGCCCCTGACTTCTCCCAGGTCCTCGAGTTTCTCTGTCATCATTGCGGAGTTCCACTCATCGCCCCGTTCCCACTGCTTCAGGAAGGACCCCCCCCATTATCTGGACCCTCCGAACACTCTCACCCGCTCTGCCTCCCTGTCCCCGGCCCTTCCCTGTTCTCCTCCACCCAGGACAGCTGCCCGAGTCGCCTTCTCATAACACCAATCTGGTTATTGCCCTTTAATAATTCAGTGGCATCTCATCCTCTTCTGAATAAAGATGTGATATTTTCTAAGAAACATAACATATCAGCACATTCCATATGTTAGGTATGGTATTCCTTGCTTATATTTCCAGTCTAACATGTCAGCTTCACCGCCCAATGTTACCCATCGCATTCCACGCTGTGAGCAGTCACCGAACCTCTCAGTGCCATGGTCACGGCAATTCCAGCTGTTCTCTACATGTGCACTGACCAGCAGGCA
>NW_006286241.1:817865-820076 GCF_000327345.1 Myotis davidii
GCTGCCCACCCCCCAGACAGGGCCAAGCACTTCCAAAGCAACCTGTACGGAGTGTGACCTGAGCATCTGTGAATGGATGTTTTGTGCCCCAATTACTGTGTGAACACCCAGAGTGGAGGTTACTCCATTCATCCTTGAATTCTCAGTGCTTTGATGCAGCGTGGAGGGCTTGATACATCTACTGTAAAAGGAAACAGCAGATAATCCACAACACCTTCTCTTTAGGCAACGCCAACCTCTGGGGGCACAAACCTTTAAGAGTTGTCCTACTTACCGGGCCACTTTCATTCTACATTTACCTCCTAGTCATTGAACAATTATTAAGTGCCTACTATGTGCTACCCATTGGGTGGGGTTGGGGGAAGGACGACAATAAAAAGGAGTGAGACACAGACAGCACAGCACGATCTTGTTCTACCAGCCACGGATAGGGGGGGCCAGAGTCACCTGGAGGAGCTGGAAAGGATGGGGTACAAATTCACTGCCCTTGACCCTAACCAAATGTTAGGTCCCAAATCAAGTAAAAAAAGGAATCCTAACTCTTTTTAGTAATTACTTAATATCAAGTGCCACCTGTTACATTGTGAAATTTTCACATTAAATGGAATATATTTCAAAACCTGAACCGAGCTGATGTATGGTAAATAAGATACACCAAGTGGGGAAAAGCAGGTTTACAGTTTTGAGTACGCGAAACAAGAGTTACTTCTTGGGTAATATTAATGAATATTATCCATTAATTATTGTATTGTTTTCCATACCAACACTGTGAGCCTGGTTTTGCCCACCCTGTAGAGGAAACATCAAGGAGACACCGAGACGCGTGGCTTCTCCTCTTCCACACGATGCTCCGTGCGACCTGGATACGTCACCGCAGCCTCTCTGGGCCTCTGCTTTCTCCTCGGCCAATTGGAAACGAGAATGACGCCCACCCGCCCTGCTCTGCAAGGTACTGAGACAGCGGGGGTACAACAGACACAAATGCCCTGAAAAAATCCCTCTGCAAACGTGAGGGGGGGGTCTCAGTCACCAGGGTGAGGAAATGCAGGTTTGATGGGCTCATCACAAAGCAAGACGATGGCACCTCTTTTATTATATTTGCTTTTTTTTTTTTGCTGAAGGTAAAATCATGTTCCTCATCAATTTAACAGCTAAAAGCATATAATGGAAACCATCTCTAAGGGGGACAGAGCTCGCGTTTTAGGATTCATTATTCCTTCATTCCTTAATTCAGCCTACCAACAAATACATATCAAGCAGCAACCATGAACAGAACATTGGAAAAATACATTATGTGAGGTGTTATAGTATGGAATAGGCTCACCTCAGGATGCTGAAGATCTGAGAGATTTTCAGAAAAATACCGATATGCATATATATATATATATATATATATATGTATATATATATATATATATATATGCATATCTATGCACAGACACACACACACGTATATATATACACACACACACACACACACATATATATCACATGAAAGAATGGATATATAGATATACACAAACATACATTTTAAGGGACACTAAAAAGTTAACAGTCATTTCATATATGACCTATAAAATGCATGTCTAAATGAATATATAAATATGAGCAAGGAATACCATAGCCCCTTAAGGGCGGTAGGATTCTTCAGGGCCCGGCTGAAGCTACATAAACAGACATCCAAAGTGTATAAAGGTATTTTGTTGTGGCTATCGATCCTTCTGGCCCTGCCTGGAAAAGAGTATCTTCAAATGACAAGCGAGACGTGGTTAGGTGTGTTTGGGTGAGAGAAGAGTTCAGAGACAGGTCTATGCTTCCGACCAGGTGAATCGGAAGAAATATAAAAGCCCAGAGACTAAAAGGAAGAGATGTTCTGATTCTCACAACAGCCAGCACCAGGGCCATTAAGAAAGTTTGCTCATATTGTGGCCAATAAAACTCCCCAAAGCCTTACTCGGTAAGCTCTGCATGAAAGTTCCAAGTCAGGAGACGTTGCGGAGTCGTTTTTAAACGTTCTCTACCCTGCAGTTAAAAATAAGCCCCGTCTCCGTTGGAAGATGTCTAACCCAAAGACATCGCTTCTTGGAGCGAGTCCTATCTGCATTAATTTCCACATCACAATCGCTAACCGCACTCGTCAGCGACTCGCTGGGCGCGGCTGGTGGCCTACCGTTTATTTGGATCCTTTATCAAGAGCCCTGAAAGCAGCGA
>NW_006286241.1:820101-825388 GCF_000327345.1 Myotis davidii
GAGTGTGCGAGAATTTGATGTCTTCCATCAGGATCAGTTCGAACAGCTTCTCGTGGTCCTGGTTGTAGAAGGGCAGCCTGCCGCACATCATCTCATACATGACGACCCCCAGGCCCCACCAGTCCACGGCCCGGCCGTAGTCGTTGTCCTCTAACACCTGAGAGCGAGACCAGTGGGAAGATCCGTTATCACACACTCGATTCTGAGGCACCATTTATACAACGTGAGATTTCCACGTGGAAATGAATCCTAACCTTCACAGCCTAGGCCAGCAATTTTTTTTAGATCTTGACGGTTGAACATGAAGCATCCTACAAAGACAGCAATCACACCAACTCTTTGAAAGGTTCAACGTATACCCAGGGATGGTCAGTGCAGACAGAAAAGGCACGTCACACAACCAGTGCCAAGTTAGGGAGCCTGTGAGTGGGCTGAGGATCAGGTAAAAGTTTCCAGTGGTTCTCAACCTTCTGGCCCTTTAAATCCAGTTCCTCATGTGGTGACCCCCAACCATAAAATTATTTTCGTTGCTACTTCATCACTGTCATGTTGCTACTGTGATGAATCGTCATGTAAATATCTGATCTGCAGGATGGTCGTAGGCGACCCCTGTGAAAGGGTCATTCGGCCGCCAAAGGGGTCGCGACCCACAGGTTGAGAACCGCTGAACCGTCAGCAGGTCTGCATGTTGTCTCTTAGGCCTACTTAACTCTTCAGTCTGGCTCACGAATGGGCCCTTTAAGTAGCAGCTTAGAGCTGAGCCACGCTGATTAGGGGGCACATTCCTGCCTGAGAAGAACTAGGGGGCACGGATCAAACATGGAGAGAACAGGCAACGTCATGGAGAAGCGCGCAGGGCAGGGCCACCAGGAAAATGTCTGACAGCGTTGGAGGCCCTCACATGTGTCAACGCGGGAAACAGGTGGCCGCCAACGAGAATCTGAAGATTTGGCATTTGGGCTAAAAAACTTCAGTATCCAAAGCTTCCGTACCCATGGCAATTTCTGTTAAACACAAACAAAATCAGGGACTCGATACCTGTGTAATATATCCCTTAACGGTTTTTTTGTTGTTGTTTATCCTCACATGAGGATATTTTTTCCATTGCTTTTCAGAGAGAGTGGGAGGGAGGGAAGGAGGGGAAGAGAGAGAGAGAGAGAGAGAGAGAGAGAGAGTGAGTGAAATATCGATGCGAGAGAGACACATCGACTGGTTGCCTCCTGCAAATGCCCCGACTAGGGGCAGGAAGAGAACCCAAAACCCAGGTACATGCCCTTGACCTGGAATTGAACCTGAGATCCTTATGCCCCGACTAGGGGCAGGGAGAGAACCCAAAACCCAGGTACATGCCCTTGACCTGGAATTGAACCTGAGATCCTTGGGTGTGCCAGCAGATGCTCTAACCACTGAACCATATCTGCCAGGGCATGTGCCTTAACTTTGTTTTGCAAAATTAATTTAGTAAGAAATGATATGAAAGCATCAGGCTGTGTTAGAGCAGCCTGTTCACATCGGAACATGATAACTTGCCATTTGTCCCAATAAACTTTTTTAAAAAAATGTATTTTTATTGATTTCAGAGAGGAAGGGAGAGGGAGAGAGAGAAACATCAATGGAGAGAGAGAATCATTGATCAGCTGCCTCCTGCACGCTCCCTACGGGGGGTTGAGCCCACAACCTGGGCACGTGCCCTCAACCAGAATTGAACCAGGGACCCTCAGTCCGCAGGCGGACGCTCTATCCACTGAGCCAAACCAGCTAGGGCCTCTCCCAGGAAAATTTTGAACATGTCTTTTTATTGGATTTGTTCCTTATTCTATGGAATTTTCTCCATTTATTTGCAATTTTCAATTATTATATTTGAACAATCTTAAAGCTTACTTGTGATCCTCTTAGCTTTGGGATATACAGAACAAGAAAACCATACCTATGAAATGTATCAATTAAAAAAATCTTATAACTGATTACATAAGAGCATTCAATACAAAACAAAGTAGTGCTCATGTACTAAACTTTCTCAGTTTGAGGCAAGTAAGTACACTGTTGAAGATGACTCCTATATGACTTTTATTTAAAATTTACCAATAATTTCATGGAATCCCACGTGACATGTTGACAGGTAAGGCCCTTTGGCTCACTGGGTATTTAACGATGAGCATATAATTTAAAGAAAAAAAAAACTATGGTACTTAAAGATATATTAGTAGTGTTTTCAAGGGCTATGAAAAGATTTTTAATTCGACTGTATCACTGTTCTGTGGCTAAACAAGCCTAGGATCACACTGGCAAGAGACAACGCAAGTCCAGCTCCTACATTTTCCAAAAGTCTTCTGGAAATCACAAGCTAAGCAAAAATTTTCAGGAAAAAAACAAATTCTCATTTTTATCTTTAGCCCCAAATATTTCAAATATCTATCTGCTTGAGATGAGTAACGTGAGAACATAAGATAACAAGAAAAAATCTAAAGGAAGCGAGAAACTCTACTTGTGAACTTAGAGGAAATGCTGTAATAGCTCATTTTTCAATACCAGTGACTTTTGATTATTCAAGAATCTATCTCATGCCCGACTAGTAGAATATATTGTATTGTTTGTGGGCCTTTTGCAAATAGATTCGGGATTTTACCTAAGAACAAATTTTTTTTTTAAATCTCTGCATTCCTGTACCACCAGCGAAACAGTGGCATGCGCAAGAGAGAGCCAAATGCGGTTTTTAACCTCTTTTTTCATAAAACCATAAAAAGCATAAAAGCTGGATTAACTGCCTCCCGAACCCACGTTTCACCAGCCGGGTTCTCATCCCCAGCTGGCAAAACTGGCAATCCTTTATTTTTGTTTAAATACCTGGTTTGCAGCCAGAAGGGAAAGTGAGTACATTATAAAAAAAAAAAAAAGAAAAGAAAAAAAAAAGGAAAAAATGGGAGGAGGTATTTTTTGAAGAGAAATAAGCATCTGAAAAAATAAAACTGCATTGCACAAAAATCTGTCTGATAAAATAAAATGTATTTTACTTAGGTTTGCAAAATGAACATGGATTTTCCAACTAAGCGGTTTGCTTTTGAACGTAACGTGCTCTAACAGATAGAGAGATGTGATGCTACAACTGCGGTATCACTTTGTATTGAACAAATCTGATGGGACGTATTACCTTTCTGACACATAAGCGTAAGCTATGTTAAGGAGAAACCACCCTTAACAACTCAGCCAGCCTTCTTGATCTAAGAGTCTTTGCTGTCAATTACAAAGAAAGATTTCTGTTCAACTCCTACCTCCAACCAGCTGGAAGATGACAAGAGACGAGAAATGGAAGTGACTCCAATATTCCACCCGTGGATAGATAATAGAAAACATGCTATTAGTATTCGCATACTCTCCTTTCACACTCCTTAAATATAAATTATTTCAAAACACAATGCTTGGAAATACTCTAGAAATTCCACAGTGGACTTAAAATCCACAGCCTCTTTTATATTGGTTTTAGAAGATTAATTTTCTCCCTTACTCAGAGCATTCTTTTTCCAAAACCACAGAAACATAGAAAATTTATATTCTTTAACCTGAGAGCTGCCATTCCTTCTGGCAACCTCTGATAATTTTTTTTCCCCCCCAGCAAAAAGGCTAGTTCACTTCCGGGTCATCGTGAAGACGGATGCCCAGGGCGTGCTGGGCGCTCACAGAGGAGCAATGGTACTTGCACCTCAGCTCCGTACAGTGCACATCATCACATCATTTAAGCAGAAACGCAGGTCAGAACCTGCTCCCAGGGAAATAACCCGCTAAAGGGCTTATCTTAAAGCACTGATCTAAAGAGAGTGTCTCTTTGCCATAAAGTCAGTGTTGCTGACCTGGAGCTACACGCCAGCCGTAAGCATGGCCCAGACACCGGGCATTGCCTTCTGGCCCTGTTGCTCTCTGTGACGTAGACGGACCTTTACGTTATAACTGTGTTGAACACAAATGCCCAGGCAGACGCCAAGGATAAGAGGGTCAGGGACACACAGAAATGTGAATGTTAACAAACGATGGAGGCCCTCGCTGGTTTGGCTCAGTGGATAGAGCATCGGCCTGCAGACTGAAGGCTCCCGGGTTCGATTCCAGTCAAGGGCACAGGCCTGGGTTGTGGGCTGATCCCCAGTGCGGGGCGTGCAGAAGACAGCCGATCAATGGTTCTCTCTCATCATTGATGTTTCTCTTTCTCTCCTCTCCCTTCTTCTCTGAAATCAATAAAAATATATTAAAAAACAACAGTAAATAAACAAACAAAAAGCGATGGGAGGTCCCATGGAAGCCCCACGAAAACCGGGGACAGGGGCATCCTTTGTCCCCCAGGACCAGAGCCTGCGTCACTTTCTGATAAAATAAAGGTGGTGACAGCAGGTGCCCAGGACTGTGAAATAACCTGGTAACATTTGAATAGCCTTAGGCAACATTTGACATAGGCACTTCCATTTCTGGAACAACCAGGTGAGTAGAAAAACTCCGCATAAATAGCTCTTGAATGGCTATTGATTTAAACAAATTAAATAAGACACCGTGTCTTTTAAAATGATACCATCAATGGAAATTCCCAGTGTAAATATTGATTTGGCTAATGGACACTTTAAGAAAACACACATTCATTCCAATATCCTTTTACCAATTAGGGTTTACTGGGAGGTTGAAGGGATACCTCTTTGAGCGTGTTCGCCCAGGCCCCACAACGCACCCGAGGCAGGCAATTATAAGGGGGCGATGTGTGCCCCCGAGTGGCTCACTGCTCAACAATAATCCAGACAGAACAGATGGGGGTGGGGGAGGAATTAAACGTCTAAACACGCTGTCTGCACACCTATGCTGTGAGAGTAAACTGTGAACTTGGATGAACCAATTTACCGCTAATTCAACATTTTTTTTTTCTGGTACCCTTAGATTTCAGGTAGCTGGTAGGTGTGTGTTTTATACACACGCTGACATACTTTCTCTTTCATGGGAATCCTTCCCATCACAGGGATTTGCTTAAAAAAAGACCTGTAAATATCCTAATTCAGATTCTAAAACGCACTGCAGCTTTGGGGGAAGTCTACATTTCATAAGAATTAAGGATTCCATGTTTCTTGGTATTGTCTTCATAAACACATATTGTCAACTGCTCTAATAATTCCTAAGGGATTGTAACCGCCCCCTGCTGGGACCCAGAACACACACCTTTCCAGAGATTTCTATGCTTCCTTTTCATCTGGAAGCGTCAGACATTATGGGATTCCAAGAAACTGGGTCTTTGCGACCCAAGAAAACAGCCATTGTCAAA
>NW_006286241.1:825708-831058 GCF_000327345.1 Myotis davidii
ATTGATATTTCCATCTCTTCCTTCTTTGCTGAAATCAATTAAAAATATATACTTATTTTATTTTACATATATTTAAGTATATATTTAAATATATTACATATATATTTAAATATATAAAAATATACATATTTTTTAAGTGTCCAATTTGGGGACAAGTGGGATGGTTTTGAATATGATCCGGAAACAGTATAAACAGTGAGCCGGACACCTGACCCAAGTGCTTACATATGAACTCTGATTACAAAACACACACCTTCCACTTGAACTAACCACCATGAACCTCGACTCCATCTGCCCCTGAACACTGGTGATGAGCCCTTTACAGAACCATCCGGAAGGCGAAGGCGTTCCGACATCCCGTAAGAGGACAGGTGTTTCATGAATTTTTCATAGTGAAATAAAGTATTAGGGAGGCAACACAGTTTCAGAAAGGCTACCAGCACCACTTCTCATTTTCACAAAAATCTTAGAAGTGTTAAGACTTAGTTTCACAATCTGGTAGAAATAGTAGGATTGTGTCCAGGGGCTAAGCAAAATGTACGTCTGTGAGCTACTGTGTTTACCTACAGATGAAATGTGCAAACGTTAAATAACTTGGGCCGCATTTATTCCTCTTAATTTCTAACGATAGCACATTGAAAGAGCCCATAAAATGGCACCTTTTACATTTATTCTTGTTGTATTTAAAATAAGTAAATACAATTCCATTCAGTACATTTAAATCTAGTTAGGTTCTAACTATTCCCCCTGCCTGCACCGCTCCATGCTACCAAGGACCTTTACTATAATTTACATGTTTCTCCCAACTCAGTCTGAAGTAATTATGTTGATCTCTGGTTTTAGACTCCTTCTATAGAATTTAATTTCCGTTGGTACTGTTATCTATACAACATCACAATGGCTTTGAGCGAATCTTTATATCAAAATATTCTGGTCTATTTCAGATATTTTCAAAGTCTGGATTATATAGAATGTATTAAAGCTAGTAGGTTTCAAAAGAAAAATGAATACAATGGATGTTTTTTAAAAATGAGGTTCTAAAATCTAAGAAGGCATCAAAAATACATTTCCATCCACTGGAGAAAAAAATGTTTCCCATTATGTCAAACAAAATTATAAACACGTTTTCTCTGAACAGCACCCGCAACTACAGGCTATGCGTTTCCCAACAATTCAGTCATTTTTTTTTTTTGCCATCTTTTTGTTAGTTCTAACTTGATTATCAAATAATTTTTATTTTTACACTATTACAGAAGTGCATTTCTCTGGGTTTCCAAAACCACCTTATTCAACCTCCCCCATCTGTCACCATCTGCTTCCTTTTAGCGTGTACTTTTTGTGTGATCGCATAAACACGTGAAAAATAACTAACGTGCAGATGACTATCTGCCGGTACATTTGAGGACTGGGCATAATAAAAGTGAACTGCCAAAACGCACTTAACACTTTTAATTTTGTTGGGTCTTGCGTGTGAGCCGCATTTGATTTTCAGACTGTTTTGCAGTTGGAGAGTTGATCAGGTACTGCTAACTCAGAGCAAGGCTGAGACTAAATAATTAGCACTGCATAAAATGGCTTGGGTTCGGGGAGAGCCAACTCGGATAATAAACCTTAACAGGAAGGTTGGATGCGTGATTTCTAATTTTTTTTCTTTTAATCATTTAGAGGAGTGAAAAGAAGAGTAGAGTTTGCAAAAACAAATTCCCCGCAAAATATATTATTGTCCATAATGTATGGCAGGTCAAGTTTATTTCCTTCCAGTGGCAGTAGGAGCGATAACGCATTCATTTATAACTCTGTGTGCAAGTCCATTTTTTGAGCTGTAACTCACCAAATGCATAGTTTGTTTTACTACTAAGACTGCATTTCTGCAATCTCTTCAAAAATACATTATTCTTGGCCTCCCCCGCTCTGTAACACTAAAGATCTAGAATTCTTCGTCAAAAGACCTGAGAACAAATATTTTAAAAATATTCCTTTTCCAACACATGGCATTTTTACACGATAACACGTATCTTTTCTGGCGGTCTTTGCCACAGAAGAAACTTAAGTTCATCTAAAACTTAAGTTTATTTAAAAATCAGCGATGAATCTGCTACATATTAATCTGCCCAATTAATCGGTTTGAGCTTTTTTAAATTTATTTATTTATTTTTAAAATTTAATTTCCTTGCTTAAAGTATCACAAATAGTAGTACATATGTTCCCCCCCACTTTTTTTATTGAGCTGACTTTTCAGTCTTTTTGAAGCATCTTTTAAATGCCTTTCACCTGTCTTTACACAGCAAAGCATTTCCGGCAGATAAGACAATGGAGAACGTACAGAAAGGAGAACAAGTCTACAACAAGGGGAGGGGAAATGCTGATGGGGAGCCAGTCCCCAGAGCCAACACTGTATCCAGGTCTGATACACAACTCTGACTTCTATGCTCTCGAGAGCAGCCTGGCACCCGGCCCGTGTGGTTAAGTGGTTAAGCATTAGCCCATGCACCAGGAGGGGACCAGTTCTATTCGCGGTCAGGGTACAGGCCTGGGTTGCAGGCTCGATCCCCAGTAGGGGGTGTGCAGGAGGAAGTCGATTGATGTTTCTCTCTCATCGATGTTTCTATCTCTCTCTCCCTCTCTCTGAAATCAATAAAAAAAATTTTTTTTTTTAAGAAAAGGCTGGCAATAACAAAGGGAAGTACTAGAAATTTCCGGGTTCAAAAAGATAACAGACACCGTGTCAAGTAAGGCGAGAGCTAGTTTCAGCTCTTGCCAATCGCCCCCTAACCGACCATCTGATCAGTGTTGCTTTGCTCTATTTCAAAGTGGTTTTCCCTTCTTCACGAGACCCAACCTAACTCTGCATTCCCACCTGATCCATGAGTCCTGCCTCTTCTCTTCTGATCCTTGCACAGGCTCACGGGTCTCTCCTTTAATCCCGCCACACCCTACCTAACTCCAGTACAGTACTTACTGTTTGCACAGTAATCATTATTCTCCACAGCTTATCACCTTAGTAAACACTAAGATACTTGAGGACAAAAACCATTTCTTACCACCTTCTATTCCCAGCACCTAACATAATGCATGACACCTAATGAATATTCAATGAGTATTTTCTTAGTGAATGAATGAGTGTCCTTAGTGAAATGGTTCACATCCAAGACCAGAGGAACTTAGATGCTTGCTTTTAAAAGAGTGAACGCATTCAAAATTATCCCGATGTAACAAACACGTGTTGGACAAAAAAGCTTAAATATAAGAATTAAAGTTGCATGAGAAGTTAGTGACTTCAAGATCTGTCACTCTCAAATAGTAACTACAGTCGTTCTCCCCAATAAAAATGAGGGCAAGATTTTAATTATGAATCAGTTTGTAACAGCTATGGATATGTAAACTGCTTTTAAAGACCAGACTTCTGCAATATTAAAATTTATATATATATATTTGTCTTTTTCTTACTTGTCTTTAAGAAGAAACTGATAATTTCTTAGAAATCATAAACTTTCTATTTAGAAACAATTAGGCCCTTCTCACATTATGTTCTTGGTTTTGTTATCCAGCTGACGACATTTTCATATAGAACAATATCTTTGTTTCTTTGATCCTCTGCTTTTAAAATGAGATGTATTTTTCTCCTTCAGAACTAATTTTCCCTAATTGTGACACAACTAATTTTGCTATTCTAAAAATGGGATAACATCATCCAAGGCAAATGGATAGCAGGGAAAGTGAACTCCAGAGAAACAAAAAGTGCGGTTTGCATGAGCGTTCCCAATCCTATTCCAGAGCGAGTTCCCTGAGAGCACTGTCCTTTGTGTCTTGTTCCTGCAGCCACAACGCTCAGGAAAACACCCCCTTCACAGCAGACGCACAAGCTATGCCTGTGGAGAAACAAAGAAAGCCAGTCTCCCGGACCCTCTGCATGGGGTTGTCAGTGGGGGCTGCTGTCATTTCATGAACTCTCCCAGTGAAGTACTTCCTAATAATTACGAAAACCCACAGCACCTCAAGTCCAAATGATCAGTGTCTTTGCTTCCAAGGAAAACAAGGGCATGCCTGGGTTGCGGGCACATCTCCAGTGGGAGATGTGCAAGAGGCAGCTGATCGATGTTCCTCTCTCATCGATGTTTCTAGCTCTCTGTCTCTCTCCCTTCCTCTCTGTAAAAAAATCAATAAAATATATTTAAAAAAAAATTAAACAGATATGGTCAATTAAAAATGGACTTACTCTACTAGAGTTCATACCTTTATGTTCATCAAGTTTATAAAATTAATTTAAATATATATCCTTGCCCTATAATATCATGTTACACAGTGGAAGAAAAATAGATTTGATTCATGTTGAAGTTCAGGTAAAAATAGTAGGAACTGCAAGTTTTGTTCATGCTGAAATGTCCCCTGTGCAAGCATCATGTCAATGTTCCCTTTTTGTCTGAACGGAGCCCCGCCCACCTCTGGCGCCAGGTACTCCGGGGTCCCACAGAAGGTCTTCATGGTGGCCGTGTCTGTGATCCCCTCTTTGCAAAGTCCGAAATCTGTGATTTTTATGTGGCCATCTTTATCCAGCATCAAATTCTCCAACTGCATAGGAAGGAAAATGACATGATTATTCTACAGTCCTCAGATCTAGGAAAATACTGTTTGGAAACAATTATGAATGCTGAGCCAAGAGATTTTGGAAAGAGGACATAGTTGTTAATAGAATTTTCAGGACTCACAAACCCTGTAGCTTCGTAATTCCTATATAAAAAGAAACATGTTTTATCAAATATTTTGATGACGAAATTATTGATTTTTTACTCCAATGGGAGTCAGAGCCATTATTGTGTAAGTTCTGAGGACTAAAGCTCACCTAATTTTTCAAAGCAAAAACCAATCCTCTTTTTATGTAAATAAATTGTGACCTAAATAATCCCAAAGAGATGAGTATCTTTTTCTGGATACACACAGATGGTTTTCAACACTTTCTCTTGGGAATCTATTGCTATTATAAAATAGTCACTTCCAGAAATGTTTTTTGGTGGTGGTTGCAAATCAAACCTAAACCGTACTTTGAAAGGTAAGGAGGTATCCTCTTTTGCAGTTCTTTGTGATGAAGAAATACCAACCCTTTCAAACATAAAAAGGTCAAGAATGTCAAAGGCAGTCAACAGTTACTGAAAATATATAGCACAAATATTATATAAATGAAATCTCTTTGAAGCCATTAATGAAAACACACCCAAGAGAATCTCAAAGATTTAACTAAGGATAAGTAGCAAGATCATCTGCCTCAAGTGAAAATTATGACAGGCCAGCGTAGAAGGAGTTGGTGCAAAGCCAATATCATTAAAAATAAAATCAATAACTGATCATTTTTATC
>NW_006286241.1:831224-840927 GCF_000327345.1 Myotis davidii
CCCCCGAAGGTGTCGCAACCCACAGGTTGAGAACCACTGCCATATATGAATGTAAATAACTGCATATAAAATGGGATGACATCATACTGTTACAGCATCCAATGTCTTATAAACCAGAAACTCAATGCAGTGAAGCAAGCTGAGTTCACGCAAGGGCAGACCAGACAGACACATGTCCTCAGGTGTGGGTCTCACTGTGCTCCCTGGCTGAGCTACATGCTTCATACACGCTTCCTTTATGGCACAGAGTTTGGAGAAATGATGCTGCTGAGCTTTTCACAAAATAAAAGTTCTTGTATTTTATCTAAATTCAGAAATAGTGCACCTTCCATATGCTTCTCGACTAGCTGGAACCTAAAAGTAAAGCCTAATTTGCATAAATGACAAGGAGTCCATCTCTTCTTCACGCTTCCCGTCTTCTCCCTTCTCCCTTTTCCTGCTCCCTCTGCGAGTTGCTGTAATGGGAATCGGGAGTATATACTGGAGGGTCTGTTGTTTTGTTGAATAAAAACATACATGTCCTGCTGCTAATTTTTAAGAAGATGCTGATGGCTTAACTGTTGGAGTGTATTATAGTATATACAAATAAAACCCACTTAAGTTCTTCAAATGCTGCATCATCTTTTTAAAACATTTAATAAATCTGTTTTACCAATACATAAAAAATTCTTATAAAATCTCCAAATGATATTACTGCATAGAATGTGAATGTACTATCTACTCCGTTCCTTCCCGCTCCCAGCCTGGTTTGGTGTGGCCTCCCTGCTCTCTCTATGCCTCATGTGCATGGGGAAGCATGCACTATTCCTCCACATTCTGACCAGGCTACTTAGTCATATAGTTTAAATCCCGGCTCATAAGTAACTCTCCACCCTCAGATCTCATCTCTGAGCCTCACACCAGGGCCTGAGGGACGAGGAATGCAGTGAGGTGTAGGGGACAGGGCTGGGGAAGGAACGGATTGAAGGTGGCTGAGAGTTCCAGTTTGCCCAGAACATAAGGGGGTTTCCTGGGCAAGCCAGGCCATCCACCCTGTCTTATGAATCAGCTTTAAAACATTACAATGGTTCAGGGAGCAATAAGGTCACCTTAGGGGTGACTGAGAGGTGGGGTGAGGGGCGTGATGGTGGGGTGACAGCACACTGCGTGGAGGCAGTAAGAGCACAGTGAGTAAGAGTGTGGGGTCACCCTAGCTGGTTTGGCTCACTGGATAGCGCGTCGGAATGCTGACTGAAGGGTCCCAGGTTCAATTTCGGTCAAGGGCATGTATATACCTTGGTTGCAGGCACATCCCCAGTAGGGGGTGTGCAGGAGGCAGCTGATCTACGCTTCTCTCTCATCAATGTTTCTAACTCTCTATCCCTCTCCCTTCTTCTCTGTAAAATAAAATCAATAAAATATATATATATTTTAAAAAGGGTGTGGGGTGAAGTTAGAGAACTCACACGTGAATTCAAGCTTTACCCCTTCTCGCTGTGTGACCTTGGGCTATTGACGTCTATGTGCCTCAACTTCATCTATAAAACAGAGGCAAGTAACAGCAACAACACAATGTGATTGTTTTGAGAATTAAATGAGATACTGACTCCAGAACTTAACACACTGGAAGCATCCAATGAATGCATTGATCATTATTAAACACTAGAGGCAGGCCACTGTGGGAGCGCAGCTCATCCCGGCCAGCCACTGTGGGAGCACACTGACCACTAGGGGGAAGCTCCTGCATTGAGTGTCTGCCCCCTGGTGGTCAGTGTGTATCATAGCGACTGGTTGACTGGTCATTCTGGTTGTTCTGCTGTTTGGGCTTTTATTAGGATAGCATTTAATGGTCGATATGTAAATTATTAAAATGATGTGTGCTTGTCTAGATAACACTTTTTTTTTAAAGGAAAGAAGTAAGTTCAAGAACAAAACCCTATGAAACACTTTTATCAGCTCAGTGACTTAGGCAAAAACATGTCTCAATATGCAATAATTTCTTTTGCAAAAAAAACAAAAATTTCATAACTTTAAAACCCGTTATTGTACAATAGTGTCCACCTTTTCCCATCAACTATTTTTCTACTCTCACCATCCTGAAATATCACTTTGCTGAGCAGGGATGACAAAAACAACTCGTCCCTCATCAGTATCAATGACAGTCAGACATGCATCACCTTAAAAAAAAAAAACAACACCCTGGATCCAGTGTATAGGATAAGCCAGGGTAATTCAATATCCAGTCTTGTTAAAATAGGTGTTGTACACAGATGCATAACAAGTCTCTGGAACATATAAGAACCATTCGTGAGCCTGGCTGGCATGGCTCAGTGGTTGAACATGGACCTATGGGACCAGGAAGTCGTGACTCCTTTCCCAGTCAGGGCACATGCCCAGGGGTTGCGGGCTCGATCCCCAGTGTGTGGCGTACAGGAGGCAGCTGATCAATGATTCTCTCTGATCATTGACGTTTCTATCTCTCTCTCCCTCTCTGAAATCAATCAATCAATCAATCAATAGAATCATCAGTGTTGTGGAGGATGTGCGGAATCAATCACTTGGAAGTCCTTTCCAAGCAGATCACAGACCTGGACAGAACACCCAGGCGTCACATACCTAACACTGACATACACAGGACTCCCAGCCCTCGGAGCGCTGCCACTAGGTAAAGAAGGGGTGCACGCATCTACCAACGATCTCCCCTTAGTTCTCTCTCCTCAACATCCTGGCTGTCCTTCTCCCCTCTGTGAGACACAAACTGCAACATGCACTGTCGCTGACCGGTCAGGTTCTCTCCCCGGATGCACCTCAGCGCATCTGTTTTATCACCACAGTCAGGCCTGGTTTACACGGGCATTATGCTCATGTTTAACGGGTGCACCCACTGGCAAAAGCCATGATGAAGACAAACGGGGGGCTGGGGAGAGAACATTACGTATTAGAAATCTGGTTCTGCCGGCCACTCACATCACAGGGTTGCCATCTAACCGTTCAGGGCAGCACACACTTCGAGGAGAGAGAAAATATTAGACAATGTACCGCATGGAGTCCCCATAACAAGGCGACATTTTTACCCAGTCGGAGGGGACAGGCGTATGTGACGGAGGGTCTTGGTTCAGGGTCTGAATGAGAAAATGTGAGCGCTGGAAATCTTCGCCCTCTGCGCTCCGTGCACAGGAAATTGTAGCGAGAAAGCACTATGGTCCTTCTGCTCTGGCTGGGGGGGACCCCGGAGAGAATGAGACTCTAAAAACCCGAAGCTGCGTTTTCTGCGGGGCTTCTCAAACCCGCGCTGCTCTTCCTGGTCCAACAGAAGATGGAAGCTGTGGGGAGGACCAGGGTCAGCGCACAGGCTGCTGGAGGCCGGGAGTGACGGGCTGGAGGCTCCTCTCACCACCTGTGGGCTGAGGGCGGCCATGGCTGGAGCAGACCTGTAACCCACACGTGGCATGCAGGCTGGCAAGCTCTGCTCTCCTGCATGCCAAGGTAACTATTAGAAGGTTTAAATGCTTTGAAACTTTTAAATACAGTATCCTAATATATGTGACTGTATCTTCCAGGTATTATTTTATTTAAAGGGCGGACAGTGAGACTAAACAAAGGGATGAAAACAGCAGCTCCTCAGGGCTCTGATGACCGCCAAACAGTCTAGCAAACAGCTCCTTCCCTCACTCTTACCCACTTCAGCACAACGGCACCCAACTCAGGGCTGCACCGAGACTGCGCAGGCCCATGGCCGCTGTGAGCACACGCCCTCTGCACTCTGCAGACCAGGCTCATGGGTATCTAGTGCCAAACGCGCCCATGCTGACCTGCAGGAACCTAATGGCCCTGGAATTAGAGGGCTGACACCCTGGGTGGGAAACACTTCTTCGCTCCGCCCTTCCCAGGCCAAGAAGGATTCAGCGAAGGCCCCGCCTGGGCTGCTAAGGTACTGAAGAATTTGCTACAAACTAGAAACACAGCCCAACAGTACAATTTAATTTTTGAGATGGGAGAGGCTCCTAGTAGCCCTGGTGTAAACTTTCTATAAAAGGGGATCCGGCGGGGCTGTCTGGGTGGCAGTGGAGTTGAGCGCTGTGTCCGGGGGCTCAGTGTGTGAAGCCAGGGGGCTGTTTTTGCCTGGACTGTGAGTTTATTGGGGGTGAATGTCGGGGAACTGATGGGGACTGGGAGGGCGGTGGTAAGAGATTCTCCGAACCCACCCTCTGTGCCATCGCCGAGTCCTAGAAATTATCTAAATGTATTTGAATGAACACAAGGGCATTAGAAAGGTGATGACAGAGGCAACTCTGAGACAGACCCAAGTGGGTCCCTAAACCAGTTTTTGGTGATGCTGTTTTTTAAATACATCTGGTATAAATATACTTAAAACATTTATTCTCTTATCTTTGGCACCTGTGTTTGGATTTTAGGTTTACGAGGATCTCCCGGAGTTCTCAGTGCATCCCCCCATCTAGATGTCATCTCAGCTCTAGAATGAGGGAATGACAAGAACATCAGACTGGAGAGAGGATTCATGGGCTCCAATAATCCTGACAATGTCACCAACTTACCCATGACTGTGAGTCACTTACGAGGCTTCTAGTGACTTAACCAGGGGTCAGCTCTCAACTTCTATGATACCAACTCAAGAATCTCCCTCTAATCTGTGCAACCCTGTGCCCTACGGATTCAGGTAACATTTGCACGAACTTCTAATGTTTCGCTGTCTGCACTACATGTATATTTATATGGTTTCTGCCCCATTTCGTACAGTTACTTAGACTTTTAAGAGAGGTATGGTTTTATTTTAAAAAATGAGCTTAACAGAGATCATGTAATTGTCTAGTAAAGTGAGTGGTCTAGGTATATGGTAAGTGCATGACTCATAGTCATATATAAATAGGTTCTTTATGTTGCAATTTAACATAATGGATGTTTATGACTTAACCAGGGGTCAGCTCTCAACTCCTATGATACCAACTCAAGAATCTCCCTCTAATCTGTGCAACCCTGTGCCCTACGGATCCAGGTAACATTTGCATGAACTTCTAATGTTTCGCTGTCTGCACTACATGTATTCTCCTTGGGGTACATTTATATGGTTTCTGCCCCATTAGAATCTTAGACTTTTAAGAGAGGTATGGTTTTATTTTAAAAAATGAGCTTAACAGAGATCACGTAATTGTCTAGTAAAGTGAGTGGTCTAGGTATATGGTAAGTGCATGACTCATAGTCATATATAAATAGGTTCTTTATGTTGCAATTTAACATAATGGATGTTTAACATAATCTAACATAATAGATTTAGTCTTTCCATCATCAGAAAGGATGGGGCAATGACTATCATATTAATGAATGTTAATACATCACTATATTCACGGTAACAGGGTTAATGGGTAACACAGTTAATGGAAAATATTGTCCAAGACCATCTCAGTGATGCCATGCTTCAATCAATGCTGGACATGTATTCTCCTTGGGGTACATTTATATGGTTTCTGCCCCATTAGAATCTTAGACTTTTAAGAGAGGTATGGTTTTATTTTAAAAAATGAGCTTAACAGAGATCACGTAATTGTCTAGTAAAGTGAGTGATCTATGCATATGGTAAGTGCATGACTCATATTCATATATAAATAGGCTCTTTATGTTGCAATTTAACATAATGGATGTTTAACATAATCTAACATAATAGATTTAGTCTTTCCATCATCAGAAAGGATGGGGCAATGAATACCATATTAATGAATGTCAATATATCACTATACTCACGGTAACAAGGTTAATGGGTAGTAACATAGTTAATGGCCAATATTGACCAAGACCATCTCAGTGATGCCATGCTTCAATCAATGCTGGCATTCTTTTCTTTGTTTCTTTAGGCCAAGAATTCTACCTTCCAGCTTTAAATGTTTTGGGTATGTTACCAACTACTTCAAAATTATTATTCCCTTAAATCTAGGAAGTCCCCGCCTTCTTCCTACAAACAGAATATAAAATACAAAGTGAGAGTGGGGGGAGGTGACCCAGGCAGAAAAGAGCTAACTATTTCTAAATAAAACTGGAAATGCCATCTAACATACATTGCAAGTTTTGTTATGCTATTAAAACCATTTCTTTTTTAAAAATCCCAGACACTTAAACATGACAGTATTAGTTGGCCATGGGGACATCAGACCCAGGGATGCTGCATTCTGTCACATTTCTGGTCATAAGAAGCCTCAGGACATAGTTACACCGTTGATCTGTGATCATCTCTGGTCACTGTGGCATGTAGTCCATCATCCCTGACCTGGGTGTTTCATTATCATCATCTCTCCTAAGTACAGTACCTTATCGCTTCTTTATACTTTGATAAATTATAATATGCAAACATGCATACTATAGTTCACTGACATCGCGTAAAATAAGTCTTTATGAGGTGGCTATTCCTTAGGGCCACTCATAACATATAGGCACATGATAGGAACACTTGGAAGTCACCTAGACAACTGCTTAACTAATTAGATTCTTAAGGATCGTGGGTACTTAACGAAGGGTGGGATGGGAGTGAGGCGGGTAATTGTGGTTTCTTCCTTATGTCGCAATATGGAGATACAAACAATTTCATCAAAGATGCCTGTAACCCCTATTCCTACAAATCAAATTACATTTTAAATAAACTAGTGCCTAATAAATAAAGCAATTCTGTTTCAAATATTCACGGGTCAAGATTACTACATGTGATTTACTTACTGAGAAAGTCAGATTGTCACATTTAGAATCTGTACAAAATATGTCACGGAACAACCTTCCTTGACACGGCCCCTGTGATCCCGAACGGTGTCACGAGAATCACTGCCGCCCTCAGGGAGCCACTCCAGGGCTCGGGACACTGGCCCGTGGGGGACATCAGCCGCCTGCCTGTTTGGGTGGGCAGTTTTACGGGAACCCGGGCAGGCTCTCATTCCTGTGCTGTCTGGCTGCCCGCAGCGATGGCGGAGCTGAGGAGCCGCAAAACCTAACATCTTTCCTTTCTGACCCATGTGGCTCAGTGATTGAGCGTCAACCTATGAACCAGGAGGTCCTGGGTTAATCCCGGAGCTGCTCCGAAGGTCTCATCAGAGAGGAACTTGGAGACGTAAAGTCACTCTGATCAAGAAAACAATGACAGCCCTTTTTAAAATGCAACGTAAACCAATGCCACACCATATTAAAATGCTCCAGGTGTTTAATCCACCAAAAACGTGAATACCAAAATCAAACCACATATCCTCCTCCAATAAAGTCTTACTTACTATAAAATTTCTTCATAATACATCGGATGTTAGACTTCATAATGAAACTTATTTTCAAATGTCACTTGCAAAGATACTTGGCTTTTAATCAGATGTTTAACATTATCCAGAACATTTACAGAAAACTGAAACTATTATGAAACTGTTACTGGTAGATCATACTTCATCAGGGCAGTCAAGCAGAAATTCTTATACATGAAAATCTTGAACATAATCAGGACGGCGTAGCTCAGTGGTTGAGCATCAACCTATGAACCAGGAGGTCACGGTTTGATTCCCGGTCAGGGCACATGCCCGGGTGGCGGGCTCGATCCCCCGTGTGAGGCGTGCAGGAGGCAGCCGATCCATGATTCTCTCTCATCACTGATGTTTCTCTCTCTCTCCCTTCCTCTCTGAAATCAATAAAAACATATTTTAAAAAATCTTGGACATAAAAGGAGCGACATACATATCAGTGAATGCAATTTCCTCTCCGGTGCAGGAACTACATCCTTACACAGGGTGCGTTTCTGCCCGACCAAACCTGCTCTCCTCCGAGCGGTGTCACTCTGTAGTTACTGTGTCTGTCCCCGCAGCCCCTGCGGAAACGAAGGCGGGCTGCTGCTGTGCGTCCTCTTACCTTCAGGTCCCGGTACACGATCTTCCCCGAGTGCAGGTAGTCGAGGGCCGAGACGATCTCCGCGCCGTAGAAGCGCGTGCGGTCCTCGGAGAACACCCGCTCTCTCGACAAATGGAAAAACAGCTGCGGGGTAAACAGCAGGGACGGGGTTGTAATAATTACTGAGTTAGTGGGGAAATTAACACAAACATAAAACACCTCTCCTCGCCATATTGTGATGATAGAGGGTGTACTCTCCGCGGACACGCAGCCGCCTCGACAGCAGCTGGCTTCTCTCGCCCAGGCTTCCGGGGGGAGTCTGAGAGCTGCGGAGGCAGCCTTTTAATCAATACACCCATCTTGCCGCAGGCGTTCTGCCTGCCCCCCGTTTAACCTGCCGTTACCCGAGGAGGGGGACGCGCCGCTGACTGCCTGCCCCCCTCGCTCGACGGCTGCCTCCCTCTTCCCAGGATTAGGCGTTGGGCGTCATTAAAATAAATGCACACGAGCGGAGATGTGGTCGCTCTATTTAATGACCCGATTTATATCTGATTTCAAGGGAAGGGCTGCTGACGTGCTGAAGCTGACGTGTGTGGCCTTGGTCTGTGCTACGACTGCTGACCCGTCACGCTGCCTCTAGAAACGTCCCCACAGTTTGCATCCGTGTTTTCTATGGTGAGAAACAGGAAGGCATGTGTTTTTACTGTAGTGATGTCCACAACCGTCCGAGAAGCTCCCGTTGTCCCCCTTGTAACCCTCAATGCCTCTTCTTTCTATTTTCAAAGTGAGCCGCAGCACCCATCTCGTCTCATACAAACACATACACGGTGAGCCCAGCCCCTCCTCAGCTAGTCACCACTCGGCAGCCGACACGTATGTATGGGTGCCCTTGGTGGCCCAGCACCCAGCCCCCCACGCAGCCAGCTCTCTATAGGGCTGCCTCCTCCATCTCCCAGTGCGACCAGGCAGAGAAGGAGCAGGCGTCAGGCGCACGGACCCCAGTTGGACTATCTCACGGGACCAAGAAAACCCAAGAGCAGGAGAGCTTGCTGACGGTGCTGAGCACACAGCCAGGTGTCACGGCAGATGCTCCGCACGCGTCTGTGGTTACAGAAGTGAGCCCGTCAGACAAGGGACTCTTGCTTCAAGACCAGAAATCAGTACCTTCCCACGATGACTGACTCCCAGCACTTCTACAAATTCCTAACAGGTCCAGTTAACGACATTTGTGCCGCGCACACCAAACCATAGCTCAGGTGACACACATGAGGGGCCCTAAGATTCCGTCCTCCCTTTCCCACCTCCCCCTCCACTGAGGAGTCTGTCATTGTATTGACATGAACTTTGTGCCGAGCCCACTGTCACAATAAAGAGAGACAGGAACCTACTAGTATCACCCAAAACGACTAGCTCAACCCTAGTTAAAGCAAAGCTAAACTAGTAGGCCAATAGTCTCGAAGCTTTAATGCTCTATCATACTGCCCTATTTTATCAACTCCAAGATGCTACTGACTGGGACTCCATCATTATTTTATTTTTACTCCAAGTAAGAAAAAAAAAAGCCAATAAAAAGTCAAATAAAATCTATGACACTCCATCAAATATAAAAGGCATTCTCAATGCAGAAATGTTAAATGTGTCAGACCAGGAACCCAACATACTCTGCCAAAAATCAAACTAATGTATACAATTCCTCATGGGTGTTTTTAAAAATCCATTTACTTTATATAAGCGTATATACACACACACACATACATACATATATATAAAAGCATATATATACACATATATATGATATTATGTATTATAATATATAATGCATATAAACAGGCATATATACACAATCCATTACCATTCAAACAAG
>NW_006286241.1:841041-843733 GCF_000327345.1 Myotis davidii
ATCTGCTGTCCTCCGTGCCCTTGCGATTGTGTGGAACTTACTTATTCTTGTTATGCCAACCACCTCCTAATTGCCAAATCCAATCACTTACATATAGACCCCTCCTTCCTGTTCTGGAGCTTAGACCACCCATCGTCCTCTCCTGAAGCATGCATGGTCTTGGCTTTGGTGACACAGTTCTCTGCTGACTTCCTACCTAACTCGCTGCACATTTCCTGGCTTTGAGCCAAGTTTCCAATCAATTATTTTAAAAATCCCTGTGTTGGCACGGGGAAGAGAAGAGAGAACATACTCAACGATAGAGACAATCCTTGACCTCAAGACATTCAACTCAAAGAAGGAGACACATGCAGAGATAAAATCTAGGAGAGCTGTGATACGTTGTCTACTTCTGATATTAAAAATGATTTGGAGGCAAAGAACCATTCATCTTCATTGAGATGATCCGAGGAGACTTCACAAATAAGGATGGAACTTTTCGCAAATGGAGAATATAAGGGAGCCTATCAAAGATTGCTATTCAAGTTGTATCCATCTTTGTATTTTGTACACAGCCTGGTACAGTACCTGCACATAGTAGTTAACTAATCAGTGTTTGATAAAGAATTAATTCTAAAAAGAAAACTAAAACAATGGCAAGAAACACACACACAAGGAACACACCCAGCTGAAGAATAACCCACAATCCAGGCAATGACAAGATTTAAGTAAAAAAAAGATGAGGCCACATCTTTTAGGACCTCGAGTGCCAAGAGATGGGGGTCGAGATTTATTCTGAGATAAGAAGCGTCAAAGAATTTTGGGTTAAAACAATTAGCATAATTAAACAACAACAACTCTGGCAGCAACTGGAGCATCAATTAACCAGATCTGAGACTACAGTCAGGTAAACACTGTCACAAAAACATCACTGAGCACCTGTTAGTGCAGTTGCTGTGAAAAGCTGACACAATGAGAGAACGTGGTAGCAATCCGCAGGACACTGTGATTTGGTTAGAACAGCCAGCGAGATGAGCAATTCTGCTAACAGTCTGCTAGTTATAAAATAGCGCGTTGAAATCAGTGAATGAGCATGTTGGACAGTATCTGACAATGTCAGAAGTTACACACGAGCTGAGTGACAGCTGAGGGACCTCAACTGCAGAAGCTCAAGAGTCAAAATTCCAGAGGGAACTTGCTTGCACCATTGGAAGGGAGAGAGTGACAGTGTTGGGGTTTCCTTGGACGATTGAGTGGATGTTACAACCAGCCATGCTGAGGAAGAAAATGAAGACAGAGGAGCAATGGATTTTGTTTGACCTGTTAGCATATAAATACGCATTTGATACCACGGCTTTGAAAGTGGGCCCCGAGGGTATAGAGGTAGACAGAAGAGTCATTTATATAAAGACTAGAGGCCCGATGCATGAAAATTCGTGCAAGAGTAGGCCTTCCTTCCCCTGGCTGCTGGCACCGGCTTCCCTCTGGGACCCGGGACCCAGGCTGGCTTCGGTCGGGCCACCCGCAGGCACCCAGGACCCGGGACATCTGGAATGATGTCCGGTCTAATTAGCATATGACCCATTTATTAGTATAAATATTGTTACAACCAAGGCAGCACGGATAGCCCAGGAATTCAGTAGGAAATTAAAATAGAATAAGCTCAGAATCTTAGGAACCACTACACCTAAGGGCAGGAGAAGGGAGCAGGATGCCGAGACGAAGTCCTAGAAGTGTAAGAGGAAAGACAGATACATCTGAAGAAGAAAGGAAAAGCAAGTTTCCAGAAGGAATCAGCGTTTACCAGGCACCGCAATGAGGTCATAGGTTACCTTCCCAGGAAGAGATGTCATACTTACATGAGCTCAGAAGAGGATGTAAAGGCAGAAATGGTACGCGACGCCTTCAGAAAAAAAATGAATGAGATGAGCCAACGTATTACTGAAAGGGAAGATTTCTGCTACAACATATTAAGTAATGCTTTCAGGGAAACTTTTGCCTAAAGAAATGGAGAGATACTATACCGTAAAGCTACAATTCATATGGAAAAGGGACACCAATAAAAAGATCAATAAAATCACACAGCCAGAATCTGGTTATTTTGTAGAAATTTAGTATCTGACAACACTAATGACGACAATGTGTGCCAAAGTATATGAGAGAAAAAAATGACTAACAAATGGTGATACAATAGTTGGTCAAATTTGGAGAAAAGTAAAACTGACTTTTCATCTCACATCATAACAACATACATTTCAGACAGTTAAATATAACATATGACGCTTTTTAAAAAAAGTTGAAAATATGAATCAATAGTTATCAGATCTCAGGATGAAAGATTTTCCAAGCAGAAAAGAAGTGAGACAAAACATAAAAGGAAACCCTGGTAGAATTAACTACACGGAATAGCAGCACTATAAATGCAATTGAATATTTATAGGAAATATGACAACCCAAATGTCCACCACCAGCGGACAGATGAGCACATGGTGGTGGAGCCAAGCCATGCATATGGATGGTGACTCAGCAATAAAGGAAAACTACTGAGAAATGCAACAAAACGCATAATCTCCAAACATAAGGCCGGGGAAAGGAGCAGACACAACAGAGTGTGTGCTGTCTGACTCCGTCTCTGAGAAATGTTAGGAACGGTGAATCCAGTCTTCAGTGTCAGAGGGCGGATCACTGGCTGCCTCGGGCCTCCTGAGGATGC
>NW_006286241.1:843749-854661 GCF_000327345.1 Myotis davidii
GGAGGGGGCAGGAAGGCTGATGGCAGAGGCGCGCCAGAACTGTCTGAGGCAACAAGAATATTCTATGTCTTTACTGTAATGAGGACTCCATGTACAGATATTTGTCAAAAGTCACACAGAGTGAGTCCATTTTACTGTAAGTCGATTATACATACCTACGTAATGGGATCAATCTAAATGCGCAAAAATTTGGTAGGGATTTAATAAATTATAGTACGTCTACATAATTAATGAGTAGATGATGCGTATGTATTTTATGATATTAAATAAAACGAAAATACATATACAGTATAAAAACAGGAAAATGTATTAACCTGGTAATAGCAGTTATTGCTAGATGGTGAGATTTAGAGTAGTTTTTATCTCGTTTTGGAACTTGAAAATTCCTTGTATTTGTGTAATAGCTGCTCCCCAGCACACTACGTTTTCCTTTTACATGGGGACCATCCGTCTTGTTCGCATCATACAGTAAGTGCTGAGCACACGGCACAGTAACTGGCTGTAGCAAGCAGCCAATAAATATTTTTTAATTGAACTGAAATAACTATTTGGCTTTTTGATGTTCTCTGCAATGAATAGGCATTGTTAATTACTTTTACAATAAAAATTACACAATGGTTTCCAATAAATGCATTGTGTATCCTAGTACTCATTTAGGCTCATGACAAATTTAATACTCTATTTTTTATTTTTTGGTCTGGCAGAGGCACAGGGAAGAGAAAAAGCTATGCAAGTATTCCGTAGCTTTGCTATCTCAGCACCACGCCCCAGAGGCAGCACATATTACAGGCTTAATAAATATGTATTGGAAAGAGAAAAATTAAATCCAAGCTACTTTCCAAAGAATTATTTATAAGGTTTTGAAGGTTCAGTATTTTTATTAGAAACTTCAAGAAATCATATACAATAACTGAATAATCTTGCTCTTATTTAAAAATAATAAGTTACTTGCTGTTCCAGCAAGGAGCATATTTTTCGAAATTTAAGTTCCTATAAGCAAAGACTACATTTTTTTATGTTGAGCTTAGCCATGCTGTAGAAGTTCAGTAACGTAAATAGATTATTTTAACCTATTAATATACAAGTCTATATTTCATCACAAACCCAAGAATGCTTATTTTTACAATAAGTTGCTATATTTTGAAAAAAAAATAGTTATATTCTAAATGCAACAAATTTCCCCCAAAAGGAACATCTGGACTTTAAAAATGTCCTGGGAATGATCACTGCAAGTCTTAGACTTTAAACTCAATTATCTTATTTTTCTTGCAAATACTGCCTACACAGTTATTCCTTTGGAAAAGATTGGGAGCTAGAGAATAGCAAAGTAAACTCAATACAAATCTCACTAATTTCAATCTTTCCATTCATGACCATAATATAAACTGAAATGGGAACCCGAGAATCCTAAAGACAACTAATTAATTAAGCAACGAGACATGGCAGTCTGTGAAATAGAGCTGCTTAACACACCCCTTGGGTTTACAAAAAGACCCAAGATGAAAAGAATGGCTCTAGCTCACTCACAGGGAAGCTGATCAGCATACTGTCTTCGTCTGCTCTGACTGCAATAACAGAACACCACACACTGAGGGACTTATAAACAAAAGAAATGTATTTCTCACAGTTCTGGAGGCTGGGAAGTCCAAGATCAAGGCACCAGCAGATTCACTGTCAGGTGAGAACCTGCTTCTGGGTTCATGGCTGGCTGTCTTTGCAGAGTCCTTAGGTGACGGACTGGGAGAGTGAACTGAGTTCTCTTTGATAAGGGCACTAATCCCATTCATGAGGGCTCCACCCTCCTGACCTAATCACTTCCCAAAGGCCCACATCCAAGTGGTATCACATTGGGGATTAGGTTTTAATATATGAGTTTTTGGGGAGAAACAAATATTCAGTCTCGAGCAAATACTATTGGTCTACAGAACTGGAATAATATTAGTTACAGTATAAAATAAACATTTAAATAATTACTGTTATAAGATCAAACAAACATATTCTTACATTTAGCAGGTAATTCATATTACTCATCTTCCTGCTAATGTCTATTCTTTTCGCAAGCTGAGCTCACAGTTTCCATGCATTTCACCCAGAAAAATTACTGCAAAGTAAATTTACACTTAGTTTTGGAAGTTTCAGAAAGAATAGTGATATAGACATGAGATATAAATGCCATATTTTAATGACAGTTCAATATAAAATTTGTTAAAATACAATTTAAATGCTACAGGACAACTGAACCCTAAAATACTTGTTCAGTAGTAACTGTGTTAGCTATATAGTACCAGCTACATACCTTTTCCTCTACTTCTTGCCCTCTTCCTATAAGTCTGAAAATGTACAAGCAATTCTAGATCACCAATGAGATCCCTGATATCTGAAAAAGTAGCTGTGAGGTGGCAAATATTAAAGAGAAAAGTTAAGAAAAGTTTCTGGGATTAAAAGTCACCGAATGAAAATATTTAATAATGTGATAAGTATAAAAAATTGTTCTTATTTTAAAGTTAATTTTGATCTACTTCTATAATTAAAATAATTTCTATTAAAATATTTTATTAACATTATATTAACAAGATTAAAGTAGAGATTGCTCAGTTCTACCACTTCAAATATTAATAGATTCCTCATTTATAGAATAAAATATACCTTTGAAAGGACAAAAATTATCAAGGTAGTTTAAAATATTTAAATCTATTAGCATATATATGAAATATCTGGGATATTTGTGAAACATTTAATATCAATACAATAAAAATAATAAATATTACTTTTTGAGCATTAAGAGCATTACATTCTAACAACAATCATAAAAGCTATATAATGCTATCTGCATATTACAGGTGATATGTAAATATGTTATTACTATTACAATAGGCAATATTTTTGAGAGCTACTACTTAACTGACACTGTGCTAAGTCACATGCATTATATCATTTAATCCTTAAAACAACCTTATAAAATAGGCACAATTATTATGTCCATCTACAGATAAAAAAACTAAGGCTTAGAGACGTTATGAAACTTGTCTAGCATCACATAACTATTAAATGGTAGAGTTGAGATTCAAACTTAGGTCATCTGTCTCTAAAGCATATCACCTATTATTCTAAGTACAGTTTCTATTCATTTGAGACAACAAATATGTAAATTATCCCATTAACAAGAAATTTCATTTATAAGCCTTCGTTATAATTGCATAGAATGAACCACATAAGAGAAAGACTGTTGTATAAGTCCAGCTGCCTTCTCAGGGTCTAGAACTGGACAGAAATTCAATAAATCGTTGTTAAATACTACCATTATCAAAACAAGACAAAGCATCAGAACTAACCCCAAAGTGAATCTAATGTGAAAAACAGCAATAACAGTCAATACAGGAGAAGGCAGAAATAGATTTCTCAAAAAAGGAACAAAGAACAGATGGGAAAAATAAAAGAATAGCAACATGTATGCCAAATGATTTCTAGGGTCACACTGAATACTCCAAATTTAAAAGGTAGAAATTATAAGATTGGATTTAAGTCTGAATCAGAAGTATGAACTAACTATACGCGCCATATAAGAAAATGAAAGGAAAAATAGATAAATCCACAATTTGGGTTGGAGATTTCAACAGCACTCTCTCAATATATTTTTTTAATGTAGACATAAAATTAGTAAGGGAATGGAACAACTGAGCAACATTTTATTATCAAACGTCTTGACCACCATTCACAGATTACCACACCCAACACACCAGAATACATGTCCTTTCTAACAACACACAGCACATGCACCAGACAGAACACATGCTGGACCAGAAACCACATCCCCATAAATTTAAACGGATAGCAACTATACAATATATTCTCTGAACACAAATCACATGTTAAACAGATACATGGAAACCCTCAAGCATTTGGAAATGAAACAATACACCTTTAAATAGTCCATTAGTCAAAAACATGAAAAGAGAAATTAGTCAATTTGGGAAAATAATGACAGATATAACATATAAAATAACATGTAAAACATATAACATTAAAAATATGCTACACATACATATGTGTGTGTATATATATATCTCTCTATATATAAATATAACATAAAAATTGGTGCCTACAGAGATGCTTGTAACATTAAATACTTATAAAAAATAACAGGTTTAAATAAATGCTTTAAGTTTCCACATGAAGAAAGAGAAAAAGAAGGCAAAACAAATCAAACCCAAAGTAACCAGAAAAAAAAGGAAATAATAAAGAGCAAGAAAATCAATTAAATTGAGAACCCAAAATTGATAGAAGAAAAATAAACGAAATCTAAAGCTAAAAAATATCAATAAACGTTACTAACTTTTAGGAAGACTTACTGGAAATAAAAAAAGAGAAGACACAGAATACAAAGTTAGGAATAAAAGACAGAAGTCAGCTGATCCTACACTAACGCAACAATAAGTGAATATTAATGATACCAGGCAATAAATCTTAAAATTTTGACGAAATCGGCAAGTTCCTGGAAACACACAAACTACTAAAGCATCAGACCTAAATGTAAGGTGATAAAACTATTAACACTTTTGGAAGAAAACAGAAAATGTTAACTAATTTGGGTTAGCTAAAGATGTTTTAAATCAAACCCAAAATTCATAAACCACAAAGGGAAAATACTGATAGGCTGTATTTCACCTAATTTATCAGTTGTGTCCTTCAAAAGACACTTGTGAGAAAACCTATCGGTGGTTTCCAAGGCAGAGGTAACGGTGGGATTGACGTCAAAGGGGCGTGAAAGAGGAGTTAGGGCGATACAAACGTCCTGTATTGTTATTGTGATGATGATAAACTACACATTTGTCAAAACTCACTAAATGATGACTTAAAAGTGATGAAGTTTACTGTATGTAAATTATGTATTCTGGTGTGTTTCAAAAAAAATGTATATATATATACCACAGGACTTGTATGTATGCATATAAACATAACCAATGGACACAGACACCAGAGGGGTGAGGGCATGAGCAGGGGGGTGGGGGGCAAGGGAGGGATAAGGACACAGATGTAATACCTTAATCAATAAAGAAAATTAAAAAAAATAAAATGTATATTTCAATAAAAATATTTATTTTTTAATTTAGCTAAAAATATACACTGGAAAAAAAGTTCCCCATTAAAACATGAAAAGGCAAACCACAAATTGGGAGAAAATGTTTGTAAGACATATACTAGTATATAATAAAGCACGTGTGTCTAGAATACATAAATAGGTCTGACTACTCAATATTAAAAGGACAAACAGCCCAATTAAAAAATGGACAAAAGATTTTAACAGATACTTCAATAAAGAAATCCGCAAATGGAAATCCGCCCCAAAAGTGATGTTAACATCATTAGCTGTTCAGGAGATTCAAAGTGAAACAAACTATAATATACCCCTGCACACCCACTAGAATGGGTAAACTTTAAAAAACTAACCACTCCGAAGGTGACGACGATGTAAGGTAACACTCTGGATACGCAAAGTGGGACAGACAAGCTGAGCGTTTCTTCTGAAGTTGAACAGACCAAGTGACACAGAAACTGCATTCCTAAGTGTTTATCGAACATAACTGAGACTATATGTTCACACAAAGATTTATACTGCAATATTCACAGGTGCTTTTTTAATAATAACCCCAATCTCAAAGAACCCAACTGTTTATCTCTTTAGTGATTGTATACCTACATTAAGGTATATCCACTTAATGCTGTGAAGCCACAGAAAGAAACTACTGATACATACAATATTGATTAGTTTAAAAAGTATTATGCCAGGTGAAAGATGAAGAACACAAATGACTACAAACTGTTTGGGGATTATACTTTCTAGCATTTAAATATGTTATGCTCTATTGTCCCGCCTTTTCTCTTTGTGGTCCCCGATTATACTCCACTAGAGGCCCGGTGCATGAAAATTCGTGCCCTTCGGGGGGGTCCCTCAGCCCAGCCTGCGCCCTCTCGCAGTCCGGGACCCCTCAGTGGATGTCCACCTGCCGACTTAGGCCCGCTCCCCAGGGGATCAGGCCTAGGCTGGCAGTCAGACATCCTTAGTGCTGCCATGGAGGTGGGAGAGGCTCCCGCCACCACCACTGCGCTGGAAAGCCATGAGCCAGCTTCTGGCCAAGCGGCGCTCCCCCTTTAGAAGTGCACTGACCACCAGGAGGCAGCTCACCCATTGAGCGTCTGCCCCCTAGTGGTCAGTGCGTGTCATAGTGACCGGTCGTTCATGGTTCTTCACCTTTAGGTTCAATTTGCATATTGCCCTTTTATTATATAGGATTGTACCTTCTGTGAAACGCTCACAAGAAGTTTGACTCCCCTGAGATTTCCCTGCTGTGCCATAACCATGTGGAGAGGAATAACAGAAATAGACAAATGCCTAGTGAGTTCCTACAGTTCTGCTCGCCTTAGCTGATAATCTAGATATAAAAATCAGCATCTTAAATATTAAGGCTGGTTATGTCTTTGCATTATTACTTTACATGCATTGATATATTGGTTTAATGATTTGGTTTGGGCAAATAGCTTGGAAATATTATAAAAGTATACACTAACATATTCCCAACTTTATTTTGCCTTGAACTTTATATGATAATGTCAATATTATAATGCAACCTTGACTTGGGAATTTTTGAAAAAGCTTTGGGAAGAAGCAGTAGAATTCTGATGTAGCCTCCATAGCATAATAACTAAAATAGTTAGCAAAGAAATTAGCTTGCCAGACTCCTGACAATAAAGTTATTTATATATCTATAAATTTAGTAAAATATAAAAAAAATCATCACTATGAATATGAAATGATACTTTTAATTCAAAAACCACCCAAATCACACCTCCATAAATTAGTAACTAGAACTAGAATGCCGACTGCCAGCACTGCTGCCTTCTGCACAGTTAAAATGGGAGGATTCTGGTTCACGGCAGACAGAATGCCGGCCCAATAATGAGAATCCGAAATAAGTAGGAGAGGCGCTCAAGACTGGCATGAAAGTCACAGGCATAAAATAAAACGCATTTCTATATAATACATTAATATATAGTATCAATGAACAAAATATGGACAAGAATAGTAAATGAGCGGCAGTGTTAGGATCATTTGTGTCCACGTCAAGAATATAGACAGAATGCGGAGAACTTCTCAGATGAATGACATTTCTACATAATGATTTTCCTTTACCTCCTAAGGGCCTCTTAACTTCCCAGAGATCTCAGCTTGAGAGGGAACCACAGAGGCCCGACTTGCAGGCCTACGAGCAATGCAGCCATGAGGAAGCGGTTGGGGCACAGTCCTAAGTGGAGACGCTCTAAACCCAACTAAACGACGACCACGCCTTAGTCGGCTTTCAGTTTACACCCCCCCACCCCCCGCCCCAGATATTTTTCTGCTCGTGTGAACTTGGTAATACCTGAGCTACAAAAGAGCATGGGCTGGCCATGCCAGCAGCAGTGTGAATACTGGAGTGCTTTTACAAGTCTTCTACGAATGCTGACTCACTGCCTGCCTAAGGCTGCACTGAACTCACTTTCATGACCTCGATCTGCTGAGCTCCAAGCCACCCTGTACGTGCGGTACTTCAGCCCAGTGCACCCCTGGTATCAGCCCAGGAAGAAGGAAGAGCTTAGGAGCGAGTAGATGTGAAATCCAATGAAGACTTTCCGTTGTTACCCCGCAGGATATTCTACACCAACCACGTCAAACTCAAAGGCTAACATGGACCAAATAAACGAGGCATGCGGCCCGCGGGCTGTGAGTTTGACATGCTTGTACTACACTCTTATATGTAACATACTCTCCCTAATCGCTAAGGCTTCTCTCATCTGGCTCCTTCTGCCCAGGATCTGCCTCAGGCTTCTCCAGCTCTCACTGAGCCTATTCTCTGAATTCCTATCAGGTAAATGCAATTATGATGGGACTGCATTATACTGACAGGCCTATTAGTTCCCGCTGTTGATTTTTTTGCAACCAGTATTTATTCAGAATCCACTTATATCAAGATTATTTATGCCCTGCTAGTGTTGCTCAGTGGTTGAGCGTCAACCTATGAACCAGGAGGCCCTGGTTCATTCCAGGTCAGGGCACATGTCCGGGTTGCAGGCTCGATCCCCTATAGGGGGCGGGCAGGAGGCAGCCAATCAATGATTCTTTCTCATCATTGATGTTCCCATCTCTTTCTCCTCCCTTCCTCTCTGAAATCAATAGAAATATACCTAAAAAAAGTTTATTTAGTGCTTTAATCACTACTGGCAAACACAGTGATAATACCAAGCATGGCCAAAAGCATGCTAAACTCCTGTGCAGAATATTAGGCTGAAAGAAGTCCACATATTCCTAACATGTGGAGAAAGTATAAGAAAAGAAATGTCACAACTTCTGCATTTACATTTGAAGATAAATTCAGAACATAGGCTGAAAGGATGCGATGGCTAATTCCAGGTCAACAGACCGTAAGTATGAGTTGAGTGAAAACTGCTTCACCAGGCCCACGAAAGAAGGCCGCCTCAGGGAGAACGCTGGCTGTGAAGAGGTCTGGGATGCTGCTGTTGGGGTAGGTACCATAAATTCACCTGAGCTCGCTTTCCGCTAGGACAGTATTCTCCCGCTCAGGCCTCCAGGTCTGACACACATGTTCCCCTCTGCGTGCATCTATGGGTGCTGCTGTGGATTGTATGTGTGAGTTCATAGCCCCCCTCACTTTACTTCTCTCTATTTCAGTCTTATTTCAAACACCTAAGGACTATGGTTAGTATTTTTCTACAGCAACTGAGTTTTCTGCATTTCCGGGAAGCACCCTGGGCAGAATAAATGACAAGGTGAACCTAAAGCAAAACCACAAGTAAATCAATCGCCCTGGACTTCCTAGCAGATTTCCTTCCCAGAAGCGATGCATTTAAGAGCTGAAATAATCCCATTAAGTTCCACCAATTAAATAACTGTCTGTATTTATGAAGTACACTTAAAATATATAAGAACTTTTGATAACCTGAGAGAATAAATTGGGAGATTACATACACAAAAGTTCCATTTTTACTAAAATTATACAAAAATAAGTAATTAAATTTTCATTATATATATATATATATATATATATATATATGGCAATGCTATACTATCCATGTACTTTAAAATGATATATCACATACAGATCAGTTCACCTGCTTCAATACATTAAGTAATTTAGTCTTTTATAATATACTAGAGGCCCAATGCACAAAAATTCATGCAAGAGTAGGCCTTCCTCCCCTCGGCTGCCAGCACCAGCTTCCCTCCGGCACCCGGGACCCAGGCTTTCTTCCTCCGGCTGCCAGCAGGCGCCTGGGACCCGGGCTGCTTCCCTCCAGCCCCGGCTTCATCTGGAAGGACGTCCGGAAGGATGCCCAGGATGATGTCTGGTCTAATTAGCATATTACCCTTTTATCATTATAGATTCCCAAAACAGAAATTCTGAAAAAAGAGAAGAAATGCCAAACAATAGAAATACTATAGGCGTGTCAATGCTAAAGAAAACCATTTGGCTAGTCTGAAAATACACTTTTGTGTGTAAAGTTTTTCCAATAATCTTTAATTAATTAATGTCAGAAGTACTCCAGGTGTATAATAAAAGTACAAGTGCCGGCTAGCTAGCTCCCTCTAGGAAGAGATATTCAATGTGATCATTATTGTAACAGATGCAAATACATGAAACTGTGTAAGGAGATCTCTCTAATTCAAGAGTGTTTCTCTGAGATTTCGCTGCAGTTTATAGTTTTCCCTGTATTGTTCTCCCCCCGGTCATCTACTCATTCATCCATCCATCCATCCATCCATCCGTCCAACCTTTTCAACAAAACGAAGTTTATCATCTTACCCTCACTACATTCTTCATAAGTTCACTCTATTAATTAATTCTCCCTGATTGCAACCAAAAACCAGTGTTGATGTTTGTTAAGACATATCAATCCCATACAATTGATCAGTTAAGACATATCAATCCCATACAATTCCGTGGCACCCATCTTCTGTGTATGTTCTCAGAGAGCATCTGACTGCAAGGGCCCCGTTCGGAAAGCTGGGCTCATGATCTCACTGCTCAGGTTCTCGCCCTGTGCTCACCAACCAGAGACCCTGCTAGATCATCCCCTGGGCCTGGAATAGCTTCTTTAATCAGCTCCCCCACTGAGACCTCACTCAAGGCCTCCCCTAAACACGAGGTCACCCATAAAGCATTTTCTCTTATGGATTTATTTTCACTGAGGTCTTTCACTCTATCTTCTAATTTATAACATACTTATAAGATAAATGATGAACTCCTTCGTAGAAAGGATTGTGTCTTAAAACGTTATGATAAACTCACACTTGCCTAGGCACCACAAATGTACTCACCAAATGGAGAAGCGAATTTTTGCCATGAACTCATTCCTACAATAATTTACAGGAGAAAATATTCTATACGGGATATTTAATTTATTTTGGAAAATAAGACTTTTAAGGTCAGTGAGATACAAGCCCCTACTTATTAAGTTTAAATTTACTTCAGAAAGCCCACAATGTCAAAGATTTCCCATGAACTATTTCAGTAAATTATATTTTGCCCTCACATTGATTTTGATCAAAGTAGGGAGGAGAAAGGATGAGGACTAAAGCAATAGCTGAAATATACTACTAATTGGATTCCTCTTTAAAACTGCAAGGCCCCTTAAAATCTCTCTTAAATACAGTCACGGTTACTCTACTATGCAGAAAAAGGGAAACCTTAGTCACAATGAGTCCTATAGTCTATTGTCCACTGTGTTTACAATGAGTAAAATAGTGCGTTCCAATTTTCACAAAAACTTAAGAACTTCGTAAAGCATCATAAATCCTACATTTCTAATTTTCACAATTAAATGATTTCATGATTTTACTTTGGATAAATTTTTTTAC
>NW_006286241.1:856195-857804 GCF_000327345.1 Myotis davidii
GACCCAACCATAAAATTATTTTCGTGGCTACTTCATCACTGTCATGTTGCTACTGTGATGAATCGTCATGTAAATATCTGATATGCAGGATGGTCTTAGGCGACCCCTGTGAAAGGGTCGTTCAACAGCCAAAGGGGTCGCGACCCACAGGTTGAGAACCGCCGCTTTAATGACTGTTCTGAGCACCAACAGAAAAAGGTCACCATTTCTCTGAGCCCAGGAGAGGTAAAACCTAGAGACGGAAAAAGATTTTATTAATTTATTATTATTTTGATCCTCACCCAAGGATATTTTTCCATTGATTTTTAGAGAGAGTGGAAGAGAGAAAGACGGAGAGAAATATTGACGTGAATTGGTTGTCTCCTTCATGAGCCCCGACCAGGGCCTGGGATGGGGAGGAGCCTGCAACTGAGGTGTGTGCCCTTGACCGGAATCGAACCCGGGACCCTTCGGTCTGCAGCCGACACTCTACTCACTGAGCCAAAGTGTCTAGGGCTGAAAAAAAGATTTTGTAACACGGTGACATGCTTGCTCTCAGTTGCCAAACTATCTTCTCACTGTTCCTTGATTTCTATTTCTAATCTCTTATATGGTGTTTGTTTTTTTACCTTGATAGAACAAATGAAAACACAGTTGTTCTGTTTTCCATAAACACATAGTCACCTTTCCCATGTATTGTTACTGGAAGCTTTGTTCTTTTTAAAATATGTACATATATTTATTGATTTTGGAGAGAAAAGGAGAGGGAGAGAGACAGAAATATCAATGATGAGAGAGAATGATTGCTCAGCTGCCTCCTGCATGCCCCCTACTGGAGATGGAGCCCACAACCCGGGCATGTGCCCTGACCGGAAATTGAACTCTAACCTCCTGGTTCATTGGTTGAGGCTCAACCACGAGCCATGCCCGCCCGACTGGAATCTTTGTTCTGGAGGCTCCTGTTCCAAATGGGACTTGGATGAACAGCCACATGAACTCCTTGGACTTCAGTTGTGACATAATCGCTTCAGAAGCCAGGCTTGCTTACACTGGAGAGCATGCTGCTTGCATACTCTCGTCTACATTGTCCTTCACTACATTCCCATCCTTCCTTCTGTCCCTTCCAGTTTCTAGTATTGGGACAGATCAACCTCACATGCTCACCTCTATTCCACATCAGAACGGGGAACCACAGACATGCCGACTGGCTGGAGCCCAGGTTGTCTGATCTCAAGTCGTCTCTCTCCATCTCAACCTCACTCCCTCACTCTTTCAAAAGGCCAGCTTGCTTCCTACTCAGAACGGGAGTCATTCATAATGTGTGGCACACTGGATCCCTCTCTTCCCTGGAAACCTGGTGTCCAGGGCGTCATAATCTCTTCATTCTCCTCCTTTGCGTGGTCACCTTTTCTCAGTCTTTTTGCTGGTTCCTCACCTCTGAACCTGCTGGGAGCCGGTCCATCCTTGCTGTTTCAAGGGACCTGGCATAGATGGCATACTGTTCTTAATATGTTTTGCTCACCTTCTTGGCGCTGTGTTTTAACCAAGGTCACCTCTCCGAGAAAGGTTGTTTCCCCAGGTAGAGATTTTCCCCTGAAGTTAGGGAGGGAATAAAACCCCTTAACTGCGT
>NW_006286241.1:858057-864957 GCF_000327345.1 Myotis davidii
CGGGCTGGAGAACCTAGTGTGAGAGCATGGCTACAGAACCTGGCTGGAGAACCTGGAGAACCTGGCTGGAGAACCTAGCAAGAGAACATGGACACAGTACTTGGCTGGAGATTGTGGCTAGAGATCCTGGCAAGGCTGCTGATCAACTGAACGCTGTCTCCGTGTCATTCCTTCTTCGCCAACTCCGTCCACACCTTTGGGGACCCCTGGATCTGCTGGGGTTGGACCCCAGCATGAACCCTCATCCTCTGAGTGTCCCCAAGACTCAGCCCACAGCCCTCTTATCCTCTCTGGGGACTCATGGCCTGGGCGCCCTCAGCCAGACTAAGACTCAGTGTACAGCAAGCATGTCAAACTCACGGCCCGGGGGTCACATGCCTCATTTATTTGGCCTGTGTTAGTCTTTGAGTTTGACATGCTTGGCGTACAGGGTACATGGCAATCAATGGTCTTCCAAAGCTGACTTCTCATGGCCAGGCTGCTTCCCTCAATCCCGGGACGGGTATTTGATAGACTTAAACTGGAGTGTCTAACAAAAATATCAAATCAATACGTCCAAATCCTGATTTCTAATCCGCCACCCAAAAGCTTGTTTCTCCCCCACAAAAACATCACCCCCGTCACTGTAAATATCCTTCCCATTGCTCGGCCAAGAAATCGGGCAATGACCCTCAACTCCTTCTTTCTCTCCTCCCCTCTGTCAGGCCATCCTATTGGCTCTGACAAAAGAGATGAAGGGCTGAACCCCGAATACCGCAAGGCTTTGAAGGAACAAATATATTGAAAGTGAGAGGATGCAAACGAGAAACAAAACAGAGCAGGGGCAGAAGTAGCTAGCGCGTTATCAGAACAAAAAGGTCATAAGTGACAAAGAAAGTGACATTATGTGTATATTAATAAGAGGTTCAAAATAATAAGAATTATAATTATAAACATTTATGTGCTTAATAACAGACCATCAAAATACATAAAACAAAAATGGACAGAACCGAAGAGAAAATATTTAGTCCAACAACAATAGCTGGAGACTTCAATCCCCTACTCTCAATGGGCTTGGCCAGCCAGACAGGAAATATGTGAGTTAATTGAAGACTAAACACAATAACCACCAAGGTCTATGGACACCCATGGGACACTCTACCCTGCACAGAGCGAGCCGTCCTCTCCAGGGCACGGGGGACAGATCCCAAAGATGCACCGTATTATAAGCCACAAATTACGTCTCGATTGAAAAGGTAGACATCAGACCAAGTGCCTTCGCCAACCACACTGGGATAAAGTTAGAAGTAAAAAACTGAAGAAAAACTGAGAACGTTATTAGTTACAACTAATGGTTGAAAGAAGAAATCATGAAGGAAATTAATGTAGAAAATACTGAATAATGAATGAAAAGAAAAACAAAATTCATGAGACTCAGGAAAAGCAGTGTTAAGGGGGAAATGATAGCCTTAAACACTTACATTTTTTTTTTTTAAAAGAGCCCTGGCAGGTGTGGTTCAGTTGGTTGGAGCATCACCCTGTACACTGAAAGGGTGCAGGTTCAATTCCCAGTCAGGACACATACTTTGATTGTGGGTTCAATCCTCAGTCGAGTTATGTCTGAGAGGCAACTAATCAATGTTTCTCTTTCTCTCCCCCTCCCTTCCTCTCCCCCTCTCTCTAAAATCAATGATAAAAAGTAAAAAAGACAAATCCTCCCATGAGGGTTAAAAAAAAAAAAAGAAACAGAAAAAGACCTCAAATCCACAACTAACTAACTAACTACACAACTTAAGGAACTAGGAAAAGAACAAATTAAACCTAACGCTAGCAGAAGGAAGAAAATAATAAAGATTTAAGCACAGATAAATAAAATAGAGAACAGGGAAAATCAATGAAAACAAAGAGTTGGTTCTTTAAAAAGATTAACAAAATTGGCAAACCTTTAGTTAGTGTAAGAATAAATGTATGAAGAATGAGGGAAATAGAAAACCATCAAGAGTAGACCATGGCAATATTTGTAGTAGGCAAGATCCACTGATAGATGTTAATAGTGGGCATAATTTTAAGAAGATAAAAGGATATTTATGTAGTCACAGAGTATTTCCTCTAAGACATTTGTTAATTAAAAAGGGAACCATCAGAACATTACCATGGCTAACCCTGGCAGACACCAGTTTACCAGATGATCAAGGTAATGTCCGCAGTAATAAGGCAGATGGACTTCATTCACTCCTGAGACGAGGCCGAGACGGGCACCTCAGGATTCAAACCCCAGGCCTTGTCAGACTCGAAAATGTCATATTGTTAATCACTTCGCTATGAATAAGCCTATTTTCCTTCAAGGAATTGACAAATGAACTTTTTGGGGAAAGCAGCAAGGATCTACAGCAATTGGGATAGTCTATCGTTTGTGAAATATACCCGACTTTGTAGTTACTCAGAAAAGTATAATTAATTAGTGAGATAAGACAGAATCCAAGAGAGGCTTATGTAAGGAAGGAAAAACGGAATGGAGATGACATTTACTCAGGCAGGTACACAGCAGGCGGTAACCATCATCATCAGAGCAAATAGGTAACAATAATATATTTATTTTCATTGAATGCAATGTTAATTTTATTCAAACTATAAGTAAATGTATTCAATAATGATGGCAGGTGCTATTCCATTTCTTTATTCATTCCTTGGATCCTGACAACAGCCCTATGGGACATCATCAGGACCCTCATTTTCCAGGTGAGAAAACCAAGGCAACAAAACGTTGAATAATGTGTTTGGGATCGTTTAGTAATAAGTAACAGAGCTTACAGAAAATACCAGCTTTTTCCTTTGATTTGAATTCCTTGGCTCTGAATTCTTTTGTTGCCAAACTTGGCGTCTACCTGACCACAGTCAGTCTTTTCCTTCCGAGTCATCTTGATAAGCATATATGTCCCCCCCGCCCCTCCCCCAATTCTGTCAAATGTCCCCGAAGGAGTGGTACTCCCCCCAAAACTGCTTGGGAAAGGTCATTAGGTGGTCATTTGCAAAGCGGGGATACAATCCTAGGCTCTCTGTGTCCAGGTCAATGTTCTTTCCCACACCAGCGCTGAGTGCTAAGAAGCTGAGGTTAAAACAAATGTCCAGGACCCGGGAGCGTAACCTCACCAAGTGGGCGGGGCAATTCACTCCGGACAGGAAATACTGTCAGTAACCGAAAGCTAAAGTCGTCCACACCGGGTGACAGTAATACTATATGTCACTGTTGAATTCAGCAAGACACAGCTTGGACCAACTTATAAAGCAGATCAGATTTGCCTTTGGAGGGACCTGGGATTTAATTTAGAGCCCTGAGAACTGGCGTCATTAATGCGTTCATTATTTGCAGAGGTGAATGAAGCTATGAGAAGGTGTTAGGCCTCCTGAAAAAATTTCAAAACCTATTGCTTTTAGTTTCATTATTCTCGTATTTTCAAATTTATTAAGGCTGCTTTTCCATTCAACAAATATAAGCTGTATAATTTATGAGTACAAATCATCTGTTCTTCTAATCCCTCTTATTCAATAAGAAATTCAGAATGTTGGGGGGAAATAAAAAGCAACATTAGTGCAATTAGTGATTGAGGTCACAAATATATAGTAAAAACATCCTCCCAAACACACATAGGATAAATATTTCTATCTCCTCGAGGTAATAAAATAGCTTCAGTATATAAAACTTAGATAATACCATACATGTTTGAAAGTTTTAATATTACAAATATTAAGATAATAGATGTTGTTAACAATAGCCTACAACCAACGTTTTGGTTACTGAATGGAATTTCGACACTAACCATGCGTACGCGTGAGGACACACACGTGTGTACAGTGTAAACAAAACTTCCAGTTACCTTTGCAATAATAACTTCTTTCTTCAGAATCTTCATAGCATAATACTTCCCACTTGCCTTCTCTCGAACCAAAATAACTTTCCCAAAAGTGCCTTTCCCTAGTAGTTTCAAATAGTCAAAATCATTCATTGTCTGAAAAATACAAATTAAAAAATATATGAAACATTTCATGCAATTTATTTGTAAATATTCCACTCATCTGCAATATCCACTCAGAAGCAAATTTCACCCAGCGCTCTCGGAAATGAGTAAGAATCAGATGGCATTGGCTGCCTCATCAGCAGTCATAGCCGCTGGAAAACATAGAAGTGATCCTCAGATACTGGAGACAATAATTTTGAACCTCGAATTCCTCAGCTACTCAAATTATTAGTCAAAGACAACTCCTAGACCAGATGGCTGTGCTGGTGAATTGTATAAACATTTAAGGAAGAGATAACAGAATGGTGTACAAACTCCTACAGAAAATGGAAAAGGAGAGAATATTTCCCCGATTCATTTTATGAGGTAACCATTACCCTGACACCACAACCAGACAGAAACATTATCAGAAAACTACAAGCCAATCAATATACCCTTTATGCAAATACATGTAAGAATTCTAAAAAACGTTACAGATGAATGCCTATGTTCATTTCCAACATTGTATGCTACCGACAGCTTTCCCGAATGTCAAGTTATGACGTGTTAAGCACTCAATGGTATCTCTAGTTCAAAAGAAAAGCAGCAACAGACATCAGGGAAATAATAAAGTGCATTTATTAATTCAACTAAAAACCAAACAAATGGGGCTAAGTATACAGGATGTTTACTGCCCCTCCTCCCTGATGCACATGTCACTCTTCCCCTTAGGAGGCGGGGTCGACCTTCCCCCCCCTGGGCTGGCGCTGTGTCCAGCTGTGAACACGGAGAGCCCCACACCGCCAGGTCCAGAGCCTTCAGCCTGTCCGCTCGGGCTGTGGGAAGCCCGGGCTTTTGCTGGGGGGAAGGCCATGTAGAGGCCCTGGGATGAAGGGAGGTCACGTGAGGGGGACCCAGAACCCAGACACATGAGAAAGGCGTTCTGGCATCTTCCAGCCCAGCCCACTGCCAGGTGAAGGCAGCTGCCTGGGAGATAGGCTGGCAGCCAGCAGAACTATCCAAGCAAACGGGGAAAGCGTGAGAAATAACACCCGGGGGTTGTTTGAAGATGTTGAACTTGGGTAGTTGGTTCAATGCAATAAAGAAAAACATGTTCTCGTGAATAGGACAACGCTTGATTTGAGTAGGACCCTCCTTGTGGTTGCTGTTTTGTTTTCCCAACATGTTAGTATTTTTATTGATTTCAGAGAGGAAGGGGGAGGGAGAGAGAGAGACAGAAACATCAACCATGAGAGAGCATCATTGACTGGCTGCCTCTTGCACTCTCCACACTGGGGACCGAACCCACAACCCAGGTTTGTGCCCCAGCTGGGAATCAAACTGTGAGCTCCTGGTTCGTAAGTCAGAGCTCAGCCCCTGAGCCACGCCGGCCGGGCCCTCCTCGCTTTTTGCTTTTTTATCTAAAATCACTGGAAAATGATGCTTGCTGTACCCTATTACTTAATGTCCTATCAGCTGAAACCGAATCCGTGGGGGTAAAATCAAAGAAGAATTTTGAAACCGCTCTCTGACATTCTCCGATGAACAGTAATATGCAATTATAAAGTATTCCTCTAGCCCTCAAGGATGCAATTCTCAGGAAGAAGGAGAGTTTTCAAAAGTATGACAGTCTTAACTCGCAGTTTCACAGCTTCTGCCAGTTACTCTGTCAATCTTTAAAAAAAGGGATTTGCATGGAAATTGATATTAGTAAAAAAAATTCTATGTGATAAAGTCAGACGCAGATTTCATATCTGTTTTGACAAACTTTGAGAACATTTGAAAGTATCTTTGATACCAAATGCTCATGTTCAGCGTGGTAGACACAGTAATTATCTAGTCTTTACAAACGAAATGTAACCGATTACAAAATGTTTTCCTCTTCTGGACGGTGTTAAAGTTACAGTAAGATTTCATTCAACAATGAGGGCATGGTTACGCCCCAGAAAAATTAATTACCCAAAACCCAATTCTAAGGTTTGTTAGGTAAACATTTATGTAGAAATACTCTTTCCTTTACATAATCTCCAACATACCAGCGTGGCTGATTTAGGCTAAGACATACATGTGCACACATAACAAATGCTTAATAAATGTATTCAAATCACATTATAGATTCTAGAATTTAAGAAAAAGACTGCCTAGTCCAAATATTTGGTTAAAATATGAATATATAATTGAAGAGGAATACAAGGAATCACTCGGAAAAGGACACAGAAGTTCACCCCTCCACCGCCTGCCTCTGGTTCTCTCTCTCAGGGAAGGGAAAGCTCTAGTCTGATCAATTTCTACAATGACTGGGCCGGGCAGCGATAGGTCACAGGACCTCAGAGGTACCACCATCTCTTCTCTCTCTCCAAACGTTAACCATAGCTTTGAGTTACTGTAGCCAGGCATCTATATATACATAAAAAGCCAGCAACCAGAACACCGTAATGACCAGATGACTGGTCACTATGACACCCACTGCGGCCAGCAAACCAGCCCAGTTGGGGGGCAGGGCACCTCCCCCCAGCCAGCCCCACCCCTGATCAGCCTCTCCCACCCTGATCGAGGGCAAGGCGGCCGGCCAACCCCCCTGCAACCCTTCCCCACCAGCAAGCCCCACCCCCGATCAATCCACCCCATTGATTTGCGGCCCCTCCCCCAGGCTGGCCCTGCCCCTGACTGTCCCTCCACTCCAATAGGGGGTGGGCCTGGTCGGCCAACCTCCTGCAGCTCCTCCCCCCAGCCGGCCTCACCACAGATAGGCCTCCACCACTCCATCAGGGGCAGGGCTGCCGACCAACTGCCTGCAGCCCCTCCCCTGGCAGGCCCCTCCCCCAACGGGCCACCATCACCCTTATAGGCCCGCAGCCCCTCTCCCCGGCCGGCTCTTCCCCTGATCACCCCCCAACCCCAATATGGGGTGGGGCTGGCCAACTGG
>NW_006286241.1:865070-873352 GCF_000327345.1 Myotis davidii
TCAGGCCCCAAGCCAGACAACCTCCCACCATCTCCTCCTCCCAACAGGCCCGGCCCTGATCCACCCTCATTGGGGCTGGGCCAGCTGGACCCCACCCATGCATGAATTTGTGCACTGGGCCTCTAGTATAAGATAATCGGCTGCCATTTTTTGCAAACTGCCATTTTTAGCGTATTTCTTCCATACTCATACATGCCCAAATAGAGGAGCAAGTCGTTATTTCCTACCTTTCTTTTATGATGGGTTGCAGAAGCATCCATCTCCTCCTCCCCTATATTATCAATTTGTGAGGTTGGACTGCAACAACTCATCCGCTCCTCCTCTTGCCTCTGGAGTCTGTCTGCTACGGCCTGAATAGCTTCCGTCCATTCTTCCCTATAGATCAAGTGCAAATTCTCATTAACAGAGGATGGTAACCAATTCACATATTTCCTTTTTATATGAAATATATACAAATAAAGTCTCCACGATAACACACACTAACACACACACACACATTCATGCAAGCACACACGCGCACACACACATACACTCACACACACAGACTCATGAACATATTCTCCCACGCTTACTCCAGTGTGGAATTAATCCCAAGAAATTAATTACAGCATAATGTTTGTAATAGCATTTATTTGGAGGTATGTTAAGAAAAAGAAGAAAAGGATTATAAGAAAATTCAGTTAAAAGTACAGTGGGGCCTTGACTTACAAGTCCCGACTAACGAGTTTTTCGAGATACGAGCTGTCTCCGGTCAATTTTTTGCTTTGAGTTGTGAGCTAAAATTCGGGTTACAAGCCAGGTTCAGATACCCCACCGCTAGTTGGCACAGCGAACGTCACAGTGAACGCCACAACATCAGCCCAGCATCACGTGTCTCACTCGTTCACAATTGATTTGACACATGAGTAATTTGAGTTATGAGCTCCGTCACGGAATGAATTAAACTCCTAAGTCAAGGCCCCAATGTACTTTAAAAGTACAGTTACCTTTTAACTGTCTGTACACATCTTACTTACAAAGTAAAATTGACCCCCAAAAGTTTGCTGCACTTATTGTTTTGTTTAGCTACTGTAGTCATCATTGACATACTCAAGATCTTCACTGTAGTCCAACAAAAGTTCTAAGGAAAGGTTTTCAAAGCCAAAACCTTTCACTGTTCCCAGATCATGGGCAAATTTTTTTCTTTTTTTTTTAAATTGGCAGGCATAAATTGTAGCTTAATTAATAAGTCTCTTGAGCACTAATATAAAGCTTTTAGTTTTTGACAGTTGTCTCATCAGATCAAGAATCATTTATTTCCATGTAAGTTTTAAAATCAACTTACAGATTTCTTAAAGTCCATTAGAATTTTCAACGGAATTGCATTAAATCTACAGATCAGTTTGAAAGGAACTGCTATTTTAATAAATCAAGCCTTCCAATCCATGAATATGGTATAGCTCTGCATTTCTGTAGGTCTTTAACTTCCCAGAGCAATGTTTTGGAATTTTCTGTGAAAAGGTCTTGCACATCTTCAATTGACTTTATATCTAACTGTTCTTTATTGTCCAGGGTTTTGTAAATTTAATTGTTTTTGATAGTATTTAGAAGTACAGTTGTTTATTGTACATTGACTTTTAACCTCCAGACTCACTACATTCATTTCTTAGTTCCAGTAGCTCTTATTTTTCTGGATTTTGTAAACATGCAACCATGTTGTCTACATGTACGGGCAGTTTTAGATGTGTTTGCCTTTTTCCTAATGTGTCTGCTTTTTTTTCTTTTTCTTGCCTTATAATACAGAAGATCAGACCATCAATATAATGTAAAATAAAAGTGGTGCGAGCAGACGTTTCACTTTGTTCCAGGTGTTAAAGAGAAAGCATGGAGCCTTAACCTCTGAGTATTGCATAAGCTGTAGGATATTTTTTGGTAAATACCCTTGTTGAATAAGTTCCCTTCTCTTTCTATTCAACAGGGTTTTTGTTACAAAGGGATGTTGACTTTTGTGAAATATTTTTTTTTTTCTGTTAAAATAATCATGTAGTTTTTCTCCTTTATCCTATTAACACAATAAGTCTGGTTGGATTATTTTCAGACTAGAGGCCCGGTGCACAAAATTCATGCATGGGTAGGGTCCCTAGGCCTGGCTGGCGATCAGAGCCGATCGGGGACTTCAGGCTGCTGGCCAGGGCCTCCTTCCTCAGCTGCTGGCTGCCAGCCAGGGCCTCCCTTCCCCAGCTGCTGGCTGCCAGCCAGCACCTTCCTTCATTCTGCGCCGCCCCCTGGTGGTCAGCGCACGTCATAGCGAGTGATAGAACTCCCGGTCTCCCGGTCAAACTCCCGTGGGGACACTTTGCATATTAGCCTCTTATATGTATAGATGCTAATGCAACTGAATTCTTGGGATAAACTCCATTTGGTCATGGTGTATTCTCCTTTATATATATTTTGTAATTCTATTTGTTAAAATTTTGTTAATAAATTTGGCACCAGCCCTAGCTGGTTTGGCTCAATGGATGGAGCATCAGCCTGTGGAGTGAAGGGTCCTGGGTTCAATTCGGGTTGCAGGCTTGACCCTTGGTGGGGGGTGTGCAAGAGGCGGCCGATCAATGATCCTCTCTCATCATTGATGTTTCTATTGCTCTTTCCCCTCTCCCTTCCTTTCTGAAATCAATAAAAATATATTTTAAAAAAGAAATTTGACACCTATATTTACAAGTATATTGGGCATATAGCTCTCTCTTCTTATGACAGTTTCCCATTTTTGTTTTTGTTTTGTTGTTGTTTTGTTTTTTTAAGTGAGGGTGATAGTTGCCTTATAAAATGAGTTAGGAAGTGTTCTCTTCTCAATTATTTTCTGAAATAGATTTTGTAGGATTGATAGTATCTCTTTAAGTGTTTAACCAATGAAGCCACCTGGACTTAGAGTTTTCTTTGAAAAAAAATGTTTTGCTTACTAATTCACCTTTGTTCATTAATACTGGCTTGTTCAAGTTGTCTAGGGTTAGTATTGGTAACTTCTGCCTTCTTTTTTTAAATTTTCCTTAAAAACCTTTCAAGACATTTCCATTGTATTAATTTTGTTTCAAAGAACTAGCTACATTTAATTGATTATTCTCTACAATTTTTCTGTTTTCAAGCCCCCTGATTTCTCTATTGTTTCCTCCTTTCTGTTTGTCTCGGGTTTAATTTACACTACTTTTCTAGTTTCTCAAAATGGAAGCATAGATTACTGACATGAGAACCTCCTTCTTTCCAAATACGGGAATTTATAAATTCCCTCTAAGCACTCATTTCACCACATATCACAAGTTTTAACATGCTTTATTTTCATTATCATTTGTTTAAAACTATTTTCTAAAGGCTCTAAGGAATTTTGTGTTTGACCCAATGATTATTAAGAGGTGTTTTGATTTCCAAATACTGAGTTTTTTCTTATTATCTTACTGATTTCTAATCAATTCTACTGAGGGCAGAGACCATATTTTGTAAAATTTCAGTATTTCTAAATATATTAAGAATTCTTTTAAGATCCAGAATAGGATCTTCTGGTGAATGTATCAAGTACATTTGAAAACAATGTGTATTTTGCCACTTCTGGGTATAGGTATCAATTATATCAAGTTGATTGATAGTGCTATTCTATTTCTACGTCTTTGTTGATTTTTTTTTTTTTTGTCTAGCTGCTCTATCAACTGCTGAAAAGAATTTTAAAATCTCAAAATATGGTCCTGGGACTGTCTATTTTCTCTCTTAGTTCTGTTACTGCATGCATACATATTCATAATTGTTTTATCATAGAGTTCAACTGACCCTTTTAACATAATGTGTCCTGGTACTCTCAGGTGATACATCTTATTTTGTAATATATAATATAGCAAATCTCTTTCTTATATTTACTGTTTGAAGATATCTTTTTCAATCAATTCCTTTTCAATATACCTGTGTCTTAAAGTTCATCTCTTAAAGACAACACATAAGTGGGCCTTGTATTTTCATCAATTCTGAAACTCTCTGCCTCTTACTTGCCATGTTTAATCCATTAATATTTAATGCAATTATTTATAGGGTTGCACCTGAGTCTACCATTTGTAGAAAATACCAAGTGTCAGCAAGAACGTGGAGAAACTGCAACTCCTATGCACTGCTGTGGGAATGTCAAATGTTGCAGCCACTATGGAAAACACTGTGATAAAGAAATAAAAGTAGAACTACCTTAAGATCCAGCCATCCCTCTTCTGGGCATTTAGCCAAAATAAAATGAAATCAGCATCTTGAAGAGGCATTTGTACGCCTATGCTCACTGTAGCATTGTTAAAAATAGCCAAAACATGGAATAACCCTACATGTCCATTGAAAGATGAATGGATAAAGAAAATATGGGATAAACATCGGATGGGATATTATTATGTGCTCCAACATAAATGAACAATGAGGGCATTATTCCAAGTGAAATAAGCCAGTCACAGAAGGACAAATATTGTATGTTTTCACTTATGTGAGACACCTAAGGTAGTCAAATTCATAGAAGCAGAAAGGAGAATGAAATTTGATATGAGCCAGGAGAGGGGGAAATGGGGAGTTGCCATTCAATGGTCACAGAGTTTTGGTCATGCAAGATGAGAAATTCTAGAGATCTACTACAAAGTATTGTCCGTAGAGTTAACAATACTGTACACTTAAAATTTGGTACATTTCATGCTATGTGTTTTTAATCACAATTTTTAATATGTACTAGAAAAGCTAAGAACATTTTGAAAAATAATAGCAATAATAAAAGGCTTGCTTTTTGAAAGCTAAAAGTTTGATAAGGCTTCTCTAATTAAAACCATGTGATCCTAGTGCTAGAATCACAGAAATATCAAAAGGGGGGGAGAGGAAAATACTAAAAATACAAGTATTCAAGCATAATCAGAAGAGAATGGATTATTCAATAAATGGAGGTAAGACAAGAAGCTCTTCTTTTGGAAAAACAGATTCCAAACTTCTATGATTAATGAAATAAATATAAGATTTTAAAAGATAGATTAGAGATATTTAGCTTGCAACAGGTAAGTATTTTAGACTGGAAGACAGAGTAGAGAAGATAGAGTTTTTCTAGATATTAATACATCTAAGTGTTCATTAATATTAAAGTAATATAAAATATCCAAACACCAGATTCTAGGTAAATTCAGGAAACAAACTCTAATGCAAATACAAATATGCTGTTTTTCATAAAACTGCTTTCTTCTAGTCATAAATGCAAATGAAAACTGATTATCCAGAAAAGTAGTATGATAATATTGCAGGAACAGCCCACTAGTTCAGTCTTAAGATATAGCTTAAGTCTAGCTTTGCGAACACAAAGGCAAAATGAATCACGTTAGATGGGATGTTATAAATCCATGAAGACCAATATTTTCAAAGAATATATACTGCCATGGGAAAAATCCCATTTGTTCAACAAGTCAATAAACACTCTATCGGCCCCTGGACTGTGCGCTAAAAATAAAATGATGAGCAAGGAAGACATCATCCTTGCCAATCAAGAATCTTATAGTCTAATGAACAAGGCAGGCAAAGATTATAGTAGTGATATATCAGATGCAAAAGGTCCAAGGAGATAGGGACGTATATACCAGGGGGACCTACCTAGTCTACCAGTGTCAGAGGTTTTGTAGGAAATGTAACATTTTAAGCTCAGATTTGAAATATACATAGGAATGAGCTCAATCATAGTTACGGGCTAAGGTATAAGCAAACTGAAGACTCAGCATAGATAAATGCCCAGGGCAGATGGGGATAGCTTTGGAGGGAGGACACATAAAATTGTATGGGTACTGAAGACCTAAACATATCTCACAGAATAAGACTGGAAGTGTATAAAAAAATATCAGTCCTTAACTCTGGTTATAGAATCAGGTTATGAGTAATTTCTAGATCTTTTCCATTTTTCTTTCTTGTCTGTTTTCTGCAGCAACATACATTACCATTTTTGTTTATTGATCAAAAAAGTACTATTAAAATAACACTTCACTATTTACTAGATTTTAGGGGGGAGGTTCTGAGGTGTTTTTTTAATCACACAAGTTTCTGAAGAACTAATTTATTCATTTGGAAAATAGGCTAAGAAGATTCAACTTCACAGAGTTGCTGATTTGAGTCAAATATTGTAACATAGACGCAGGAAAATGAATTTGTGCTGGTGGTTGTTGGACCTAAGACAGTATCAGAGCCACCGGATGAAAGGTATTGGACAGAACTGGGAAAGGGAGGGGACTCCAGGAGTTAGCGGATCAGGAGGATGAAAATGGGGCCCTGAGGAAGCTGGGAGCTGGTTGGAAATGTGTTGCTCTCCTCCCTTCAGCAACGATGACGGCCACTGCCAGTCTGTCCTGGCCCTTTCTTCCTCACTGAGCTTAGACCCAATCTCTGCATCCTCCTCCTGAAACTCCAGGCGGCCGCCCTGACGGATGGCATGCTACCTGACACCTTTGCCACCTCTGGCCTCAGAATTCTAAACACAAACACAATCCTACAATTCTTTTAAAAGACATAGCTTGGTTATTAAAAAATGTCTTAATTTATGTTTTAGCTTTTTAATGTTTTTTTTTCTTTTAAGAAGTATATCTACCAGAACTTCCAGATATTTTGATTTAGAATTTGATAAGTTACTCATCTTTTGTATCAGAATAATAATCCTTAAGGGCCTACAGCATTTTACAAAGGTATTTACATATATTTACAAATGGTGAGGTCAGACACATGGGTTTTTAGATTGACCGTTGCTTTTTCACAAAATGGAGAGAAAAAAAATGACTCTCTTACCTTTCCTCTGGAGTATCTACATGAAATGTTCTCTCTATAACAGTGGTCCACTGGAGACATCTGATAATAAATGTGTTTGGCTTTGGTCGTTCTGTTTTCATTAACTGGCATTCTAGTGATAAAATAAAATGTCTCTTTGAATATACTTACATTTAAACCAAGAAACAAGCATTTGCAGACTATAGGGTTCTGTTCTATGCAAAGCCACTGAGATCTCTCAGCATTCCAGGGACTACACGGCTTTCCCCCGATACACCCTGCTGCTCTGCCCTGTATCGATACCTTTGCTGTCCATTCATTTGACCCCGATCCATACGTGACCACCAACTGTCAAGAGGACACCTGTCCTCTAAGGTGAAGATCAAAGCCAACTTCTTTCATGAGGCCTTCTATGGAAGACTGACCATTCCTGAATCCCCCCCCATATTCTCAGAACTTACTACTGTCTGCCTCATTCTTCACTCAGCTTGGAATACCTTATAATATCATCATTTTAAGGCATCCTTATCTCTCTGCCTAGATTATAAGCCTTTTGATAGTACATCCCACCTGTAACTTTTTAAAAATATGTTTTTATTGATTTCAGAGAGAAAGGGAGAGGGAGAGAAAGAGATAGAAACATCAACGATGAGAAAGAATCATCAATCGGCTGCCTCCTGCATGTCCCCGAGTAGGGACCGAGCCTGCAACCCAGTCAGGTGCCCTGATGGGGAATCAAACCATCATCACCTGGTAGATGGGTTGATGCTCAACCACTGAGTGACACCGGCCAAGCCACCTATAACTCTTTATTAATCACAGACCGTAGAGCCAGTCACCAAGCGATCAATTCTGTCAAGGAATATCTAGGGAGACTTCAAAGAAAAGGACGAAAGTGCAGTGACTAAAATATGGGTTCTAACCCCAGTGTACCTGGATTCAGTTTTTTCCCTACCATGAACAATGAACCTTGCAAGCGAATTAAGGCCTCTGCTCTTCAAACATTACTTAAGAAACAAGAGTACCTGTAACATACAACTAGTATGTGGAGAAATAATAAATCGATGTAATCCCCAGCACTGTGTGTGTGATACATAAGGTTTCAGTCATGCTAGCTGTTAGCCTTAAGGACTGGATACGCGGTATCAGACACCCAGAGGAAGTACAGCTGGCTTGTGTACCGATACTGCTCTTTTGAAAGAAAGTAATTGACCCTGGTTGAAAAGTTCAACAGTGTCTTATCCGTGCTTATCCTTTAGGTCCTATCTCCATTATTAGCAACTAACAACTGCCATTCCTACGTCTCTATGGGACCAAGTCATCAATCATATTGAACCATTCTCTTTATATAACGAAAAAAATCACACACTAAATCAATACGTTAAGATACAAAAATGACACTAAAATGAAACAGGAAAAGTGGTCCCGGGTTGGGATTTTTTGAACTATCTGCGCCTTTCCCTCCGGAAGTGTCTGGCTTTGTTCAGATCTGAGAGCATCGTCTCCGCCCG
>NW_006286241.1:877254-886021 GCF_000327345.1 Myotis davidii
CCCGGATGCAGAAAGGATGAGTTCTACCCATTTTAGCACAGCTTACTACAAAACATTGTGTGGAAATCTAAAAAATAATCATGAACACCATTTTTGTTTGTTTGTTTGTTTTTTGTTTGTTTTACCATTTTGTTTTAATTAAGAAAAACTAATTTATATTTCAAATATGCTGAAACTGGAATTCATAACAACATTTTTAAACAATCCAACAAGAATGTAAATTAAACTGCAAATTCCCTGAGGGCAAGGGTCGTATTATTTGATTACCTCGTACTGTGCCTACACAGAGCAGGTCTCAGTTGAATAAACACAATGAACGAATACATGATTAACATTAGCCAAATGCAGTAAGGAATTTATGCTGGCTAACTAACACCAGATTTTTAAAAACAGCTGAAAGATACTCTACACCCAATAAAATGATTGATTCCGGCCAGGATCACCAATGGATGCTAAAGTCATTAGGGAAGTAAGTGAAGGACTGACCATTGCCGGTGCCAAGATGTTGACCCAGAGCACGTGCCCACCACCAAGGGGAGCTTAACTTTATGATGAAACTTTGACACCTGAAGCCAGTGAACAATGACAGGGGGCCAAGTGCCTCCCGAAACCTGAAATACTTATTTCTTCAAAATCTAAAGTGCCCTGTCCCGGCTGGTGTGGCTCAGTGGTTGAACATCGAAATCACGGTTTGATTCCCGGTTGGGGCACATGCCCGGGTTGTGGGCATGATTCCCAGTGTGGGGGGTGCAGGAGGCAGCCGATCATGGGTTCTTTCTCATCGTTGATATTTCTATCTCTCTCTCCCCCTTCCTCTCTGAAATTAATAAAAATATATATATTTTTAAAACCTACATTGTCCAGTTACACCACCTTCGAGAATATTACTAATAAATCCTGCTCTAAGCATATACAGATATAGATGTTTATGTATAAATAAATTCTAATAACATCAATGTGAAAAAATTAAAAGCCTCGTCAAATTGGTGATTACAGAGCTACAACTCTGACTGAAGAACAAGCTTTCTTTCCCTTGGGAAAGTGGTAGAATTAGATTTACAGAATAGTTATACGATTTTTTTTCCCTTGGAGAACAATGAGAAGGCCTATTTATTCAGAGCAAAGTACTCAACTTCCAAAAAAAGAAACAAACAAAAGAAAAAAACACACTGTGAATTTTGGAGGATTATAAACAAACAAGCCTAATCATTTCATTAAAAACATTTATAAAGAAAACCAAATTACTATTAAGAATCGGACTTGTCCAACCTGGCCAGGGTGGCTCAGTGGTTGAGCATCGACCTATGAACCAGGAGGTCACTGTTCGATTCCCGGTTGGTGCACAAACCCAGGTTTCAGGCTCGATCCCCAGTGGGGGGCGTGCAGGAGGCAGCCGATCAGTGATTCTCTCTCATCACTGATGTTTCTCTCTTTCTCTCTCCCTTCCTCTCTGAAATCAATAAATATAAATATATATATACTTTTAAAGAATCTGACCTGTCTGGAAAACACTCTCTCACCTCTAGAAACTTCAAAACGAGACATAAATGTCTCTCTTTCCACTCAGGAATTCTGACTCCAGATGAACTTTCCTAATTTACTGGGTTTCACCCACAGCCACGGAGAAGTCTCTGGGTCTTTAGCACAAAACGCTTCACTTTAATGTCTGGTTTGACTGTTGCATTGCAAGGAAGCAAAGAGATACTTTGGAATAATCGGTTCATTCACTGTTAGAACAGAAAAAAAAATCATCTTAAATATTTTGCCAATTTAAGTCACTAGGGAAACTTTCCTTTCTATTATATTTCCTCCCAAAATTGATTCTTCTTAAATAATGACAACTAAGTCATTCTTTGAAAGCAGCCTCTCAGTTGCTCCACCGGAACATGAAGGTTTCATGAGCGTTATTTCTCACTAACCCTCCCAACCAAGTTCTCAGGTGTTGTCGTCATTTCTGCTTCACAAATAAGGAAACAGAGGCTGATGTAGGTCCCTTGTTCAAAATCATCACGTCCGTGAGGTTATAAAACTGAATCTCAGGTCCAGGTTTTGTGGCTCTAAGTTCTAGGCGCGTTCTAGCATGTCATGTGCTGTATTTGGGGTGTTAGCAGTGTTCAAGAGAGGAAATACAGGTTCATCCTATAAGATAAAAGCCTAATATGCTAAGTGTCTGGTCATCTGGTCAACCAATCAAAGCATGATATGCTAATGGTATGCTAAGGCTACTCAACAGCTCGCTATGACATGCACTGAACACCAGGGGGCAGACTCTTCGACTAGTAGGTTAGCTTGCTGTTGGGGTCCGGCCAACCGGGACTGAGCGAGATAGGCCGGACACACCCTGGATCCCTCACGTGGTCCCTCCCCAGCTGGCCAACCTCCCGTGTCCCTCTCCGGCCCCGATCTTGCACCCGTGGGGTCCCTCAGCCTGGCCTGTGCCCTCTCACAATCCAGGACCTCTTGGGGGATGTCAAAGAGCCAGTTTCGGCCCGATCCCGCAGGCCAGGCCGAGGGACCCCACTGGCGCACGAATCTGTGCACTGGGCCTCTAGTTTCTTTATAACAAGCTCTGCATCTTCACTTTCTAGCTTTTCACAATCAAACTGAAACAGGTGACTAGATATAGAATATGGAAAGAGTCTTCCCCAAAGAAAACTGACCAAACTTCTTGTTGAGTACCCATGCACCAAAAATAACTACCATCCAGCATAAGAATATTCCATGTAAAAACCACCCACTGCGATCGTATGCTTATAAGACAGGGGAGTCCTGGGTGACAGGTGAGCTGGTAAGGAATAAAACAGTTTCAGGATTTACTTATAGGGAAATAATTGGGGGGAAAATACCTTCCTGTCAACATTAGCTCACTGGTACAAGGTTCAAAGCACGTGTGAAATATTTACTGGCCAAAATGTTGAAAACCTAACGTGAATTAACCTGAGACGCCAGTTGCCTGGAGGCCGAAATGAGAACGTATTGGGGTTTGTGAATCTGAGAGAGCATGCTGACTCCCTCCAAGAACAGCCAAATGTAACTTCCCAAAGGCACAGATTTTCCAAAGAACTGACCAGGTAAACTGTCCGTCTGTAAATAATACGGGCCAACAAAACGATTTTCACCAAATGTGCTACTTCCAGGGGCCGCCTGGGAGGCGCTCAAAGGAGACAATGCCGGTGACATGATGCTATAAAGAGAGCATCATGCGTTTATTTTTAATTCCTTTCTCAGAGTAGCCTACAGAGAGCGAGCGGCCTTATCAGTGTCCTTTTGGAAGCAAACGCTGTTGCTGGTTGGCTGGTCCAATTATCATGAACTGTTCTGGCGTGTTTCAAAAGCACTGCCATTTTCAAACAGAGAAAATGTCTAAAAATGCCAGCGTGGTAATGGGTTCTGAGCGCATGGGTGGGGGTGAGGGAGAAAGACAATGACAAGCCGGTGCAGAAGGACACGGAGGCTGCCCCGCTGCAGGACTATTGTGCCGACAATTAGCAACAGGAAGCAGCGCACGACACACATGAATGAGAGCTGTGGTCGCGGTGAAAGGCCGCATCACTGCAATCAGGGGCCATGTACTCTCCTCCGCACAACTTTCCGGCGGGCACCCCGCTCTCTTCTCCTGTCCCCTGCGCTGCTGTTTCCATCAGCATCTGCTTGAGGATGTATTCTTTCCAAGCCAAAGGAATGCCTCCGCGTCTTTCCTCAATTCCAAGGAGGCTGAGAGGGCCTTCCCCCGACTGTGGCCTTGGGCCGCATTGAACTTGACTCGAAATACCACAAATGCTTTTAACATGAAGATATAGCTGGGGATGGGCAAGTCACTGGATGTTAGAAGAAAGAGCTGGAGAGATGCCACAGGCTGACACCCTCATGCCATGAGGGACAAAACTCTGAGTCCCAGCCTGGTTAAGGGACTGACCCATTATCACATAAAACATTTCTATCAAATGATCGGTCACCTGGCTAGTGCCTCCATGCCTTCCCGTCTGCTGTGGCCCAGTAAGCATGACTGTTACATGAACACATCCCCTCCACCACCACCTACCCCCTTCTCCGCCGCCCTGAGAACAGCGGAGTCTGCTATTGACTGTAAGATTTGGCTGACCCGGAGATGGCTGTGGGTGCTGACTCAGCATTACTTGAAGAGAGCTGTCACTCTGACCCCTTTACAGGACTGATCACACTCAAGCCAGGGGTTAGAGCAGAATCCAAATCACAGCTCTGCCAGCTACTTGATTGGAGACCCTGGGGAAGTTACTCTCTCCGGTTTTTAGTCTCATTATCCAGTTTGTTTACGGTAACATTTATTTCGTGTTGTGCTTGGCATGAAAATAACCTGCTCATATAAATAAAGCACCTCGCACCACGTGGGCTCTCAGTAACGTCAATTCTCTTTCCTTCCGTAAGTCCCCCTTAATGTCTTCTGTATTAATTATAAGTAAGATGGGGTTAAATAGGATGAAATGTAATCATTTTTTGTTTACAGTTTTAAAAATCACACCAACTTCTTTCTGGGAAATAAAAACGAAAGCTAAAAAAGTAATATTATACAAGCAAATCAGTTCTGTATCGACATGTAACTTAACAAAAAGTAAAGTGTCCACCAACGAGGATAGGCACTTCCCATTTAAAATTGGCCTAAGAAAGGCAGACCAACCTATTTTGTCAAAAAGGGATTAGAGAAACATTTCAGGGAAGGAGGAGATATTGCCAGAGTGAGCCAATATTTGCAACACAGGATAAAGCAGAATTCTAGGCGGTCCTTCTGTGGACATAGCCAGGCACTTCTCCTCAGCAAGAAGGTTGATCCCCAAGACATATGGCAAAATGTTCCAGATCTCCACTGAGGAACTGTTCCTACTTTCGAGTTGGACTGATAACTGTCAAAATGTTAAAGACCATGACTAGTGGGTAGACAAACTATTGTGCTCAAAATACCTGTGAACACAGCTTTGCAATAATGCTTGTCTAACTCCTGTATTATCTTTTAGTCAAAATGTAGTATTTCCTGTGCAGAGATAATCTCAATCTATAATTAGCAATTTATCAAACGACAATTCTCATTAGAAATGTACCCTGCTTAAAAAAAAAAAAGTTTACTTATATTTCTACAGCACTAAATGTAGAAGGCACCTTTGTATATAGTTCACATTTGACCCAACTGAAGGATGAAGGTCAAATGCTATTATCCACATTTTGTAGGGCTCAAAGAATTCTGCATGACAAAGACTATCTAGCAATGTAAGTGTTGGAATGCCCACCCAAAATCAAATCTCAAGGCTCTTACTCTAGGTAAAATATCACAGAATGTGGTGGAGAGGGGAATATCTTATGTATTTATTTCTGTTCTTATATCTTATGTATTTATTTATTTATTTACTTACTTATCTTTTATTGATTTCAGAGAGGAAGGGAGAGGTAGAGATAGAAACATCAATGAGAGAGAATCTTTGATTGGCTGCCTCCTGCACGTCCCCTACTGGGATCAAGCCCACAACCCGGGCATGTCCCCTTGACCTGAATCGGACCTGGGACCTTTCAGTCTGTAGGCTGACACTCTATATCGACTGAGCCAAACCAGCCAGGGCGGGAATAACACTTTTAAACAACAATAGTGAGATACTTAACTAGTACTATGTAGTAAAACAACCTTAAAATGATCACTGAATTTCTAAAGGCTTCATTTTTCTTACCAGAAGTGAAAAAAAAAATGGACTAGATCATTTCAGATTTTCCCTTGAAAGCAGTTATTGAAAACCCAACATGTGGGTCCTAGGGGCTATCAGACAAATGACACTTGGCTCTTTTCCCTCAAATAACTCAGATTAGCAGATGAGACACACACGCGAACAAGATGACCGAGAAACACCAGTGATGACCACCAAGGGTAAAACCTTCGTGAAGGCAGAGAGGAGTCATTCAGCAAGGAAGTAGGCTGGGAATGTAAATCTGAAGTAAGTCTTAAAGAATAATAATAATAATAATAATAGTAATAATAATAATAATAATAATAATAATAATAATAAATGATCCAGGCAAATAGAGAACAGAAGGACATTCCAATCAGAGGGTGGAACAGCACAGACAAAGGCTCAGAGTAGAACAGCAGCATAGTTTGCGGTGCAGGGCGTAGTAAGTAGCTCAGAACTGCCCAGTGGACCTACACAGAAGAGAGACAAAGCAAGAGTTGAGAGCAGAGGGTGGGAGCGGGCTGGAATGGGTTCATGTAATACTTTCTACAATGAAGATTAAAAAAATAAATAAAAGTGGAGAGCAGAGGCCAGACAGAGGAGATCTCGTACGTAAATGAAGGAAGCCGGACCTGACTCACCAGCGATGAAGACCCCGGGCTGGGCGTTCCCAGGGAACGGCATACTCAGGATTTGATTTTAGAAAGATCCCTTTGACGGCCAGGTGAGGGAAGTGTTACAAGTGGCAGAGCCTCGAGGTCAGAATCTGTAGCAGAGATGACGAGGGCTTGTTTTAGGGTGATTACAGGGGAGGACAGAAGTTGAAGAAATAAGAAGCAAAAGCAGCAGACTAGACACAAATGGGTGAAGATGTGAAGGGGGGAGAGGCATGCCATGGATCCAGATTCTGCTCAAGAGGGAAATGAGATACTGAACACTGGGAGAGGGGGGAGGGGTAGAGGGATTGACAAAATTATCTTGAGTTCGGCTTGGGACACGTGGAGTCCAAAACATATCTAGGTAGAGAGGCCCAGGGGTCAGGTGAACACAGTAACCTACCGCTCAGGAGAAAGGTCCGCCCGAAGATAGGTGGGTGTGGGAGCAAGCTGCATACGGGGCCTTAAAGAGGATGTGGCCACCAAGGGGAGGGGACCAAGTGAGAAGAGTCCTCGGCCAGATGCTGGTTAGACATCGAAACGCATGCAGCAGGCACAGGAAGAAAGCCGGACGGAGGAAGACATTCCAGAAGGAGAGGATGAGAGGGGTCCTCCCAGGAAGGAGGCGGTGGTCGATAGTATTAAACGCAGCCCAGATGTACACCCGGGAAACGAAGAACCGAAAAATGTTTACTCGTCTTAGAAATGAAGTGATCGCTGGGGAACTTAATGAAATAAAAGTGGGCTCGATCGAGGAAGCAAGAGGGAAAGCTAGGCTGCAGTGGGCTGAGAAGCAGAAACAATGAGTCTGTTCTTTTTGGAAATTTTACATCCGAAAGGAAGGAACCTGAAATTTCATGAAGGCTGCAAAGGTCAATTCTAAGTCCCTTCCAGGCCTCACTTTATTTTTTTATATATGGATAAAAAGTTTATTTGCATAGAATTCTATTAAAACCCACATACATTACATTTAAGGCACATTTTTAATTATCAGGAAAAACAGGAGACTCATACCACAGCTATCAATGGGATATATGTATAGACAGTATTTCCCAATATACCTTAGAAATACCTTTATACTAGTCTCTTTTTCATATACTAGCACGGCCTGGGACAGCTGTGGGCAAACTACGGCCCGCGGGCCGGATCCGGCCCGTTTGAAATGAATAAAACTATTGAAAAAAAAAGACTGTACCCTTTTATGTAATGATGTTTACTTTGAATTTATATTAGTTCACACAAACACTCCATCCATGCTTTTGTTCCGGCCCTCCGGTCCAGTTTAAGAACCCATTGTGGCCCTCGAGTCAAAAAGTTTGCCCACCCCTGGCCTGGGAAGTAGGGAAACTATTGGTGAAGTAACCCTCTCATATTCCAACTGTTCTTTCTTTTAATGGCTCATAAAAATATTTTGTCACCCTCCGCCTGGAATAGTCTTCTCTATTTTAATTTAACTCCTATTCACTCTTCAAGGGCCTGCTCAATGTCCCCCTCACGGAATCCCAGAATGTTAGAGACAAAAAAAGGCCTTAGGGATTCATTGAACCCAAGGGTTCCCGCTGTTCTGATGAAGGAACTAAGGACCAGAGTTTCAGAGAATGACCTGCCTGCCCAAGGTCAAACTCATGGATTATGGGAAATCTGAAATCTGAACTTCAATCAGTGCCCATTTCACTACACAATTTCCTCGGGTAATTATTTTTTTTACAAAATTTAAGATTGCAATAAATCAAGCTTTAAGAATAATCCATTTAAGAGAGTGCATCTAGTGTAAGAGCCAAGTTAATACACTTCCGAAAACAAAGAGCTGGTCTACAACGTGTTAGTTTGAGTCAACTACCTACAAGTAAAGAGTACAGATGCCGACTAATATTTATTTCGGGGATGAGCTGTCAGTCACCAGACAGGATCCCCCCTCCCCACCCACCACAGTGCAGCCTGTATTTCAGCCGCTGCCGGTGGAAGTGCGGGAGCAGATGTGGGCAGATTGTGACATACAGTATGTCTTTAAAACTTGTTGGGGTGTGAAATTTCATAAGGTCAAAAAATGCTGCATTTTTGATCAGCAGATACAGGAGTTCTAAGCTTCTATAAATTATTTCAGACAAACCAATAGCATCCGCTAGTCAAACAGACACACTGAGGAACTGTACTGGCTGTGGGTAGCACATGACAATCTATGCTGCTAAAGTTTTCAAAGCCAATTCCTGTCATTTCAAAGCAAATGCTTGCCCAGAAGATCTTCAGAATGAAAATGTGTTAAATCAATACAAAATACAGGACAGTATTTCAATTGACAATAGGATTTTAAAAATAATTTTCCACTGAAAAAAGGGTACACATAGCTAATGAGCATCTGGGTGGGAAAAATAATTTCCTTAACTAATCCATACATGTATGTGTCCTCACTTTTTTAAATGGAAA
>NW_006286241.1:886897-887649 GCF_000327345.1 Myotis davidii
ACAGTTTCAAGTGCCTGGTCATAACATTGCAATAATAACTAAGGTCATTATCATAACTTACCACTATCTTTCAGTTTACTCTGTGCTATGTTCAGGCAAATACATAATTTCAAAATAAGTTTACATCACAAACATTTTAGTAGATGTCTATAAGGAAGAAAAGTTTAACTACAAACATAAAGTCTCCCGTGAAAGATAATTTCCGATGGAAATCACTTATTTCTCATCGTGCGACCACTCAGAGGCTCTACGATCATGAGAGGAAACTGACTAGAAATGTACTAGGAGCTACTGCGACTTTTTCCAACCGTGTCCACCCACAACCATGTCCTCCCCCAACCATGTCCACCCCCAATCATGTCCACCCCCAACCAGGTCTTCCCCCAATCATGTCCACCCAGCAACCAGATCCTCCCCTAATCATGTCCACCCCCAACCAAGTCCACCCCAGCCAGGTCCACCTCCAACGAGGTCCACTGAGCAATCAGGTCCGAAGGGCTTTGTTTGCCTTTTGTCAAGAAAAACCTACAGCACATATTCGGGGAACTATAATGATCACATTCAAGTGCTCGCTATTAAAAATATTAAAGAATTCATTACCGAAAACCACATATCATGGATCATCCCTACTGGGCTCGATCGCCAGTGTGGGGCATGCAGGAGGCAGCCAATCAATGCTTCTCTCTCATCATTGATGTTTGTCTCTCTCCTCCCCTCTCTGAAATTCTATCAAAGCTGCAATTCTCTCTGCT
>NW_006286241.1:888908-889860 GCF_000327345.1 Myotis davidii
GACTTGTATGCATGCATATAAGCATAACCAATGGACATAAGACACTGGGGGGTAGGGGAGGCCAGGGGATTGTCAAGGGTGGGGAAAAAAAAGGGATACATATGTAATACCCTTTGTAATACTTTAAGCAATAAAAAAAGAAAAAAGATGTAGCCATAGAAAAGACCGGGCTCTATATAATGGTAAAATGACTTTCATAAAATGGAAGGACTTTTGTTCACTTGGATTTTTCTGTTGTTGCTATTTTACCGTATTTTTTATTATTATTTTTCAGCTTCAATCTTCCCTCATATCTTTTCCAAATGGAGCTAACAGATAACAACATACAACCAAAATTAAGAATGGTGTCCAGTTAAAGATTTTATCTCAATGGCACAGACATTAGCTATTAGGCAGGTTTATTTGAATTCAACACAACTTTAAAACACTTTACTTTGGAATTAATACAAAAAACACCACCCTTTCATTGATAGTCAGTAAATTGAACAGTTTCAAGTGCCTGGTCATAACATTGCAATAATAACTAAGGTCATTATCATAACTTACCCCTGTCTTTCAGTTTACTCTGTGCTATGTTCAGGCAAATACATAATTTCAAAATAAGTTTACATCACAGACATTTTAGTAGATGTCTATAAGGAAGAAAAGTTTAACTACAAACAAAGTCTCCCGTGAAAGATAATTTCCGGTGGAAATCACTTATTTCTCATCATGCGACCACTCAGAGACTCTACGGTCATGAGAGGAAACTAACTGGAAATGCACTAGGAGCTACTGCAACTTCTTCCAACCGTGCCCACCCCGACCGTGTCCACCCCCAATCAAGTCCTCCCCCGTGTCCACCCAGCAACCCTGTCCACCCCCAACCGTGTCCACCTGCAACCATGTCCTCCCCCAACCGTGTCCACCCGCAACCATGTCCACCCCCAACTGTGTCCACCCAGCAACCATG
>NW_006286241.1:889969-897575 GCF_000327345.1 Myotis davidii
GCAACCATGTCCACCCCCAACCAGGTCTTCCCCCAACCATGTCCACCCAGCAACCATGTCCTCCTCCAACCGTGTCCATCCCAAACCAAGTCCACCCCAGCCAGGTCCATCCCCAAACTAGGTCCACCCAGCAATCAGGTCCAAAGGGCTTTGTTTGCATTTTGTCAAGAAAAACCTACAGCACATATTGGGGGAACTATAATGATCACATTCAAGTGCTCACTATTAAAAATATTAAAGAATTCATTACCGAAGACCACCTATCATGGATCATCCCTACTGGGCTCGATCGCCAGTGTGGGGCATGCAGGAGGCAGCCAATCAATGCTTCTCTCTCATCATTGATGTTTCTCTCTCTCCTCCCCTCTTTGAAATTCTATCAAAGCTGCAATTCTCTCTGCTGTTCACTACAAACCTCAACTTTCTCATCAGCGTCTCCTACAGAAGGTACCTGGCACATGAGGCCACACGAATAAATAAATACCAAGGGAGTCAACAGTTATAATGCACTTACTTGCCACTGAGAAGTTGTTGAGGGGGTAAGGCAGGTCCACGTCTTGAGGTTTCTCTTTATATCCTATGAATGAGCCATCTGTCTTCAAAATGAAATATCGTGGCCTCCAGTTTTTTATATATTCTCCTACACGAGGAAAACATGCATGTTAATGCCCCGGGGGGGGGGGGGGAACAGCAGCTTTTATGTGAAAAATACAACATGGTACAATATATGTCCTACAACACTGGCCTCCAGAATTTTAGTTAGGCCATTTCCTTCTAACTTCGCTTTCGAAAGAAAATACATAAGCCTGCAATTCAGTTTCAATAAAAACCGAAACATGTTTCGTTTTTAATGATTTCGCACTTTGACAATTCGTTTGCACCATCATTTCTTCAGAGACTCGTTCGTTCATCTGCGTTCACATTTTGTTCAGTTTTTCATTTTATCAGATGGTTGTTAAGAGCACGTTTTCAGCCCTTTTAAAAAGCCGTGGTCACTCATCCACACGGCTCGCGCTGAGGAATTCCTATGAAACACACTTACCCTAAGACGGATATGAATCAAAAGTTTCTCTTCCATGTACCATTGACTAATTGTGCCATTAAAAAAAAAAAAAGGAACAGAGTCTAGTTTCATTGTTAAATCTTGATCGTAAATTCTTTAAACATTTTATTGCTCTACATAGGAAAATAACTTTCTGTGAAATGCTGTAAATAAGTCTTGGAAATTAAAGAATCTGGATTAATAGAGCTTAAAAACCATAGACATGGTCACACACACACACACACACACACACAAATATATAATAGCTATAAGAGCCCATGGTACAGTGCCAAGCACATAATAGTTAACACATTTATCAGGTTTTGATATAAAACCTAGCTACCAAAATAGAAATGTTTAGCAACCAGATCACCATTGTCTTACCTCATCAAGAAATCTTCATCATTTGAAGCAAGAGAAGTGCCCTAAGATACCACAAGAGCGGAAGGCTACCTGGTCTGAGTTGTCAATTCTTCACCGGCTATCTCTACCTGGTGACTCAATCTCCAATGCTTGATCACAGTGCTACAAAAATTTGGAAGTAGTTCAACTTTCCCGACCAATCAGCTTCTCCGACCCCGGTTATCTTAGCTCAAACCTAAGGCCTGACTGCTCCCTTATTGTATCCCATCAGTAGCAAAGCCAACACCTTACGATGGCCCTTCTGCTCATGCGCTCCACCTGCTCTCCATTCTACTCACTCCCCCACGCCTACCCGGATGCATCTGTCACCTCCATATTACTCTCACATCACTTTTCTGCTCAAAAATTCTGACTCCTCAGCCAGCTGGCGTGGCTCAGTGGTTGAGTGTCGACCTATGAACTAGGAGGTCACTGTTTGATTCCTGCTCAGGGCACATGCCCGGGTTTTGGGCTCGATCCCCAATGTGGGACATGCGGAAGGCAGCCAATCAATGATTCTCTCTCATCATTGATGTTTCTCTCTCTCTCCTCTCTCTCTCTCTCTCTCTCTCTCTCTCTCTCTCTCTTTCTCTGTCTCCTCTAATAGGGGGCGTGCAGGAGACAGCTGATCAATGATTCCCTCTAATCATTGATGTTCTCTCTTCTCCCTTCCTTTCTGAAATTAATAAAAATATATTTTAAAAATTTTCTGACTCCTTACTCTTTACAGTAAAGTGCAAGTCTCTTAGCATCAAATGCCAGCTCCTCCATCCCTTCCCCCTAACATATATTTCAGAAATGGAATCACTCCTCCGAATCAGCAATTCTCACACTTCTTACCTTACACCTCTTTACACTCATAAATATTACTGAGGACCCTCTAAAATATTCATGTATATGAAAATGATTACATCTATAGTGTTTACTGTATTAGAAATTGGAAAAAAGACATATTTTATTGCTTCTTTTAAAAATAGCAAACACATTACATGTAATATTTTGATGAAGAAAATTATGTTTTCTAAAACAAAACAATGAGTGAGAAGAGTCGAACTGCTCTCCACTTCTGCCAATCACTTAAGTGTTTGGCTGAATAGATGGCCAGAGTCTCCTATGTGCCCGCACTCAACCTGCGGCAGCGTGTTATTTTCATTGAAATATGGGGAAAATCCGCTCAGACACACATGGAGCTGGAAAAGAGAAGAGCATTCACCTAGTTATAGGTATCTTTCTTTGCTATTACACCAGCATTTGACGAGTGGTAGTTTCCTAAAAGATCACTTGTGATGTGGAATGAGAAACCATATCCAGGAACTCTCTACACTGTTCTGTGAAAATCCACGGGTCTAGACACGGAAGGAATCTTTGACACGACGCGTGATTTTGTAACATCACCCACAGGTCTTTTCAAAAACACTGGTCCACTGATCGTCCAAATATCAGCACATTTCACTATATAATCACATTCGCTATCACTGCAGATCTCACCAGAAAAGCAAGCACTGGGAGCTGGTAGGCTCACGCTAGCAGATATGTTCTCCAAAATGCAAATTTTTGCTTGAAAACTCGATTTTCACCCTTGGCAGTAAAGACTGTCATTCTTTTTTTGCCGCGGTGTGTTCCAAGTGCCCGTCGTCTGAGTAGCCAGTGTCAGGTATAGAAACCTGGAATCCCATCTAAAGGAAGGAGAAGGCTACCCCATGTCAAAGCACAGTGCTGACTTAATACTTTTATTTCTTTCAAGCCTTTTTTAAGATAGAGGTGGGGTGCTAGAGGAGGAACGAGTCTTCCAAAGAGAAGAGCAAAAGCCTTCGGTCTCTCTGAATAGCTTTGAATAAATAACATACACTGGATATTCAAATATTTTAAGAATTTCCAAAGAAGAGCTTTGAACCCAAAATTGGCAGCTTTCAGTAAAAATTAATTGATATGATTTTCAGAAACCATTGGTCTTAGGTAAATGTCTTCATGGCTCAATAGTTACTTAAGACAAATAAAGGTTTAATGTTAATTTCAGTATGGAATCTATTCAATTTCATGGTTCACAATATTGTAAATGTTGAGTTGCTTGTTGACAGATACTAACTAGATTTACACAGAACTGCATAAAAAATATAAATATATCAGAGTACGGCCCTAACCGGTTTGGCTCAGAAGATAGAGTGTCGGCCTGCGGACTCAAGGGTCCCAGGTTCGATTCCAGTCAAGGGCATGTACCTTGGTTGCGGGCACATCCCCAGTAGGAGGTGTGCGGGAGGCGGCTGATGGATGTTTCTCTCTCATCAATGTTTCTAACTCTCTATCCCTCTCCCTTCCTCTCTTTAAAAAAAAATCAATAAAATACATTTAAAAAGAAATTTTAAAATATATATATATCAGAGTACGTATCCACTGGTGGATTTTCATTAAATAAGTATTGGCCCCATAAACAAATACTGAATATATAGTTCATAATAGTGTGCTACATCTTAAATATTAAAGCCAAATATAATTCCTAAAGAAATACACAATGAATGTAATAAAACATTTGCAATCTCTGAAATTGCCTATTGCTTTTTATATAGCAGATCACAATACCATCTTCCAATTAGTTCTAAGTGAAAGCCGTATTAATGCCTCAGGGAGGAGGAGGAATGTGTTTCTCGCTGAAATTATCATCCTCTTTCACGTATGTCTTGAAAATAATACTAATGAATTTTTTCATATTATCCACACTGCAATGAGGCAGCATAATAAGTTTTCAATTACACAGGAATAATGTGAAATGTAACTTTAAAAAAAAAGGAAAATGCTTTTGCATATTGTTGGCACTCACCAAATCTATATTGATTAGGTTTTCTAGCTCCTGAAAACCTAAATTTTCAGGTTATCATTCTTCTTTTAAGTCCTTTCACGTATGTCCTTTCCATCCAGCCAGTGTGGTTCAGTGGTTGAGCGTTAACGTATGAACCAGGACGTCACAGTTTGATTCCCCATCAGGGCACATGCCCAGGTTGTGGGCTCGATCCCCAGCGTGGGGTGTGCAGGAAGCAGCGATCAATGATTCTCTCTCATCATTGATGTTTCTATCTCTCTTCCTCTCCCTTCCTCTCTGAAATCAATTTAAGAAAAGTATGTCCTTTCCTTGCCCTTGGGACCAACTACGCAATCTCTTGGACAATTGTCACCAACCAGCGTTGGAGGTGTGCTGACGGAAAAACGTGTGATGGCTACAAAACATGCCCAAAGCCTTCAAGACTCCTGCCAGCTACCTCACTGTAAGGTGCTGCTCGAGGGAGATCACAGATCAAAAAATAAGGTTCTGTAAACATTTGTATGTTAGAATTGGCAAAATAATCTTCTAATAGATTCATCCATTCAAAAATTCTCAGTGTCCAAATATGCCCACGCACCCAGGCTGCGGCAATGAATGAGACCGGCCCGGGCCTGCCCGCACGGAGGGAGCTTCAAGTTCGCGGGCAGCTAAGGACAGACAACCGGAGAAAAGGGGATGATGTGAGCAATTCACATGCAAAATGACAACGTTCCCCACGTTTTCGGTCATTCTTAGTGGCCCAGGAGGCCATGCGGGGGGTGGGCGGGTCTCCTGGGCTGTGGCATTCCCAAACGGCACCTTCTGCACCCTGAGAGCAGGGGGAACGGTGGTGTCTGGCCTGGTGCGTGCCGTGGGCGAAGGGACTGGCAGGATCGGCAATGATCCTTCGATATTTCATGAGAGAACTGGTTGCTGCTGCGTGGATGCCAAGACCACGCATGGCACGCACTCTTCTTCGAAGCCTCGTCGTGACGATACAGGCAGGAGCTGGCGACCGTTTACAACGTGCATCTGGCGTAACACGGGACACACCTCTGCCTTTCAAGGTGCAAGATGCTGCCCATGCTTGTCCCTCTTCTCATGGCTCCTGCGGTGCTGATTAAAGCGGCCGCCCTGCCAAGTACTCGCCTCTGCCATGATCTCTTGCCTAGGGGGTCTGTCTAGTGCGGGGGGGGGTGGAGGGTGGGGGGCAGAGGGACCTGTCTGCTGGGCGCTGGTCAGTGTCCGTCACCACTGCCGCCGGCCCGCTGCAAGGCGCCTGCCATTTCGGCGATTTCGCGCCACACCTTCCAGATGCCGGAAAAGCTTTCCAGATGTGCCCACATTCCTATACGTTATTGCATGTGTCCCTTCGAGATTCTTTTGAAAAGTGCGCCGCAGTCAAGAAATTTGGCTTCCACTGCAGGACGCATGGACTTGTCACTCTTAGTTTAAGAATAGTTTGCAGCCCTGGCCAGTGTGGCTCAGTGCATAGAGAGAGTGCCGGCCTGTGGACTGAAGGGTCCCAGGTTCCATTCCGGTCAAGGGCACGTACTGTGGTTGCAGGTTCCACGGCCCTGGTCGGGGTACGCGCAGGAGGCAACCGATCGGTGTCTCTCTCTCATCGATGTTTCTAACTATCTCTCTCCCTTCCTCTCTGTAAAAAATCAATAAAATATATTTTAAAAAAATCAACGGAAAAATATCCAAAATATCCTCCAGTGAGGATTAACAAAAAAAGAAAAGAAAAAAGAAAAGAACAGTTTTCATATCTACTTCCCAGGCCAGGCCAGGCCCATGTTTTGCACCGAAGCCGAAGACCTGCGCACTGAACACCGGTGCCAGCTGCCGGCTTCCCTGGGCCTCAGAGCGGCCGCTGGCAGGACCCGATCTGCTGGGCCATTTCTGCTGGGACCCGGAACGCTCCCAGCCCCTCTATCTTGAAGCATTCTGGGAATCGTTTCACGGTAGTCAGTAAATTAGCCAATCACATCTCCGTTCCCTTTGCTTTCAGGAAACACTGCACTTTAAACCCAAAATATGATACTTTTTATTTTTTAAATATAGAGCATCATAATGGAGTTGTAGTATTAAGTTTTACTGTGAGAGAAAGGCAATGGGGTGGGGAAGAGGGAGGGAGAGGAGGAGGGAGCACATTGTATCCACACAAACTATCCAACAGAAAAATTGCATCTTGGCAATTTAATGAAGCATAAGCCGTGAGCTGGGTTTACACAGCGGTGGTATGTTGTGGAGAATTCCTCGATCCGTGCCCGGCCCCCCGCTGTGTTCAGCGTGAGCTAAATTACTGTTTTGCTTACATGTTCGCCCTTGTAGGCCGGGAAAGCAGGGCTTTCTTTCTCATCTGCTTCCCGCACCACCGCAAAGTCCCACCTCCACGCTCTGCACGGAGCACACGGCCGCCCCTGCACACATGTCCCCCAGCAGCGAGGGCCGCGGAGTTTCAGACCATTTCAAAGCACGGATCCCGTTTAAAAAGACCATTTCCCTGGGAACGGTACCGCTTCCTTACTGTAAATATTTTCCATGGCACCACCCGTATCCTCTAACCAGACCAATCCACGTAATTAGGCTCCTGTAGGATATACAGGCTGCAGGGAACAGGCTCCAGAAACACCCGATAGGGAAGCAGCGAGTCTTTTCACGCAAACCCCACCATGGACCTCAGTGCCTGGGTGTCACCCACGCCCCGCGGGACGTAGCAGCAGCGCCTCCCATGGGAGGGACGGGATCTGCAGGGAGCAGTAGGCTGGCCCCTCAGGAGTCCTGGGTCATCTGGAAGGACCCTCAGGAGATTCACCCCCCCGCCCCCATATTAAAATCACCGCCTTAGAGAATGACACTACCAGACAGAAGCGGGCTTGCTCTTAGACTCTCGCCAATGGCCTGTCTCCTGGGTCACTTTTCAGGACCAGGGACCTGACAGTGACACTGCACCGAAGCACAAACGCTCTAGTTCTGAGGGCGGGCCCACGGCATCTCCTCTGTTCTCCCTGGGCAGTGTGCACGCTGGGCAGCACAGGGCACCAGTGGAGGAGAGCAGTGGTAAGCGCCCGGCGGGCCGGCGTGGCTCAGTGGTTGAGTGTTGACCTATGAGCCAGGAGGTCACGGGTCAATTCCAAGTCAGGACACATGCCCAGGTTGTGGGCTCCAGCCCCAGTGTGGGGCATGCAGGAGGCAGCCGATCCATGATTCTCTCTCATCATTGATGTTTCTCTCTCTCTCTCCTTCTCCCTTCCTCTCTCAAATTAAAGAATATTGGTACATATATTTTTTAAAGAGGTAAGCATAAGCAAAGGACATTGGAAGGTACTGAACCCACAGTGCCCCCCCCCACGGGAGCCCCC
>NW_006286241.1:897586-904474 GCF_000327345.1 Myotis davidii
CCCGAGCTCTCACAGCACGCACAGAGACTGGTGCTGGAGTGCTCTTACTCTGCACACACAGCCACGCCGAGGTGCCGGGACATGGTAACAAGTCAAGCACAGAGTTGAGATCTGGAAAGGGAGCTCCTGAAATCAACCAAGTCCCACTCTGACATACGGCCCAGCTTTCCCAGGGGAGCAATGAGTGTGTTTCGTGGTCGGGACACAGCCCCGAGGTCCAGAGTTCCCACGCCAACCCTCCCCATCCCTTGAGCTCTCTGTGCCTCAGCTTCCTCATCTGGAAAATGGGCCAGCAACAGTAAAGAAGAAATCAATTAGTGTTTACACTGCCATTTGTTAAATGAATAAACATCTTACGATATGGCTAATCAAAAAAGATTTAGTGAGTGCCTAATACACACAACATACTAAACTACACAAAAGCAAATCGAGTATCTGAAATAAAGTGCCATTTATTAATTTCATTGGTCCACACAATCACAGTTCCACATGAGTTGAGCAAAGTAGATGCTGTGTTTTTGTGGGGATAAAATTCCAAGTTTTGTTATTCACTCTTCTAGGGTCCTAGATTTTCATCCCCCCATTATTATTGATAATGAATCACGCATATCATTTAGGTGCAACCAACTGAAAGCTTTTGTTAAAAAACTGATAATGCTGTCACAGACATCAACAGTCTTTCTTAATTCAGTAGCACGCCAATCCCGGGTGACACAGCCAGCGCGCCTCTGGGTTTGATGAGTCAGTATCTCTGTGTTCCTTTCAAATTATCTCATAGGAAAGTCACTACATACAAAAAACAAAAGCACAAGTGTGCCACTCAGTCCTCCGACATCGGGCCTTTCCATTCTCCAGTCCTTACTGCACAAGTTAATTATCATTTGATTTCAAATACTCTGAATTCAGAGATGTTAGACGACACACAAATGCTAGACTTTTATAAATGCTTAGGCATAATGGTGCATTTCAACTTCTGGCATATTTCTATTTAAGAATTACATATCCAGGGAAGTAAGTGACGCCTGATTTAGATTGTATTTTAACATGTGATTGTGTTTAAGCTTATAAAACTGAAGGGAATATAATGCTTCCATTTCAGTGAACGCTGCTATGTATGCAAAGGAACGGTTCAAATAGTTTCGAACATCAGAATATCTGTTATCAAAGGGATAAAAAGTAAGACACACCCAAGTAAAATCATAACGATCCTACGTCATTTTTTTATCCTTTCTGTAAACTCATCTAATTGGGCTGTTTGTGGCCAGGCATCTGTTACAGTTTTCTGAGAAAAAGAACTAAATGTGCTTCAGTGCTGCTCTCAAACTGAAGTGTACGGCTGTATCTGACAGTTTAAGAGAACAAAGAAGCAGAACCACGGATGCAACCCCAGTCAGGTACTCCAAGAAGTCCGCGTCTCCCTCCCCAAACAGGCGCACAGGCCAGATCAACAGCAGCTACGCTGCTGAGCTGTCAGGAATGAACTTCTTGCCGTGGCCCTCTGAGGGCAGTATTCCCTCACACATGGAGAGAAACTCCGGAACACAATCTCTACCTACCATTCTAATAAAAAGACATATTTTTAAAAACCTGAAAGGGGTATACGTGTACGTCATACGTAAGTTTCTCTTCCCTCGTCGTAATCCATACCTCTGCAAGACGGTAGCGCTTGTTTTCAACCGTTTCCAGTGAGTTGGAAAAGAAAGCTTTCCTTAAAGCCAAGGCATCAGGCAGGAAAACGACTTGCAAGGTGGATATCATACAAGGCATTCAAATCACAATGAAATAAAAAAATCATTTAGGTGAGTCTGCACCCACTGTGTAAATACTCTATTAAGTGCCTATTAACATGATCTCTGCAGAATGATTAGTTTAGAAATCTCGGGCATCAGAACATACAAATCTTTCCGTGAAGACTAAGTAATTCCAAGACATCAACATTCAGCCCCAAATTCTAGGTGATTGGGTTTCTTCTTCACCCAACCACAGCCAGGAGGCTCATTCGTGTCAAAGCGCTTGTATATCAATAAAATATAAAACAAGTGACAACTTGGTGATGCAGGACCGGAGCGCCCACTTCTCCTTCATGCTGATGTTGAAACTGTCAAAGTCTTTACACAGCACAGAGGTTTATCGATTTACTTCCTGGGATCCAAAACGATGTGGGACGAGAGTTCCCTCCCTTCTGCCCAGAAAGCACTGATTTCACCAAAGCAGGAGAAAAGTTTCCTGGCATTCATTCACTTGTCAAGGATTTTTTTCCTTATGTACAAAACACTGAATACGTAACCCTGTATAATCCGGAGCGTGACCGACATTTTAAGAATAGAGAAAGCGCTAATCTCATGTCAGAGTCTCCAAAGTTAATTAGTGACTCGAGGAGGCTACACTACACACACCCACCCCCTCCACCCAAACCAGGCCCGGCTGGGAAACAGAACAGAGACCAACATTATTCCCAGCAGATGAACAGCAAGGCTGACTTCCACACAATTGTGATCTCCCGACCCGTGGTATTCATTCAGCAGTAATATGATTTTCTGTAGAGCAGCGGTGCTCAACCTGTGGGTCGCGACCCCTTTGGCGGCCGAACGGCCCTTTCACAGGGGTCGCCTAGGACCATCCTGCATATCAGATATTTACATTATGATTCATAACAGTAGCAACATTACAGTTAGGAAGTAGCAATGAAAATGATCTTATGGCTGGGTCACAACATGAGCAACTGTATTTAAAGGGCCAGAAGGCTGAGAACCGCTGCTTTAGAATCTGCATTCACTTTTAAGAAAAGTCTCGCGTCTATGAATCAGGTGTAAACTCTCCACACGGGCATAAGTGTGAGTAAACTAGTTTTTTTATAAACTTTGTAGCACTGGCATTAAGCAGTTTTATTCTTTTTAATAACAAAGACATATTTAATAATAAAATATATCGTGGAGGATTCCGAGGTCAAAGAAAACAATTTTCATTATATTCTAACTCCTGTTTATGACTTCAACAAAATGTACAAAGAGCGATCTTAGCGCCAGTGAATGGGATGCAGATGCCTGGGAGAAAAGCAGGTCATTTCATACAATCCCTGCCTGGAACAAACATATAAACTTCAGTCTAAACATCTCCACAGAGAGATGCCAGGCAGCGACAGCTGCTGCGCTCTGTGCTCTCGCTTCAACGTAGGAAACGATGAACTCTGATGCCGCGTTGCCGCCTCAAACAAATAAGTGGCTTGCCTCGCCAAGAAAATACTCGAACTTCGCGGTTTCTGCCTCTCTTGCCTTTGTATCTTAATCATCTTCTGTTCTAGAAAGTGCTACCAAGTTTACCAACATCTTTAATCAGATTGCCTCGAAACCACAACACATTAAAAATTTTAAGCCAAAACATTTAGCAAGATGCCTTAAAGAATATGTCAGGCAGGGAAATACTCTTCTGTTTCCCACTCACTGGCCAATATTTTTAAAAATTACTATTCATGCAGGATTTTTCCGAGGCACAATTCAAATCCATCTCTATCCCATTAGAGCCAGGAGTTCCCGAAGGCCTTTTTTGTAAGTGCCTGGAAAACATAACAAGTGCAGTTTTGTCCACGTGTGTAAATGCCCGCACTGTTACGTAGTTTCATCTTAACCTGTGATACAACTTTTCAGAGGCTCTGGGATAGTTCCATTTATTTGGTAAGATGAGTTGTTTTCGGTAAACGTACCTTTATTTAAAAAAAAAATAACTAGACTATAACACTTACCATCTGTATATGAATACTGGCATTCATTGCCCTGTGCTATTAAACATTAAAATACCCTTATATAAAGCTGGCATTGTATTTTATAGCATTCAAATGGAGGCTAATATTTTTAGTATAACCAATTCTTCAAAACCAAAACAGAAGTCCTCAGGCACCATATCCAGTCCTATAGCCACTCACAGAAACTGGGGCAGGCACCCAGCCCAGGTGCCATGGCCCCCTCCTCCGCCCCCGGATTCTTCATCCAAAGTTAATATTTGGTAGAGAGAGAGCATGCGGGACAGAAACAATTTTAAAGAAAAATCGTAAAGAACCACCTACATCCATGTGGGAATTAGCCTCCCTGTCCTGAGGTTATGGACTCCCCCAGGTCAATCAAAGCCATTTCCCCTTTAAGAAAACATCTGCTTACGCCAGCACTCTCATCCCTACATGAGCCTGGTCCGTGTCTTCGTCTGGAAAATAAAGAGTTCTGACAATCAAACAATGCTTTCACAGCCCACCAGGAGGTGAAACACAATCTTTAGTATACTGTCTGCTCACGGAGAACCGTTGTCTATGAACTGTAATGTGTTCCAAAGTCTCACTCTCAAAACAATTACAGTCCAAACACAGCTTAAGTATTGGCCGAAACAGAAAACTGTCACTCTGAAATAATGAGGTTAATACTGAATAAAGGAATGAGGACAACTTTGTGCAATCTCATACTGGGTGGGGGGGGTTTAAGTAGAAAGGGGATTTTATAGGATACAATAGAAAGTCATCATTACAGAATGACACGCATACCATATCCCCAAAATAGTCCATTCGGCCGTTCATATTCTCCTTAAACAATTGATTTCCCGTCATATTTATGAAACAATCATAAATCACTAAATAAACATCAGGCTTAAAAAAAAACAACCAAACCCTGTATCTCCTAGATTGCCTCTAGAACCTTAGATGCCCACTTTTCAGTGGTCAGAGCATTACCCAAACCCTCCACTCAGACTTCACACGTTACAGAAATAAGGGATGATAGCAGCCACCATGGCACCCGCTCCAGACACTCTGAACTCCCCGTCCCCTTCTCTCCTCAGGAGATGCTTGGTAACAGTCACTGTTCCCTTCTTTCAACAGATAAAGAAACTGACACTTAAACAGGCGAAGGGCCTTTCACACACTCGCTCCTCTAAGTTAGGTGATATTACACCTGGTCTGGGGGACTTCGAAGACACTGTAATATTCCAGCACCTTCGTATGCACACATGCCGGTACCACTAAGATTTCGCAGGCGGCGCTGAAGAAGTGGGAAGGGCTACGATCTGATGGCAAAGCAAAGCAATACCCGCCTTCACCCCGCCTTCATCCCCGGCTCAGGGTGCTCAGCCACTCGCCGACGCCCCGCCCATCAGCGAGCGCCCTCTGGCCCAGTGGGACCTCCACCCTGAGAATGGCACGGGGCCTGCTCCCAAACGAGGCCACGCTAGCAGGACTGACTAGGAAACTATGGATGTTTGTGCGTAATCCCACCCCCCGGAGTAGGAACGTCTCAGTGGCCTTACAAATAAAAGGGGAGACTCAGTATGTGAGACAAAGGGGAGGGTCCGTGTAGCTGCCTGATGACTCTCTAGTCCACACCGTCTTGGCCGACACAGGCTGGAGGCACTTGAGGAACAACTGACAGTGAGATAAAGAGTTGCTCTAGAATCTTGACCTAGAGCAGTGATGGCAAACCTATGACACGCGAACTCATTTTTTTGGTTGGTTTTTTTCTTTGTTAAATGGCATTTAAATATATAAAATAAATATCAAAATGTCAAACTCAAAAGCTAACACGGGCAAATACTACCAAATGAGGCACGTGGCCCGCGGGCCCCGCATTTGACATGCTGGCTCTAACTGGGCCTGACCCCCATGTCTCGTGGAGAAAACCACCACTAACCTCCCGTGGCCCCTCAGAAAGACACGACTGCGGTCACGTCGCTCTGTCAGCATGCTGCCTGTGAGCCACACGTCGGACATTGTTGCTTAGTCACCACACAACGACACCCCAAATGTTTCCGAGAAACGTGAATTTACCAAAAGTCAAAAGAAAGCCTCGTTAATTCCCCACAAGTATTGTTTTAAATATAAAATCCAATAGTACGAGAAAAGGAAAAGGGAGGGTACAGTCAGCTTTTCCCTTCCCGTCTCCCAGTACTTTACTTCTGCTGTGATGGGCTGGAAATGTACAACAGTTTTAGTGGTTCTAGAATATAAGTTCCTTTGAGAGGCTTTATTTAACACCCCTGCTTCTTCTCGATGACTTAAGTCAAAGTAAGAAAATGAATACTTAAATACGCATGTTCACTTCGCCCTAAATAGGTGTTGTCAGGCCATTTAAACCATGACAGCTCTATTACATCTCTGACACCTGACAGCAAGCATGGCTCAGAAGGAAATACACAACCAAGTCATTACTCCACGATGAAACGCATGCCCGTCGTTTGCAGAATCAGCCACAACCAAGAGAATGAGTACGGACCAAGGAGGCTGGTTCCCACTTAACTCAGCTTCACCGCTAGTGACACCCAAGTTCAAGGGAAGCTGGAATTACTTGGTAAAACGCACGTGGTACGCTCCATCCCACCCCTAGCGGTAGGCCACAAAACAATTCCCTTTTAAAGGATGGTTTACATACTGACTAGTGAGTGTTAGCTGGTAATGCACCCACCTCCATTCCTGGTCAAAATCTCCTGCTACCAGTTAGCAGTCCACCCCTCTGCTTAACTACACAGGTGAGCTGTGGCCCACGGGGAGAAATAGGAAAGTCTGTGTTGTCTTTTAAAGAAGCCACTTTCTAAAACTAGACATGAGTAAGGGGAGGAAGAGGAAGTATTAAGTCCCTAAACTAATTAACGAGATAAGGGGAGCTGGGGATGGAGGGCGCAGAGCAGGCAGGCAGGAAAACAATGATAATTAGGACGGACCCTCCGTTAACCAGACCCACACATACATTCGCTCTGTCGATGCGCCCACATCAGCGCATCCCAAACCGTCTCAAGCTCCGGCCATTATCCGGCCCGACATCTGCACATGTTTATGCGTCTCTCCAAACAACCTCGCGCGCGCCCTGCTGGAGCTGTCATCTCTCCTTCTCCCGATCTGGCAGATGGCAAGTCAACAAT
>NW_006286241.1:904641-915474 GCF_000327345.1 Myotis davidii
TAATAACTTCTTTGTGCTTCCCTACAATGCAGCTGCTTAAACCACTTCGCTACAAGGCTGCTCTGCCTTAATAATAAAAAAAAAAAAATCCCTTCTGTCAAGTCTAAAAAGCAGCATAATGTTAAGCAAGCTGAAGCCGCAGCACAGCTGCACGCGGGCAGCCGCACTGACAGCTCCTCCCTTCACAAAGCCCGTGAATGGAGGGGGTTCATCCGAGGCTCACACAGTAATTAGTATAAAACAGTCCGACAGCCTCTATTATGCGGCGGGAGAGAAAAGCTGGACAGAGCTGGGCTGCTGTTTTGCGTCAAGAGTTCTGCGGCGCAGCAGATAAATCATGTGGGGTTTTCTCCTCTCGCTGTACAGACAGTAATAAGGAGGATGAGAGAAGCTAATTTGGAAACTTGGACACAGGCATCGGACCATATGGCGGGCCTTTATCCTCGCCGAAACGCGCGCTAACAGTCACTTACGTGCGCCCCGCTTTGTTTCGCAGTTGTGGTTCTCTCCGCAAACTGGGTTTGAATATCTGACACTCAAGAGAAGTTGTGTGCAATTAGCCGCAGGGCGGCCTGGGTTTCATTCCGGGGCCCTGCACTGCCATCTAGTAAATGCAAAACAAGATCAAACATCGTGTCCACCTTGGAAAATGATTCTTCTTTAACTCAAAAAAAAAAACAAACACACACACACACACAAAAAAAAACAATGGGTCCAGGTTCGCTGGACTCTTGCTAAGTTCAGGTGCGGTGGTTTTCGAAAGGATATAAGCTATGGCTGTTGGAAAGCTTTCTACTGACCCATTTCAAAGGCACCAAATCACCGAGAGAATGACCTTTCGTTAAGACCATCTGGTTCAATTCGATATTTCACTGAAGCAGATGTGAGTCATCTCCATAAAGATCAGTAAGACTAGACCTAACAGAAGAATTTCCTCGTAGGTATCCTACAATTTTTTTTTTCAAGAAAATCTGTCAGTTATTAAATAGTTATTAAGTACCATATGCCAACCACCAGGCTAGGCACAGGGAAGATGACATAATGTCAAAAGGTTTTCACTTCTAAAATAAAATCTGAACATACACTGACTTGGCATTTTTGTCTGTCCACTTAAAAATTGCATAAAAGCTTGCCTCTTGTTTGAAAAAAAGTTTTCAATAATATTATGGCATTGCTTATCGAAGTCCAATATATATCAAAGGGACTTTTTTTTTTCTCCTGACAAAAATGTGTAGAAAAGAATTGTAATATTGGTTTTTCTCTAATAAGCAAATTCATTTTAATTCCAGTTGTGTGCCCCTTTAGATAAAACTATACAGTTTTATGAACTATATTTTAAACACTCCAAAATACTTGACTGGAATTCATATGAATCGTTAACATTTCAAGTGGAGTGGAATCATAGGTTGGGATTTCTACAACGTACATGGACCCACAAGTCCTGTTCTGATCAATATATTTGGAACATGAGAAGTCAAATATTTTAAGGAACTATTAGCTCGATATAGAACTCAAGAGTCCCTACTAAAGCTGGAGCTAATCTGTGTCTTTAAAAGCACACAGATGGCCATGGAAATAACATCCCAATCCTACTCTAGAAGACTGTAGTCCACCATGGATGGTAGGCAGGCATAAGACAGTCAGAAGAAACAGTCCCATCCAACAACTTCACTGAGAATTTTCTATGATAAATCTAGCTCAGAAGGTAAACTCTGTCACCCCCTACTGGCGTAGTGCTTCCCTTTATACTACTAGTCCCGGGCCCTAGGACCACATAATTTTAAGGTGAAATTATTTAATATTTGCATTTTGCTTTACAATTTACCAAAACTTTAGATATTAAAACGGGTCTTTAGGCCTCATTATGCTCGGTCAGAATCTTTGACATACACAGATGTCCTGTTTCGGGACGACCTGACCAGCAATACATGTCTGAGTCTGTACGTCTCCTTTCAAACCAGGTTATTAACAAGGTCACGGCGCTGGTGTTTAGAAAGGCCTCAATCCACAAAAAAAGGGAAAGCTCAATCTTCTTCTAAAACTGTGCAGAATTATATAGTAACTATCCTGGTGCATGAAATGAGCAAGAGCAATAGATGAGCAAAAGTAGGTCTACAGTTGTTCGTATGGAAAATACTAGGATAATGAATAAATAATCCACGAATAAATGGTGTTTCGAGTTTTCACAGCTGTAAACCTCTTTTTGCCCACCCCTGTATTGTTTGAAAAACAGGTTCAAAGACGTGGCCACCACATTACGGGTCTCTTCACCACTTAACCAATAAAGAGCCATTCTTTGGGTAAATATGAACTTGTTGGGGAAAGCAAGGTTAGGGCATGTCTGCAAGCTGAGGCAGCTATAATACTCAGGATGCAGGATGTGAGCGTATACTCCGGAAGATGGAATAGTGATGGGCGTGACCTCAGAAGACGTGTGGCAGCAGCATTTGACTGTCAGTCTTTCTCCCCTGACGCCACCCACCATCTCTTAGCTATCTGAAACCACGCAGCAGCATGTCAACAGTACCAATTCAGAAATGCAACTGCCCTTGCGGATGAGTCAGGATGATCCTAAGAGCCTCTCTAACAAGAAGCATTTGGCAAGAGCGCGAATGGTAGGACGCGTCCTCTCTGCAGTCACAATGCTGAAGACCAGCCTTTACCACTGGACACTGCACCCCGACAGGACCACGCTGCAAAGGAAACGTTTATGAGTTAAAACAAGGATGTCAAACTCAAAGGCTAACGCGGGCCAAATAAACGAGGCATGCGGCCCGCGGGCCGCGAGTGTGACGTGCTTGAATTAGAACTTCAGATGTAGAGGATGCTAGCATGTCTGGCAAGCATTCTCATTTCGATCTGCCTACAACATGTCTTTTTAAGAAGAGTTCATTCGTATATGCCACAAGGGTGAACAGTGAATGTTGTCTTGTTGAACACGAATAACTGGAGTCTTCATCAGAGGTTTAACAGATCCCAAGTACAAAGTACAATGTGTTGGCAAATAAAGGGTGTCCCAAAATTCACGCAAGATTTGAATTTTGCGTGAGCATTAATAACAACAACAAGAATAAAAGCCTAATTTTACTTGGTTTATTGAATCAGGTTCTAATAACTGTTGCCCTTTGATTTCAATCCCTTCAATTTGATAAGCATCACCAAGTACCAATTATGGCCCAGGAGCAGGGACAATGAAGACCAGTGAAGACCACGGTTTTGCGTATGTGCCAGCAAAGCCGTGGAGGCCATTTACCCGATGTGCTGTTCCATACATAACCCTATACTGTATACTTTATGAATCAATAAAAAAATTACAATTTTTAATTATAAACCTGTGTTTTCTATCAAAATTACTTCTTACGTGAATTTTGGGACACCCTATATAATGTGTTTGCAAATATCTGGTCCAAATCTGTCAGCACTGAGAAAACCATGCGGGGGTCTGCTGATACCCTAAGCAAGATGGCAACCTGACCCCACGCAGGACCTGGTGCGGTGCTGGGGCTCTGTCAGTTGCAAGAGACAAAATCCACTGAGGCGGACGCAAGCGAAGGATCACTCACTGTAAGAATACAAGCGCTCATCAAGGAAGAGAGCCGTCTATGTGGAACTCAAGCAAATTAGATTTGGAAAATGACATCACTTCCCTCGGTCCTGTTCAGGGATGGTGTGTGGTCTGGGCTCAGCCTCTGGCCTCTCATCTCTCTCTTCTCTCTCCCACTCCCCTCCGACCTCTCTGCATCTCGCAGGTGTCGGCTGTATTTTCCACGCACGCTCTACCCACCAGCTCCTGGGCGTGCTCATTGGTTTTGTTCCTTCCTACGTTCAGCTTGCTGGCAGCCCTAAATGGCAGTTCCAACCCTGACACAATGGTATGGCTTCACCTCTCCAGTTCCTTAAAGGAACTCATGGTCACATGTCCACGGATCAGCTGGACTGGGGCAGGGTGTCAGCCCAAAATAACAGGAGATGAGGGTAGAGTCGCTTCCCTCAGGCAGGGCTACCAGTAGAGCAATCAACCATTGGCATCTCTAGTACACTTAGCCATGCCGGCTCTGCGTGTGTATGCACGCGCCTGTGTGTGTGCGTGTGCGTGTGTCTGTGTGTGTCTCAGGAAACAGATTTCTGGTTACTGGATTCGTGTCAGCAACTGGAAAAATTACTAATTTTAAGGGCTTTGTGGAATAAGTCACTGAATATATCGAATATGTTAAAAACACACAAAAATTTACTCCTAAACTCCTCTGTTTTGTGTGACTACTAGACAGAATTATTGAGACAACTATTAAGGCATCCAGGCAAAAGTCACTTGAGTCTGTCATTCACTATTAGTATATAGAACGGTCATGTTTTTATACTAGTGAACAGTTTAATATATGAAAAAGAATGCATCTCGGAGAAGTGTCCCCGTGATTTCTGTATGACTACAACACAAGTCCGATTCGCACCAGTCTTTTTGTTCCTGCTACTGTGCACTGTTCCAGTTGCAACAGCCCCGCATAGTCAGTTCCTCAGATCCCCGTTTGCCATCTCAACCACAACGCTGTTGATTTCTGCAACCGCCTCGTCCTTGACAAATCCTCCAAAATCTTAAACAAACCGCTGGAGTGTTTTCTTCCAGGTGCCATTCATACACTCCTGGTTTCATCACCCAAAGCCCAAGGCGGTCCCGGATGCAGCTGTGATCCTTCTAGAATTGCATCAGCGTCTTCCGCAGTGCAGCACGGCCAGGACAAAGGTCTTCCTCAGGTGTCAGCCTTCGGACCCGCTATAACTCCTTGATAGCTGGCTGGATCAAAGAGGTGGTATTGGGGAAGAGAAGCACCACTTTGATATTGGGATGAAGATCACCAATAGAAGGAGGATGCCTGGGAGCATTATCAACAATACACAATTTCCTGAAAGGTATCTTATTCTTCAAATGGTACTTCTCCTGGGCTTAGCAACCCAGGAGGACAGCCTGGAAGAGGAGTTGGGCCATCATGGCCTCCTGCTCCTGAGTTCACTGGCAGCCTGTGCTTGCTGATAAGCTTGAAGGCCCTGGCCTTCTCCCTGGGCCAGGCCACCAACGGTTTCCTTGTCGCCTGCAACATGGCCCCAAGCCAGACGGTCATTTGTCCTTAAGCCTTGAAACCTGGCACTGACTTGGCCTCCTCATTACGTAAGAGTCTTTTCCGGCATCCATTTCCAGAACACAGTTTTTGTCCATATGGAATATTTGTCCTGGAAAGTAATTTTCCTCCTCAACCAGCTCATCCAGAGTTTCCAAAATCCTTCAGCTGTCTTCACACCAGCCCTCGCAGACTCACCGCTCACTCACACATCATGGGATGAGCGATGATTCCTTAAATTGTTGAAACCACCCAGAGGGTGGCAGCAAAATCAACACTACAGTCGGGTCTAGAATTTTCTTTCAACATCGCCAACCAACGTTAAGCTTTGGCTGTGATCGCCATGGTGTTGAGGGGCTTGCATCTGCGTCTGGTCTTCAGTCCAGGGCCTTAGAAGTTTCTCCGTGTCTGAGATAGACCCTTCCCAAGTTTTCATTAGTCTCGTTGCTTCCATGGAGGCGATCCTTTAACAGCTTTCGTCACTTAGTTCTTGTTCTCCCAGGCGGAGCTGTGATGGAACGGGACATGCCTGACTGGTGAACAGTAACCATCACTGATCTCCCACCTTCATGGTCCTTAGTCACCTTTCATTTCATTTCCAGGTCAGTCACTCGAAGTGGCCTCATACTGGCAACATGAGCCATGGGTTTTGGGTGTTTAAGGGGTCATGACGAACAAAAAGCATTAGATTAAACCAGCACAAGAGAAAATGATACAATCAAGAGATGTAAGCATGAGATGTATGAGGCTGCTGCCCATGTAACACAACCTACTGTTTACAGGGAACTATTTTTTTTAAGAAGCAGAAAGAGTACACTCTAAAATCATGATAAAAGTACTGTATAGCCCTAGCCAGAGTTGCTCAGTGGTTACAGCATCGGCCTGCCCACTGAAGGGTCACAGGTTCGATTCCCGGTCAAGGGTATGTACCTGGGCCGTAGGTTTGAGCCCTGGCCTTGTTGGAGCACGTGTGGGAGGCAACCAATTGATGTGTGTCTCTCACATCGAAGTTTTTCTCTCTCCCTCATCTCTCTCCCCCTTCTTCCTCCCTTCCATCTCCTCTGAAAATCAATAGGGAAAAAAATCCTCGGGTGAGGATAAACAAAAGAAAAAACAAAACAAAAAAGTATAGTAAATACATAAATCAGTCACATAGGTATGACCACTATGTACTGGACATAACTGCATGAGCCACCCTTCTGGAGGGCAGCCAGCGCGGTGTTTACATCAGCGTCCACCCGGACACGTGAGGAAGGTGTTGTGCTGAGATGTCACGAGGTGATGGGACCTGTCAGCTCCCTTATAATCTTTCAACACCACCTTTTATATACGTGGTCCTTCCTGACCTGCATCAATACGTGTGTGGCAATGACTATTTGTCAGAAATCTACAACTTACTTTACCACAGGGAAGAACTTACTAATATAAATGGTAGTTACTCTCTACATAAGACAGTATTTGAGAAAGTACTGCCATGGAGCCATTCTGAGACTTGCTGCTTGTACAAGGCATCCCTTTCTTCGCTCCCAGTTCTTCCCGCGACCCTTCCCTCCACTGGTGAGGTGGGCGGGGCAGGCATGACCGTCCCATCGCATTCTCTGCTCCTGTGGGTGCCACACGAAGAATAAAGGCGAGAGGTGTCGTTCAAGGGTCCCAAACCAGAAGTACCGGAGAAGAGAACAGGGGGACACACTGAGCTTCTCACGACTGGGTGACCGACATCGAAGATCATAAAAGACATTTGATCCGAAACCGGTTTGGCTCAGTGGATAGAGCGTCAGCCTGCGGACTGAAAGGTCCCAGGTTCGATTCCAGTCAAGGGCATGTACCTGGATTGCAGGCACATCCCCAGCAGGGGGTGAGCAGGAGGCAGCTGATCGATGTTTCTCTCTCATTGATGTTTCTAACTCTCTATCTCTCTCCCTTCCTCTCTGTAAAAAATCAATAAAAATATATTTAAAAAAAAAAAAAGACATTTGAGTGGAAGGCTGTGGCAAATGGCTCCTCAGTTCACTTTCAACAGTAAGGCTCTAGGATGTTACGATTTCCCAGGTTTGGAAACCAAGCTGTAGAGTTGTTCAGAGAGACGCCCGTGGACCAGTTCTTCAGACTTCAATCCCAGGGCAGTTCTAGCGAACCTGGAGGCCACGCACGTCAAACTCAACGAACACGGGCCAAGTAACCCAGGTTTAAGTGTCTGTGGGCCGCAAAAAAACACCAAAAGCTTCCATTTTCATAGAAACGTATGTTTATTTCTTTAAGTATAGTACGAAAATAAGCACCAGAGCAATGACAAAATTCATGTTTTCTTCCTGACACTTGGCATCTCTTCTCTGCTACCATCTTTCCTACCTCGGGGGAACTCTTGTTCGCAGTGATTATTTTCAAAACTGACCCAAGGTGAATATCAGTAATTCTGGGTCTGACAGGAGACTTCTTCCCTTTCGTAATTGTAAATAACTGCTCACACCGTTGTCCTGGCTGGGCCGCAAAAATATTCATTGTGGGCCGCATGTGGCCTGCGGGCCGTGAGTTTGACATGCTTGCTGACCATCAAGCAAACATTCTACACTGTACTTGTAAGAAATCCAGCAAACTCAAGTCACCTGTAATGGCACTTCTATTTTGAAATGCATTAGAATGAATCCAGGACACTGAGTCCAGGACATTATGTAACGCATGGGAGTAAGTGTAGGGTAAGAGATATATATATATATTGGCTGCCTCCTGCACGCCCCCTGTTGGGGATCAGACCCACAACCTGGGCATGTGCCCTTGACCGGAATCGAACCTGGGACCCTTCAGTCCCCAGGCCGACGCTCTATCTACTGAGCCAAACTGGAGCAATATTCTTTGTGTGCTAAATCTAACAGAAAGGGAGAAAGAGGACCTTTCCCTTCCATTAGAAGCAGCCAATGTGTCCACAAGAATAACGCCTAAGGTGCAGGTCACATGGTCTTTCTGACCAGTTAGTTATTTAAAAGGTAATTTCATCTGCCCGGCCAGCGTGACTCAGCAGTTGGACATCAACCTATGAACCAGGAGGTCAAGGTTGTGGGCTCAATCCCCACTAGGGGGGTGCAGGAGGCAGCCAATCAATGATTCTCTCTCATCATTGATGTTTCTCTCTCTCCCCCCCGTCTCCCTACCTCTCTGAAATCAGTAAAAATATATATTTTTAAAAAGATAAAAGAAGCCTAGGCATTATGATGCACTTCAGTTTTTAAATCAGAATGAATCTCTGCATATTGCACAATATAAAATCTCTAAAAGAGCCAAGCATAAAACATTCCCCATAATTTCACAACCCACTTCGGAAATGAAGACATTTACATTTCCCGTCACTAAAATATACATCGCTTAAAAGGTCACAGCAGGTGTACTTTATTCTCATGAACAAAATGTTTAAAATGAAGAACAATCCGTACATTTTGACACATCTGCTAAGTTCATGTTGCAAGCACTAGTCTGCTGGCTTCAGTTTTTATTATATTATGCTTCCACTCAAACTTATTACCATAAAAAAGTAGCTCCCTATAACACAAAAGTGGAGAGAAATAGATGCATAAGTTGAACTAGCAACAAACCTAAATTTACTCCGATATAAAGTCATAATTCCATCAAAGCAGTTTCATCTAATTGTTTGCATTTCTAAAACAGACCCTATTTATGCTTTTGAGTCCAGGCATATCCTATATAATAAAAGCCTAATATGCAAATTGACCGAACAGCACAATGACCGGTTGCTATGATGTGCATTGACCATCAGGGGGCAGATGCTCAATGCAGGAGCTGTCCCCAGCCCGCAGGCCCCAGGCCAACCAAGGTGGGTGCCAGAGGGGACCCCCTGATCACCCCACAGATTGGCCCTGATCGCTGGCTAGACCTAGGGACCTTACCCTGCACGAATTTTGTGCACCGGGCCTCTAGTATATATATATCAAGTGCTAAGGAGAAAAAAGTGTCACTACCAGAAACTTCACCTTTTCCAGAGACCTGATACAATCAAACCTCACTTCTCACACATCTCCCATCTCGAACAGTTCGGCTCTCCACCAAGTTGTTCACAGGAAAAGTGTCTCAGTTGTCGAACCAAACTTCGGTTTTTGAAGTGAAAACCCCTTCAAGCTGATACCTCAGCATGACACAAAGCCTCTCTCAGACAACAAAGGTGAGAATGCTTTTGTTGCTGGTAAAATCAACAAACAGCATGATTGTAAAACAAAAAGAGGCCATTAAGAGTGCGAATGTGGCTAAGGGTGTGAAAGAAACAATGGTCACAGACAACTGAAGAGGTGGGAAAGGTTGCCGATTTGGATGAAGTAAGAGCAGTGAGCCAGGGACAGCATTTGGGGGGCTCACATTTCTTACAAGTACAGTGATGAGTGAACAGGCAAAGATGGTACATGCTGACCTGAAAGACACCCTGGACCAAATGCTTGTAAAAGGGATTCCTTTAAGGCTAGCAGGGGTGGTTTGATAACTTTAAGAAAAGAAGTGTTTGTTTATAGATTAAACAGTACATTAGACAAGTACTATACAGAAGAAAGATTAATACAGGGAGTCATTTGGGGGTCTGGAACAGATTCATTCAATTTACATTATTTCTAAGGGGGAAAGTGACTCGGCTTTCGAACAGATCGCTTCTTGAAGAGCCTTCCAGAACGAATAAAGTTCGAGCACTGAGGTTCCACTGTAACATACTCCCAGGCCCAGGCCTCAAACTAAAGTCAGAGGCCCCTGTGTTACACACGGAGTCAACAAATTCTATCAAGCCCACAAGAACCAACCCCAGACCGAGGGCCTGGGTGAGAATGCCCTACCCAACCCCAGGGCAAAAATGAATGGAAGATTCCCGTCTTCAATAAAGCATCAACCAACTCAGACAAACCAAACCTCAGATCTTCCATTAGACGTGAGTAATATAAAAACGTATCACTTTCCCTAACCGGTTTGGCTCAGTGGATAGAGCGTGGGCTCACGGACTGAAGGGCCCCAGGTTCAATTCCTGTCAAGGGCATGTACCTTGGCTGTGGGCTCAATCCTCAATAGGGGGTGTGCAGGAGGCAGCTGATCAATGTTTCTCATGCTATTCCTAACTATCCCTCTCCCTTCCTCTCTGTAAAATCAATAAAAATATATATATTTTTTAAAAAAGCACCCATATCACTTACCTAGGAAATAATCTTTCTCAAGAAATGGATAAAACAGATCTGAACACTCTTTTTCAAAATGATCACTTCTTCGTCAGCGTTTAAATGTCCCAAGCGGACTTGTGGATATGTACATGCTGTGTGCTTTTCACAGACACCAGTTTATAGGTCACAGGGAGGTGTGAGAGACGATGGGGATGACGAGATGCCGTTATACATGAAACAAACTGTAACTGTCTGAGCCCGCTCTTACTGGGGCCTTTATCAAGGAGCATTGTTACCAAGCAGCTCCAAATCCCATCTCAATGGGAGGGAGACGGAGTGGGCTGGCACGGGAGCACTGGATGTGCCTTCTGAATACCTCCGTCTCACACCCAAATCAGGAGCATCTGCCCACCAACTGTCAAGATCCTGTCCAGCCTCAGAGTGGTCCTGCACTCAGCACTATTTCCTGGATGCCTGTCCCTATTCGGAGGGGAGGGGGAGAGAGGAGAGAGGGGAGGGGGGGATGAAGGAAGGAAGTACAGGAAGGAAGGAAGTCTCCACTCCCCCCCGACCCCAGGCAGAAC
>NW_006286241.1:915757-922556 GCF_000327345.1 Myotis davidii
GCTCGCCAGCAGCCCCGGGAAACCCGAGCCCTGCTGCTCGCCCTTGCCCTCACAAATCATCCTCTGAGCAAATCTCTCACTCACACGAGGCAGCTTCTTGGCTCCTGGCTTCCCTCTGCCCCGGAGGCCCAGCTGTGGCTGCCAAACAGGTTCACAAGCTGGAAAGGAAACCTAGAATCTCCTGGGGGGCCATCATCCAGGAGGTTTCCTGGCTCCAAGTCAAAGACTCATAGACCAGTAGGACATTCAAGCTCAAATGGGCCATAGGGGGCCTCTGGTCCAACTCCACCATCTTACAGATGAGGACACGGAGGCCCTGACTCAGCAGATCAGCTCTGAGGCTTGGACAATGACACTGGCCAAAGTCAGCCCTGGAAACACTCGGACCTTGGTGAGGTTTGTGTCTATCCTGAATATCTCTGTAACAGCCAGCAGTGACTGGATAGGAAGGAAGGAAGGAAGGAAGGAAGGAAGGAAGGAAGGAAGGAAGGAAAGGAAAGGAAAGGAAGGAAGGAAAAAAAAGAGAGGAGGAGGAAGGAGAGGAAGGAAGGAAGGAAGGAAGGAAGGAAGGAAGGAAGGAGAGGAAGGAAGGAAGGAAGGAAGGAAAAGCAACAACATGAAGAAAATACAAAAAAAAAGACACATACTTCCAGAGTGATGTGCTTTTTCTATACGTCAGAGAAAAGGTAAGTACAGAATGGGTCGCTCTGAACCCAGTCAACTCTGGCTCATCTGCTCCTCCATCCAGATCTGAGGACACAGGAAACGTGCTCTAGAATTTTCCATCTAGATAACCCGCCAGGTGGCCTTAGTACTTCTCAATGTTGTGACTGACTCAGGGACCTGAACCCAATAGGCAAAGCCTCAGCCTACCTGGCCATCACGTTCACAGCCGGATGTGAGATACAAGCTCAGTCCAGCCACCAACCCCTTAGGACAACGCACAGCGAAGGAGAGTGCGTTTCCACCGGCTTCTTTCAAGTTCAATAAAGTGGCCTCTGCCGTGAAACTTCATTTCAAGTAGATTCTTACGAAATGTACAGCCGTTATTCCAAGTCACATACGGCAAATCCCATCTTATAAGAAACATACCCAAAGCCCTCAAGTCACTCAGAAAGGCTTCTCTGAGCCCGGTGCCCGTGCCCTGTGAGACAGGAACGGGGGTCGGGGGGAGGGGAGAGGGGGACGCAGGGCCCTTGTTCTTGAGGCCCTTGGACAGGAAAGTCTGCGCCCAGAAACAAGAGATGACATGAGACGGGATAAAGCCAAGAAACATTGGGGGGGGAGGGGAGTGGAAATTGGGAGAACAGTAGACTGCTCCTTACTGTGACGTACACTACTGTCTCCGTTACAGAGCGGCAGAATCAGTTGGTTCGATCTCTCTTTTCACTGGTCTAAACCTCCGCGCATTAGAGAACTGTTATGTGAGCAAATCAGTGATTGAAACAAAGAACTGAGACTCAATAAAGCAGCTCAAAGACATCCTGTTTTCAAATACAAAACATGAGGAACTTTTTATATATTATAAAATGCACTGAACCTTAACGTTAATTACTTATATTTCTGATAAAATTGTCTATTAAACATCTCTAAGCTGGAAAACAGTTTCTTCTTGATTTCCAACAAAATGTAGGGAGTCCGAAATTTGAGCGTAAATATGAATCGCCAGGGTGCTTAATGCAAATGTACCCATTTTGCAGGATCCCAAACCTAGAAAATGAATCCAGTTTCTAGAAAACTGTATTTTTAAATATATGTTTTATTGATATTTTAGAGAGAGGAAGGCCGAAGGAGGGAGGGAGGGGGAGAGGCAGGGAGGGAGGGGGAGAGAGAGAAGGAGAGAAACATTGATCGGCTTACTGGGGATCAAGCCCACAACCTGGGCATCGAACCAGCGACCTCTCAGTGCATGGATGATGCCCAACCCACTGAGACACACAGGCTAGGGCTAGAAAACTGCATTTTCACAAGCATCCCAAGAAAGGATTCAGGTGGGGTATAGCCCACCCTTTAAGAAATAATAAGCACACACTTCTACAGGGAGAACATATTTGAATCCCTGGATGAAGAATCAATTCTTTTTAACTATCAAAAAAAAAATTAAGTAGGGTGAATATCATTTGACCTACCTACTAGATGTAAAAATATTTTATACATTAAGGTGAACTCAACGAATGCAGAAAACAACCTAAAAATACAGCAAATGTTTAATATGGCCTGTTGGTAATATCTGAGTTCAGTTTCTATGATAAACTTACAACAGTCATTTCTCAAAATAGCAGATCATTTTCCTGAAAAACTTCATTGTTGCTCAACTTGTTAACCAATATTCTCTTTCTCAACCCAAGAGAAAGTTCTTTATTTATGAGTAAGCACTCAGGCCCGCAGCCATAAGCGAGTTGTCAAAAAAAAAAAAAATTAGGAAGACAATGGACCAAGGGTATAAGGTTCAAAATGCATCAGAATGCTCACATTCGGAGTCAAGTTTGTCTTCTACATGGTTCTTACAACCCTGAAAAGCCAAAACATCTTCATGAAAAAGCTACAGTTCAGCAGAGACAGGGATGCACAGCGAAGGGGAACTCATTTGACCCAAACGTCTACCTTCCTTCGACAAGTCAGAGCCAGGCAGGTAGGGGCAGACCAGTCCCACCCCGGAAGCAGGTGCACTGGTGGCCTCGCCAGGGCTCCTGCCAGAGCCAAGGAGAGAGGCGTCAGCCTGTAGTCAAACCTGCCTCCGGTCGCCCGCCCCACTCATTTTCCAACACATCCCTTCCACACCCCGTGGTTTGGACAGAAAGTGAGCAATTCACACAAGTGTCAATGCTTTCCGTTAATGTGAACACATTAACATTTAAAAGGGGCCCAACCTACGTAACACACTAACTGGTCAAAATGAGAGCAAGGTAGCTCATGCTGACATGTGTAGAGGGAGGAAAAGAAGGGAGGACAGTGGGCCACGCTTAGTCCTGGGGTCGGTCCTCCTCAATCGACCCGCAGCACCAAGAGGTGTGCAATGAGGTTGAAACATGCAGAAGTGGGAAACCCTATTCTTTAAACAACTCCTGATGGGCACAGAGAACCCATGAAGCCAAGTTTCACGTCATCTCATTACAGGAAAAGAACGACCACCCTCATATGTCAAAGAGCTCCTAGTAAAGACCCAAAAAAAGGAGAATCGGGAAAATGAAGCACCATAAATATTTTATAAACCTCAATTCAAAAATTTGATAGATCTGACCCTGACCTGAGTTTAAAAAAAAAAAAAATAGTAAGAGACTTATAATACTAACTTGATAGCTACCCATAGGGCAGCGGTTCTCAACCTGTGGGTCGTGACCCCTTTGGTGGTCAAACGACCCCTTCACAGGGGTCACCTAAGACCATCCTGCATATCAGATATTTACATGACGATTCATCACATAGCAACATTACAGTGATGAAGTAGCAACAAAAATAATTTTATGGTTGGGGGTCACAACAGGAGGAACTGTTTTAAAGGGCCAGAAGGTTGAGAACCACTGCCATAGGGGCATGGTGACATTTTATAATTAATGTAACTCTATGGCATTCAGCTATGTCCCTCTAATATAAGTCATAAATTGCCATTCCAGCAGCTTAAAGTAAAATGACATCCATAGCTTAACAGCAACCACTCCAACTTGGATACTAAAGACTGGAACTAACACTTCCCTAAACCACTTAGTACTGTCTACATCAGGGGTCCTCAAACTACGGCCCGCGGGCCACATGCAAATACAAATATTGTATTTGTTCCCGTTTTGTTTTTTTACTTCAAAATAAGATATGTGCAGTGTGCATAGGAATTTGTTCATAGTTTTTTTTTTAAAACTACAGTCCGTCCCTCCAACGGCCTGAGGGACAGTGAACTGGCCCCCGGTTTAAAAAGTCTGAGGACCCCTGGTCTACATCAAGCATGTCAAACTCGCAGCACACGGGCCACATGCCTCATTTATCTGGCCTGTTGTTAGCCTTTGAGTTTGACATGCTCGGTCTACATTAACAGGACTTGACTACTCCTGGAGACCTTGGCCCAGGCAAAGGGTCTGATGGTTCAGTACAGCTTCTGCCTGACACGCCCACCACCCATTCACTGGAAGGTATCAATAGACAATTTGCTCTGTAAGATTTTCTGAGTCCCTTACTGTTGTATCATGATCCTTCTACAATCCTCACCACACACACACACACACACACACCCTGTATTGACCCACCTTACACCAAACTTTGGTCCTCGGTACATACCAGCCTCGCCTTCTTCCCCCAGACATTGCCAGAGGACAGCCACGGCTCTGCCCAGGTGGAGGTGTCCCTCACGGCAGCAGGTAATAAACCAGCTTTGTCCTGTAGGCACTGGGAGGGGAAGACTTGGGAAGCCAGCATGTGACACTGTGCCAATTATAATAATATTTGTAATTCAAGCAAAACACTGAAAGGTCATTCTCAGATACCCACGCATCTCGGCACAAGGACTGATCCATTGAAACTACGAACCCGTGCCTCTTTTTAGAGTGGCTTTCAAGGCAGAAAGCTCAGGGTTCGAATTCTACCCCCACTGTTTACTGGCCGTGCAGCCTGGGACCACGGACTTCACTAACCCTCAGCATCTTCATGGTTAATGTCAGGGTTTTAAAATTCTGCCTTCAGAGCTCTTACCAGGATGAAATGAAATAAAAGAGGGGAAAAAAAAACATAGTGAAAACCTGATGAACATTTGTTCATTTCCTTCCCTCATTTCATTCATTTGCCACCCTCTCAATTTTGTCATCTCTCCTTCTATCTTTGTTATCTTTCCAGCATTTTCCTTTACATTGGCTTACATATTTGTTTCCTAAGTAGATTCAGTCTTATCATCAAACACTATCTACTGAAGGGCCGGCTATGAAAACAGACAGTGGCCAGACTATGTGACAACCGAACTCTGCCCTTGGCAACCAGCCCGGGCTGCCACAACCACAGCGTCTGCAGCCAAGTGTCCGGAACAGGCAGGACTTGGTCCGTGACCACCACTTCCCGATGTCTGGCCCTGCTTCCCACTTGGACCAGAGAAAGCGGACTGTAACCCCAACAAGCACTAAGATGCCCGCCTCCAGCGTCCCAGGCTCACCTGCGACCAGGGCACACCTGAAGCCCCGCCCCCCCTTTTTACCATCAAGCATTGCCTCTCCGCTGCCTGCCTTGATGGCCAAGCACACGTTCAGGTGGCCGACGTGTGCTGCGCAGGCTCTGAACAGGTGGTCGGTCTGTTCTCAGTTGATGTCCACACCATGAAAGAACAGCAATGATTGGCCAGTTATATTCTTCTCATATAAAAAAATAAAAACTAATAAAACTGAAAATGCTCCCCCTTGGACCACCTAAAATAAGCTCAAATGTCACACACTAGGGAATGCGGGCCGGTGTGGGACTCTCAGCCAGACAGGCCAACGCTATGACCTCCTAGGGAAATGGTCGGCAAACTCATTAGTCCACAGAGCCAAATATCAACAGGACAACGATTGAAATTTCTTTTGAGAGCCAAATTTTTTAAACTTAAACTATATAGGTAGGTACATTGTTATGAACTTAATTAGGGTACTCCTAAGGCTTAGGAAGAGCCACACTCAAGGGGCCAAAGAGCCGCATGTGGCTCCTGAGCCGCAGTTTGCCGACCGCAGTCCTAGGGAGATGAAGTTAAGAAGCTTCCTTTCTGATCTACATAAGAAGTGTCTTCTTTGTTAACATTTCTGAGGTCGGCTGGTGCTGTTGGAGTACTTGATGGAGGGAGGGAGACCACATTAGAGCTCTAGAATGCTGCTAGGTTTGTGCGTGCCATCTGTCCCCAACTTTGCTGGGCTCAGGCCTGAGTGGGGCTGCGTGGGGTGGGAGTGGGGAGGGGACACAGTCCAACAGCTTTCAGGGAAGGCTACTTCTCCATGCCTGTGACCCTCATCCGCACCCATCCTTCAAGATGCAGCGTCTGAGTCTACATATTCCTATTCAACAACGTGATGCAGAGAGAGAACATGAGGAAATGCGAGAACGTGGTTTTTTTTGTTTTGTTTTGTTTTTTGCTTAAGGGAAAGATCTACTCATCTTCAACTTAACCTTTTTGAATTGCCCTAAAAAACCTCCGGTGGGGACTGAGTTTAGTTTTCCAAGAAGCTTGAATGCTTCTTAATCTTTGGAATTATTTCACTGTGTCAAAAGTGTTTTTGAATAATAACCTTAGATGACATAGACATCTGCAACACTACTTAGTGGCAACTCTAGAAAGTTCTAGAACTGACCTGGGTTCCCTAAAGAGACAACAAAAGAGCTTGTGCACTGATAATAAAAACTTAAAAGTCCAGAAAGATAAAGAATAAATACCGACAGACAAGCAAGTACCCTCATCTCTCTTATGGTCACACCGCCATTGTTATGCGCTTTGCCCATCAGTATTGTAATGGTTCCAGGGTGCACAGGCTGCGGCTAATTATGTATATTCAAGTGATTAGCAAGCACTTGTTGCCTCTTTCACACCACCTTCCCCACAGCAGCCTTTGAGGGGAGAATAGACTGCAAATGTATTGAGAGAACACTGTTAATCCTTTGGGGAGAATGCAAATGTAAACAGGACTCCTCTACATCAAGGTGCTGTGACAACAACAATCATCTGTATAAACACATGCTCAACAACGAGCAGGTGTTCTATTTCACAACTCGCGCCCATTTGATGCTTGCAAGTGAGCACTCTGCAAACTGTTACAAGTACTTCAAAACCAGCTGCAAGGGCTATAATTAGCCGCTTCCCTAC
>NW_006286241.1:922594-933509 GCF_000327345.1 Myotis davidii
TGTTCGGTGCTGTGCGGTGCCAACTGGTACACTCGCGGTAAAATGACCATTTCGGGCTTTCCCTGTTCAGGTAGAGAAAGAGGACCGACTAGAGTTCATTTCAACTCATTTAACCAGAACCTTCTGCAAGCAGCCCAAGAAAAAAACACTCAGGGCAAAACTCAAAACTTTCTTTTTAAATATATACTCACTACAGGCCTGGTGCATGAGACATTCGTGCACTAGGGAGGGGATGGGAGGGTCCCTGTGCCCTCTCACAGTCTGGAACCCCTAAGGAGATGTCCGCCTGCCATCTTAGGCCCAGCCCCCGAGGGGTTCTTAGTGTTGCCACGGAGGCAGGGGAGGCTCCTGCCACTGCCACTGTGACTGCCAGCCATGAGCCTGGCTTTTGGCTGAGCGCACTGACCGTCATGGGCAGCTCCTGCATTGGGCGTCTGGCCCCTGGTGGTCAGTGTGCATTATAGCAACCGGTCGTTCCACCATTCGGTCTATTTGCATATTAGGGTTTTATTATATAGGATGAAACCAAAAAAAGATAGTTTTTGGCCAAAACCTGTTTAAAGTTTTGACTCAAAAGAGACTCAAATTATTGTTGATTAAGTAGAAGGGGGAGGGGAAATATTATAAAAGCCCATCCATTGAAGAATAAGTCAAATATAGGGCTATTTGCTCAAACGGAATACTCTACAGCGGTTAACAGGCAGGAGCTACCAGTAGCTACAGCTATAGCTACACAGCATGAATAGAGCTCACAAAAATAATACTGAGTGGGGGAAAAGGAAATTTTAGAATGTTAAGAACTAAAGACGAGCCATCAGCAAAAGTACATAGTAACCAACTTAATTCTACAAACTGCAAACATAATTTTAAAGTCAGGATTTTCAAATGTCCTAATACAAAGCCCGAAATACACAAAAGTCAAATATGGCAGGGCCTCTCCATACAGAAAACCTGGCCGGGCTGATCCTCCTAAAACCCAAAACAGACTCACTGTCAAGCTGATGTGGGCGGAGGCTGTGTCACCCGTGTACCAGGGTATCTCCTGCAGGCACTTTGAGTCAACAGTTTTTAACCAATAAAGCGTTCATGAATGAATGAATAAACATATGAGTGAGTGAAAGAGTACATAAATGAAGTTCACAAATAAACTGAAATGCCAGAATATTGTTGTTTTAAATGTGAGCTACGAAACGGAAATAAGTCACAGTATTACATTATTTCGAAATGCTTCTTAAAATATCGTTTGAGTAAGATATTTGAAACTTTAACAAGCTACTCACACTAAAAATAATGGTAATGTTATTTTACAGCTGGAAAAAAATACCGTCCTATTTCCCCTCTAATTTTTCACATTTTTCTTCATTATTAGGGACTTCCTGTAGCATACCCAGCAACAAACTTCTGCATCTGAGTGGCTAAGTATTCTTACCATCATCATTGCCGCTGTCACTGTTGTCATCATCGCTGTCATTATTACTAAGCTTCCCAGCGATTTCTATCCTTTCTAAAGATGGAGCTGCAGAAGGAGCTCATACTTGTGCATGTTTTACACAATCATATGTGGAAAACAAAACCTAAATCCATAAAAGGCTCACATTTTAGAAGTACTGGGGGGAAAGGTGGAAAATGACAGGTATGAAGAATGGTGCCCTCGGAAAATGAGTAGAAGGGCAGAATAAGTTTTAGGTTGAAAATGAGTCATTCAATTATCATGAAAAAGTGAAATCACTTCTTTTCGCTAGTGATAAACACACAGTATGTCCTAAGTAAATATTAAGTACAGAGGTAGGTAATTGGGGGTGGGGTACATTTAGCTTTGCTTTTATTAGGCTAAACATCTGCTACTTATTTATTTTAAAACAATACAAATCTGTATACATAAAAAAAAAAAATGCAAGTACCAGGCAGAAGGCTTGAGATCAAAGTACGTGCTGGGTAGTCAGATACCCGGTTCAAAGCCTGGCACTCTAAGTTACTCTCAGTGTAACGGAGATAAAGTTAATCCCTCTGCAGTCCCATTGCTTCCACTATGAAATCAGACAATAATGTAATAGTACCACCACATAAAGCCGTTGTAAGGATTACATTATATAATATGTATAAAGCAATCGGCACAGTGCCTGGTGTATACCGTAGAAGCGATCAATACATTGTAGAAATTACAACCACTGACCACTATCAGCTGTAATAATCGACGTTCAGATTCCAAAAAAACCGAGCTTTAAGGAAAGAACAACAGGCCTCAAATGGCTGCCCTTGAAGTCCAGTGTTAATGAAATTTACTAAAAATGAAAGGGACTAACGGAGGACGGAAGAAACTTACTCCTGGGAGAAATGCTAGTAGCAGGAACAGGAGGGAAAAAAAAAAAGGATGGAAAGAGTTCTATAAAGACTTAAGAGTCAGGAAAACACCAGCTCTAGAGCCGTTGTGTCCTCAGAGATATTTCACAGACAAAACATAACAAGGATGGAGACCACAGTAACAGGTCCTCTTAGAGCCACCAGGAGCCTTGGAGAGTGCCAAGGGCTCAGATCTGAGAACATGGAAGCCTAACTGTGAACTGAGGAAGCCCAGGCATGGGCCAGGTTAGAACATAGTACAAAACCGAGAGAGAGAATGGAGACTTCGCTCAAGGCTCCTCCATGTAGAAAACCTCCAAGTCCAGCAGGTTCCCTGGGGTGAGATGCTACCCATGCTTGGCATTTTCTTTCCACCTTCCTGATGGATAGGACCCATGGAACTGGCTCTGTGTGGACACTTACAAATGTCTGCTGAGTAAATGAACTACGGCACACCTATATCCTATATAATGAAGAGCTAATATGCTAATGGTCATCACGCCACCACACTGTAACAACCAATAAGCAGGAGGGTGCATGCGCAGCAGGTGCGCACGGGTGGGTGCGGCAGGTGGGCAGGGACCTGACACTGCATCCTTCCGGACAAAGCCACAGTGGCTGCCTGGGGTTCAGGCAAGCTGCAGATGGCGGCTGCCACTGCCTACGGCTGGCCCAAGGCTCAGGAAAGCCACAGATAGCGGCTGCCGCTGCCCAGGGCCAAAGGCTCAGGCAATAAGGGCCAGGCCGAGGCTCAGGCAAACCACGTGGCTGGCAGTGGCAGCAGCAGAGGCATGATGGGGGCGTCGCCTTCCCCTGATCGCCAGGCTGCCTCCTGCAGAGTGAGGCCAGAGGCAGCAGCAGCAAGGGGGTGATGGGAGTTGTGCCTTCCCCTGATCAGCCGTGGGGAGTGGGCCTGAGCCGATCAGGACTGAGATGGCCCAGACACACCCTGGAGCCCTCCTGTGGCCCCTCTCCCCAGCCGGCCCCACCCCCGATGGGCCCCCATTGGGGTGGGTTGGCCAGACCCCACCTGTGCATGAATTCATGCACCGGGCCTTTATTTGTGTATATAAAATGCTACCTGAGTACAGACTAGGTCTCTTCCCCAGCATCATTTCTCACCAGGTCCTTCCTCACAGACCACCTCCAGCCCCACCTATCTACCTTCATGGCCAGGAAGGCCCCAGGGTCCACTCTGTCACCTTTTGTTGGTCTTCTCATCATTGACACCCAGGAACCTGCCTCCCTTCACCCTATAACAGGAGGCTCTTACCCTTCCTGTAGGCCTCCCCTTTACCTTCATAACCTCTAGAAAGCCTTTCTTGACTCTGCTGCATTCAAGGTGCATGTGCATGGACAAGTCAGGATTTCTCTGGGCCTCAGTATACGCACCTGCAAACCGGGATAATAACAGGCTTACCTCGAAGACTGCGGGGAGATTAAGTGAGGTGATCCATGGGAAGCCCCCACAATAGTGCTTGGCAAGTAGTCCCTGCTTAGTAAGCGGAGCTACCTTTGTTACTTCTGACCACTAATCTAGGCTAAAAGCCCCCTTTGCATTTCATTATTATTGTATCTCCTTTCCTGCCACAGCACTGGCCAACGTGTGGGTTCCGCTATGTTTGCGAGGGAAGATGAAAAGCAGAAAGACAGGAATAAAAGTGAAGAAAGTAGAAGGCAAAAGGAAAGTGGGCACTTGAGACAGGAATGAACCGAGTGAAAGAGACAAGGGAAAGGGCAGATTCCTTAACACATTGTTTGCGGGTAGTTTTTATCGCACGCTAACAGGTGGCGTGGGCCATTTTTGCTAATTTTTTGCGCAAATGGCAACGTTCAGTAAAATTACAATAACTTTAGTTTACGTATTTATACGTTACCCACATTCTACCGCTAGTCTATAAAAAATGTATTAATACGTGTCCCGCGCTCCACTACACTGGTAGAACGCATAAATATGTAAAATGTATAAACACGTTTCCCGCATACAATGTGTTAATAAGACAGTAAAATAAAACTGTACCCGTTTCAAGGATTTTGGTACTTTCCTCTTTTTAAAAAATATATTTTTCCTAGAGGCCCAGTGCACAAATTTGTGTACAGGTGGGGCCCAGTCAGGGCCAGACTGGCTGCGGGGGAGGAACCTCTGGTGATTGCCTGGTGGGCCCTGCCCCTGATTAGAGTGGGGGGGGCTGATTGGGAGCTGGGCTGGCTGTGGGGAGGGGCTGTGGGAGGTGGGCCAGCCAGCCCCAATCCTGGATGGGATGGTGGGGGCCAATCGGGGGCCAGTGGCCTGCGGGAGGAGCCATGAGTGGTTGGCCAGCCGGCCCCTGCCTTAAGGGATGTCCTTAGCACTGCTACGGAGCAGGAGAGGCTCCCGCCACCACTGCTGCACTCACCAGCCATGAGCCCGGCTTCTAGCTGAGCGGCTCTCCCCCTGTGGGAGTGCACTGACCACCAGGGGGCAGCTCCTGCTTTGAGCATCTGTGGTTCTCTGTGCAGTGGGCATCATAGCAACTGGTCTTTCTGGTCATTACGGTGTTACGGTCACTGGCTTTTTATATATATATAGATTGTATCAGAGAAGAAGGGAGAGAGAGACAGAAACATCAATGACAAGAGATAATCATTGATCGGCTGCCTCCTATTCCCCACACTGGGTATGGAGTCCACAACCTGGACATGTGCCCTGACCGGTGTGGAGTCCACAACCTGGACATGTGCCCTGACCGGGAATTGAACTGTGACCACCTGGTTCCTAGGTCAACGCTCAACCACTGAGCCACGCCGGCCAGGCCTGATACTTTCCTCCTGATTCTACACTAAATCAGCAATGAGCATCCAGTGGGGGAAGTAACTGGATGTCAATGATGAGAATGATACTTGGGTAGAAATCAGATGAAATGAAATCAAGGACCAAAAGGCCTCCTTGTCCTAATCTAGGACTAAAAATCACACCTCGAACCTGATCTGGGCTAAAGTAGGCCACACCTGCCAATCATGAAACGATTCCAAAACACGGAGGTACTTTGGTCTCTTCATACAAATTATCTGTTCATTTTAAAATAACATAGAGCAGCACTACAGCCAGAGAGTAAGAGAAACTAATGTACTCCAATTGCACCAACTCCCTCTTTCGCCCGGAGAAGTTAAACACGAGAAAGCGCGATGAATAGACTCTTCACCAAAAAAGAAATGTTTGTTTTTGCAGGTTAGCTCCCCCATTTTCTTCACATTTGCATCCTAATAGTTCTACTTGGTCTCCCCATTATGCAACAGTTCTTTACAATGCAGCCAGCTACCCTGACAACTGGGCTCCTTTGCCAGAGTGGCTTTGTCTCGATCCTAAAGCTGTGCTGGGCTCTGCCCTGCGCCCAGTGGCCGCCTGCGGTCTGAATGCCAATGAAGAGCACAGCCCCTGTTGTCTAACACGCCAGCGACTAAAAGGTCGCCCTGGGGTCAACGAACTGTCTCGCCTACTTTCATGCACTTAAGAGACTGGAAAATGAAGCTAGAGACGCATCCTATTTCTTGGGAAAAGGCATTAACCGTTTAACATTCATCAGACACTTCGGGGCTTGAAAGTAGCCAGGGCCTAGTAAACCTTCATGTGTAAATAAAGCGCTTATTCTTTTAAATAAGAATAAGCTTAATCTTAAGAAAAAAGTGTAACTAAGTTGCAGTCATCCTATCAAATTTGAGGATATTCAGAGAATTTATATATGACAACCTTGTATCCTACTTACCCCTTGGTAACCGATTTAAAGGGTTAAATGACAAGGCTATAGAGGCGGTACGCCATTCACTGTAAGGTTTGGTGTTTGGATACAATCTAAGAAAGGCAAAATTAGTGACTCGGAGGAACCAACTCGTAGGTAGGACCTACTAAATAGCAAACGTTAAACATGCCAACAGAAGCAGAACAATACTGTTTTAACTACACAGTTCCATTCCGACTGTCAATGAAAAATAACATGCGTTTTTGTTTGTTTACACGGCTATCAGCTCCTACGACACATTTCCTTATTTCGGTTCTTGGAGGCTCCCCCCCCCTTTTTAATTCTTTATTGTTGAAAGTATTACATATGTCCCCCTTTCCCCCCATTGACCCCCTCCAGCCCACCCCCCCTCCCCCACTCCAGGGGCTCTCATTCCTTTAGCTAATTCGCCATCTCTCTCATTCAATCAAATGCCAAATCCTCTGTTTCACCTCCTAGATAGCTGTCACCTCTGTCCATCTAACCTGCTGCCACCCCCAATCTCATGTCACCTCCTCGCACCTGGACTTCTCCAAGTCTTCTGACTGGTCTCTGGCCAGAGCAGGCGCAGAGGACCTGCCATGTATGAATTTTTTTTTTGTTTTTAATCTTCATTCGAGGATTTTTTTTTTCCCAAATGATTTTTAGGGAGAATGGAAGAGAGAGGGAAAGACAGAGAGAAATATTGATGTGAGAGAAACACATCGATTGGTTGCCTCCTGCACGCACCCTGACCAGGGCCCGGGCCGGGGAGGAGCCTGCAACCAAGGTACATGCCCTTGACAGGAATCGAATCTGGGAGCCTTGATCCGCAGGCCGACGCTCTATCACTGGGCCAAACCGGCTAGGGCATGTATGAATTCTAAAGTTCTCCAAGCCACATTTAAAAAGCTAATTTAAAACTATTTTACACAATATACTCTACATAACCAAATATATCCAAGATAGTGTCATTTCAACAAGTAACCAATAAAAAAGTTACTGATATATTTTATTCTTTTTTCTCCCAAAGCAGCATGAGTTCAAACTCCAGTATGGGTTTTAGACCTACAGCACATCTCAATTTAGGCTTTAAGTTTCCAACAGCTTAAGTGTTAAAATAATCCTAGCAACAACAACAAAAAAAGTAAATTAAAGGAAAAATATATTATATTGCTTCCGTTTTCAAAATAAAATTTAAAATCCAGTTCCACAGCCACATGTGAAACCCTCCACAGCCGCCTGTGGCTCATGGCTGCTGTGCGCCCAGCACAACGGCAGGGCGTCCATCTCTGCCTCCTCTAACGCAGACGCCAAGAATGCAAACTGGCCCACCGGCGGGGCTCAGTGGCTGAGTATCGGCCTATGAACCAGGAGGTCAGGGTTTGATTCCCGATCAGGGCACAGGCCTGGGTTGTGGGCTCCATCCCCAGTAGGGGGCGTGCAGGAGGCAGCTGATCAATGATTCTCTCTCATCACCGATGCTTTCTCTCTCTCCCTCTCTCTCTCTTGGAAATCAATAAAAATATATTTTTTAAAAGAAGGCAAGCTGTTCACACCCTCCACCGGCTTGAGTCCTTTGACTACTTCTCGGTGGCCTTCTGACAACGCCCAGCTCTTACCCGCAGGTCCTGCAACATGCGCTCCTCTTCCTTCCCCAGACCACCTCCCTGCACTGTCCCTGACACTCACTCCAGTCAAACTACACTTTTCTCCCAGGAACACGCTGAGCTCTGTCCCTCTCACCGGCGCTGTTCACTCTACTGGACACGCTTCTCTTCCCCATCCCTGTCACCTGGCCACCTCCCGCTCCTCCTCCAGGTTTCAGCTCAGAGACCACTCCTCTTCCCTGCCGAATCCCTGGTGCTTATTAAGATGCCTGGCACGCTGAAGGCACTAGATACATAGGAACCAATCCTCAGAGTAATCTGCACTGTCCTAGTGGGCCGAGAACATGCCCTCGTGTCCACATGTGTGGTAGGAAGGGAAGAGTCATCCTGTGAGCTCGTAAATGGTTTCGCTAGCACCAGCCAAAAGCAGACAGGCCGTGGGAAACTGCCAAAATCAACAATGAAACATCGACTTGCAAAGCTGGACTATTCGTGCAGGGTGACATTTTGTGCCCTGATTCTCGTGTGTCCACTGGAAAGAAGTGTGCCTGAAGACCAATACCTGACCCCCCATCCTATATAATAAAAGTCCAATATGCAAATCGACTGAATGTCGGAACAACCGGTGGAACAGCTGGTTGGTATGACCACCAGGGGGCAGACACTCAATGCAGGGTTGCCTAGCTGTGGTGCCTTGGCAGCTCCAGTTCTCAGGTGACTCACCTGGAACCAGAGAGGAGGGGGCTCGATTCTGGGGTGCATCACCGAGAACCACCCTCTAGCAATCCGGGAGCACATTAACATAATTTCTGTTTTCTTCCTCTCCCTTTACTCTATCTAATTCTGGTGAGTAAGAACAATTTATCTTGTGGATAAATTTGAGAGGGAAAATCTTGATACGCAGAATGAAGCTCACCCCTTTTTCTAACTTTTGAAGCCATTCTGCTGCAGAAAATGCAAATGTGCCTTTGCTCCTACTTGCCAGAGATCAGCAAACCAACTACACAAGGCCTGCGACCTGTTTTTTTTAAAGAAAGTTTGACTGGCACGCAGCCATGCCCACTGCTTCTCTGTGGTGCTTTCCTGCACCACAGCGGGGGAGTCGAGTAGGTGGAGCTGTGGCAGAAGCTGCAGGGTCTACCGAGGTATTTACTCTCTGGCCCTTCGCAGAGCAAGGCCCCTGCTTGATGGCACTGACACACCTGCTCTGCCTGGGATACTCCGGGGAAAGTTGGCCTAATTCTGCAATGCAGCCAGCAATGAGTGTGGCTCTCACATAAGACCTCTCCCAGTTCATCTTCATCAGGGTGTACTCTGGCCGCCATCTTACCCTTCACTGTGTATCTAATACCGTATAGAACGCCAGGTGAAGACGAGCAATGATTTATACTCTGCCCTCTAGAAACCCCAATGCTTCATCTATTTTCTTCTTTTTATTCTTTTCCCCCCCAGAGCACGAATTCAAAACCCAGTGTGGGTTGTACACCAACACCTCGGCATAAAGTTCTAGGATATGAAATGTAAGGGGAGGGGTGTGAGTCGAGCACTAGTACCAGCTGCAAAGTACTTAAGTACCTGTGTTTTGAAGGGAATGTTGACCCAACCTCTGGGAAATTCATATTATTAATGTTAACTTCATCACGCACATAGTTGTATATTCTTTATCTTATCAATAAAAGATACTGGCAGTCTAACCTCTAGCCTACTAATTCAGAGACTTACACTGTTAAGTTTTCATGTTAGACCCTTTATGAAAGGGTCTAATTGGCAGGAGGCAGCCAATTAATGATTCTCTCTCATCATTGATGTTTCTTATCTCTCTCTCTCCCTTCCTCTCTGAAATCAATAAAAATATATTAAAAAATCAATCAATCAGTGTTACTCAAAAAGGGCACTAGACACCTATTTCCAGTAACACTAGTAAAAACTATCCCAATCATTTATTAAGGAGAAGTTACCTTTTTTTCTCATGGTGATGTCATTCAAACTAAACCCTTTCAGCCAATGGCAATTCCGTCATACTTACTTGTGAAATTTCACATGCACCAATATTAATCCTTGACGATTACCATAGAGAAGTTCAACAGAGGGAATGAAGATTTTCCTTTTATAAGTTTATAGCAAAATAATCTTACATAAGATATTTAAATAAGTCAATGAGAACACTGCATATTTTTATCACATGCTTTTTATTCATTTTAACCTCTTAACCAATGTTGTTTGAGATCATTTCCCCGATGCAACACATCTCGCCTTTCCAAAGGTTCCTACTGAAGTTGCTTCAGTAACTTAACCCAAGATTAGCACCACACTGTGGTGCACAGAATACTTCCTACCTCAGTGCTAACTCAGGTTATTTTTGGTTGCCGGGAATTCTTTCTAGAACAAAACCAAGAATAAGAAACAAACCCATTAGAGCTTTTCGGAGAAACCACATTTGTGCAAAATATTTTAAATGATAAATGAAAAAGACCTTAATTTTCTAAATAAAGTATTTTTCATCTCAATTAGGCCATAAGATCTTTGTAATCACAATATTCAACAAAGACGTATAGACTATCATACTTTTTTCATAATCCTTCAATACATTCTGTGACATATGCCTCCTGTGAGAGTTGTCACCTTCCCAAGTTGAAAATTAAAAAAAAAAAAAAAGCAAGCCAGTTAAAATCATATAAAAACATGGGATTCCATGTAAATGATAAATATGAGTCTCTGGTAACCAGACACCTTAAACACTTATTTGTATGTTTTCTTCTCATTGGGCAGAACAGTAAAGCAAACTTTGGGGTCTCTTCTATTTTCCTAACAGAAACCTATTTGTACACATAAACATATTCTCTGAACTCTAGTAATTAAGGAAGACAGCACTCTCCTCGCAAAAATCGTGAACACAAAATATTTCAGGGACTGCCATGATCAAGAGGGAATATGCTAATTGACCCTTATGCTGTCGCAAAGATGGCAGTGCCCACAGCCAATAAGGAGGGGATATGCTAATTGACCCTGACGCTGTTGCAAAGATGGCAAATAAGGAGTGAATATGCTAATTGACTGTCCTGCCCTCAAAGATGGCAGTGCCCACAGCCAATAAGGAGGGACTATGCTAATTGACTGTCCTGCCCTCAAAGATGGCGGTGCCCACAGCCAATAAGGAGGGAATATGCTAATTGACTGCCAGGCCCTCAAAGATGGCGGTGCCCACAGCCAATAAGGAGGGAATATGCTAAT
>NW_006286241.1:933565-937343 GCF_000327345.1 Myotis davidii
ATGGCGGCACCCAGTCCCCTCAGCCCCCAGCCGCCCAGGGCCGCCCGAGGCTCCAGTAACCAGGGCCGGCTGAGGCTTGCGCTGCCAGCAGTGGCAGCAGCAGAGGTGCGATGGGGCATCGCCTCTCGCCCCTGAGGGCTCTCGGACTAAGAGGGGGGCAGGCCGGGCTGAGGCACCCCCCTCCAGCGCATGTATTTTCGTGCACCGGGCCTCTAGTCTTTTTATAAAAACCAGTGGGTGGACCATTCACTAACATGAGGTGGATTAGCTTCTGCATCACTGATGGCCACAGCAGACGCTGTTGGCTGGCTTCATGCCTCCACAGTGGAGCGCATGGCCTCTGGGGTCTGCATGTCACAGAGCACATCAAGGGAGGAGGTGCAGGGCCTCAGGGGTGACCACATTCTCGCTCACAGTCCACTGGCCAGAACCCAGTCCTCGGACCCACCAGAACTGCACGGAGGCTGGAGACGCGGGAGCCTGTAGAGAGGGGCCTCCAGGAGGAAGCACAGCTCTAAGGACTCGCAGGGCCCCCCACTCTGTACGAGTCGGTGCCTGAGATGGTTACACAGATCAGCCTTAGACTGAGCTCAACAACGTCTAGTGCTATTTTTCTACTCTATTTAAACTACTTCATTTTCATAGTTTCGCCCCCATAACAGCATCAATAGCAAGCCTTAAGAACACAAAAAATAAGCATTTGAAATTAATTTGATGGTCTGAAATACACAGTCATTTCATTAAGCTAGAAAAGGTTTTCAAAGAATTTCACAATTTATCAAATATGGAGCTAGAGCAAGTGGTTATGCCAAATGTTTCCTATAACATCTAATTTACAATGTCCCTTTTTAACGTAAGGAAGATTCACTTCTTTTATTTATTTTTTTATTGTTATTGATTTCAGAGAGGAAGGAAGAGGGAGGGAGGAGAAACATTAATGCTGAGAGAGGACCATTGATCGGCTGCCTCCTGCACGTCCCCCACCGGGGATGGAGCCCGCAACCCGGGCATGTGCCTTGACCGGAATCAAACCTGGGACCCTTCAGTCCTCAGGCCGACGCTCTATCCACTGAGCCAGACCGGCCAGGGCAGAAGTTTCATTTCTTTTAAATGCAGTGTCATGAAACTATTTTCGTACTCCAAATAAACAGCAAATATATGAAAAAGTGCTCAAATTCAGGAGTCCTCAGGAAAATGCTAATTAACACCTCAATGCCACATCACTCCACACCCAGCAGAATGACTAAAACTAAAGACAGGCAACCTCCAATGTTGGTGGGAAACAAACAGGACACTCACAATCTGCCAACAGGAATGTAAAGAACCAACATGTCAGAGAGTCCCAGCCGTTTCTGCAAAAGCTGAACACACACACCCTATGACCAGCAGTCCCATTTCCACGTATAACCCAACAGAAATCTGCATGTAGCACAAGAAAGGACATTTAGCCAAAAGTATAAACACCCGAGACATCGGATAGGACAGCAGACAAATTGTGGTACAGTCAGACAGTGAAAACATTATCGAACACTGGGCATGAGTAAACTACTGTTACACGCAACAGCATGGATGAGTGTCACAGAAATAATGTGGAAAGAAAGAAGCCATGTGACTGCAGATTCTAACGCAGACACACTCAGCGTGGTGCAGAGCCATCCCACGGCCTGGTGGGCAGTGACTCCGGCAGGAGGCGAAGGCTTCGAAGGCAGCGGTCATGTTCTGTTTTGTGGTTTTAGTTACACGGTGTGCTCACTTTGTGAAAATTCCCAGGGGTAATCATGATTCTTTTACTTTTCTGTATGTATCTTATACTTGAAGAAAAAGCTTACTTTCAAATATTACTACTGGTGCCCGGCTGGTGTGGCTCAGTGGTTGAGTGTGGACTATGAACCAGGAGGTCACGGTTCTGTTCCTGGTTTGGGCACATGCAGGGGTTGCAGGTTCGGTCCCCAGTAGGAGGCATGTAGGAGGCAGCCAATAAATGATTCTCTCTCATCATCGATGTTTGTGTCTCTCTCTCTCCCTCTCCCTTCTTCTCTCTAAAATCTAATAAAAATGTATTTTAAAAAGTTATTACTCATAGCAGAATTACACCTCTTGACTTATTATATTTTTGCACCATCACCTATTGGTTCCAACAGTCCTTACTGTGTTCATGGTAATCCCTGAAATGACTATCCTTGTTATGACGTGGGAATTTAATTTGTGATAACTATACTTACTAGTTCTTAGTCATGAAATATGCATTTTTTTAGTAATTTCTCAAAAAGGTATTTCTTTTGTGAGTAATAAGGGAGGTTTTAAAACCTGTTGTTACAATCTCATTAAAGATCGCAGTCCTAAAATAGAAGTATGGGGCATATCTACATAAGAAAATGAAATATGACACCAAAACCAGTAAGTTTAACACAGCACACGATGCCAAAACACATATGAATTTTAGAGATGACTGAGGTCAATTTCTCTTATTTTAACAAAATACAGATGATTTGCCCAGAGTCACAAAATTGGGTGGTAACAGATACTAGTGTTCAGTTCTACAGAATGAGAGTGTAGTACTCTTATCCTGGACTATTCCTCTGCCATTTAATCACTGGTACGAGGAAAGAATTCCAGGCAAAGGGGATTCTTTCGGGATTCCTTAGGGGTTTGATTTAGTGAATTCAAGACATATAATAACTATATAAAGTGTCTGCAGTACATATTCGTTTTGAAAACAGCTTTCAAAAAATACATTGGACTTACTGTGATGATCACTTTGCAAATATTGAATCATTATGTTGTCTACCTGAAGTTAATACAATGCTACCAATCCATTATATCTCAATTTTAAAAAGCATTTACGTAGAACTTCAAAAAAATTAATTTAACAAAATCTACATTGACTCTAAAACATAACTTTAATACAAGTATCAAGCAAACTACAAGAACGCAATTCCCAATGCAAAACCCAAATGAAAAGAACTTCCAAGGTCACTGAACAATTTTCCACTTGCTCTGTTTCTATTTCCAATCAGCCCTAGTTCAATACTTATTTTACTAAACGCAAACATAAGCAGTACTTTATATTCAAACATGTTTTTCTCTGTATTTTTTTTTCAGCAGCTTAACATCCATCTCTAACTTGGCCTTTTAGTCATTTGTCTTTTTAGAGCCTCTCAATTATGGCTATCACATAGTTTCATAATAACTAAATCATATCCTACTGAATTATTCAATTAAAATGTAATCCAATGTTGCATTTCAATGAACTAAACATGATTTATCTTGAGCAATATTTTTCCTGTAAATAATACCAATAACAAGCCTGTATCTGATAAAGCTAGTGTAAGTTAAAACAAACAAACAAGCCCTAACTGGTTTGGCTCAGTGGATAGACCATCGGACTGAAGGGTCCCAGGTTCTATTCCGGTCAAGGGCATGTACCTTGATTGTGGGCACATGCCCTGTAGTGGGTGTGCAGGAGGCAGCTGATCGATATTTCTCTCTCATAGATGTTCAAGGGGAGGGGAGGAAAGGAGGAGGAGAGGAGAGGAGAAGAGAAGAGAGGAGAGGAGAAGAGAGGAGAGGAAAGGAGCTTCCCTTAAAAATCTCCAGGAAACTCAATGAATAAGCTTAGAATGAAAAGAATTAGGAAGTATCAAACTCACTCTACAGAGAGGAGGAGCCCCATCACGTCTGGGTATTTACTGCTACTGTTATTTTTCTTCATTTTAAGAAAGGGGTTTATATTAAAGCCGGGGGTGAGAGGGGGAGGGGAGGAAAGGAGGAGGGGAGA
>NW_006286241.1:956485-957794 GCF_000327345.1 Myotis davidii
AGAAAAATTGAAATCTAGCCTTAAATATTTCCGTTATTCTGAAGTTGTGAATTATAATGGTTGTGCCTTTAAATATTTATTTGTGTGCTTTAGTCGTAGAGTGATTTTAAATACTATCATTTTACAATTCAATAACTATGATTCTTCACCATAATCAAGGTGGTATGAAAATAACCAGATACAGCCCCCGCAGGTTGGTTGAGCATAGTTCCATGTACCAACAGGTCACCGGTTCTATTCCCAGTCTGGGAACATGCCCAGGTTGTGGGCTTGAACCCCAATAAGGAGTGTGCAGGAAGCAGCTGATCGATGTTTCTCTCTCATCAATGTTTCTAACTCTATCCCTCTCCCTTCCTCTCTGTAAAAAATCAATAAAATATATGTTTTAAAAAATAAAACAAAACAGACAAGCAAAAAGCAATAGAGACAATGCCTTGTCAATCGTGTGTCACTGCGTTAACTGGTCATTAACTGCCACTTGCTTGGGTTACTTGTACCCCCATTTTCTCAACAGCAACAGTAAGAGATGAAGACACTTCCCAAGTCTGGTCACTAGACCACAGTCAGAGCTGCATGGTGGACCCCGATTCCTGGTCTGTCTCAAACTCACACTCTACAGAGAGGAGGAGCCCCATCACGTCTGGGTATTTACTGCTACTGTTATTTTTCTTCATTTTAAGAAAGGGGTTTATATTAAAGCCGGGGGTGAGAAGGGGAGGGGAGGAAAGGAGGAGGAGAGGAGAGGAGAAGAGAGGAGAGGAGAAGAGAGGAGAGGAGAGGAGAGGAGCTTCCCTTAAAAATCTCCAGGAAACTAAATGAATAAGCTTAGAATGAAAAGAATTAGGAAGAGGAGAGCATGAGGGAGGCAGCGGACGTACCCAGGCCTGCGTGCTACCTCTGGAGAACTCATTGTCTTGAGTGGCATGAACACGGGGTGGGCGGGGGGACCCGAGCAGGAAAGAGAAACAACTGCAAGCTGCCACGCTGGGCTGGAAAACAATCATCAAAAGGGGCCTGGGAGCTGACCAGCTGCAAAGGTTTTGTGTGGGGCTGTGGTTCCGCGGGGAGGATGGGCGCCCCTAAATAACGATGTCAAAGGAGTTTTACACGCCCAGGAAGCCATTGGGAGCAAACAAAACTCTACATGTGCTCCTAATGGAGGCGAAGGCCTCTGGGGATTAGACGGGGAGCGGACAGCCATTATCTAAATAAACTGATTGTTCCCAGCACAACAAAGGAATGGATTCCTAACTGGGAAGATGCACTATTTTCACTGTAGAGCTCCAGACAAAGAGATGCAATGAACACT
>NW_006286241.1:957921-959151 GCF_000327345.1 Myotis davidii
AGAAATGTCGCTCATCTGGAAAATTGTACGGCGAAGTGGACTCAAGAGTAAAAAAGGGATTAAAATTTCCAGAGAATTTTATTAACGGAATTTTTTGCATCAGATTTTAAAGTGTTTTTTTTTTTTAAATCAAAGAGCTATACTCCATAGTGAGTGGTTCAACATACCCTTAATAAGGCAGAGTTATGATGCCACTGCTGGAAACTCTGCTGACCTCCTGTCATGCCTAGCGTCTACCCAGCATGCCTCAGTAAATGCAGCAGGCTCACTTCACTTGTCCAAAAAGCAAAATATTTTTTCGAAGAGACATGAAGAGAGGAAAGACATCTTCAATTAATAGACCAAAATATTATTTAACACCATGTAGTCTTAAGAGCCAATGAAAAGCAAGCTTTTCCCCAGCGAAGGGGACGTCTTCTGTAGAATTCTCACAGCAAGCTGCCGTGGCATCTTCTGCCTCTTTCCAGTTAGGCCAAATAACGCATTTTTCCTTCTTTGTAGCTAAGTTTATGTCACCGGCTCTGTTCCTGGCCACTTGATGCCAAGGGCTGTCCTGATTCAAACTGGCTTTTATATAAATGGGAATAATGTTAGTAAACAGGCACCTTTGCCAATGAAAGGGTTGCCATCAGATGGGGAAATATTACAGAAACTGCCTTAAAATAGAAACTGACTTTGTCCATAAACACAACAGAATTGCAAAGGGATGAACTGAAGACAGTCTACTTAAGATACGTGTAGGTTTTGCAAACATGGCGAAATGATTGAAGATCGTGACGGTTCCCAGCAGTGGAACGAGGTACGAGAGCAGAGATGCGTGGTTAGGCGGATCCCCTGCAGCCACGTGCTCCCCAGCGCTCTCTACTATAACCATCGCCAAGTTGTTTTATATTGAGGCCCAGCGGTTCTAGCAATCTCTTCGCAGTCAAATAAATAAAAGCCAATGCAAGTGAAAGATTAAAACGTAAGCCAATCCTATAAAATACATAGCGTGCCTGGGAGCTGTTTATATATGTTACGGAGGAGGTCGACATGGTTTGTCGGCCTGCCTTTCTTGCATGTTTGTTTAATAATTATAGTTCATCGCTGCTCAGAACTGTTGAGAGGTTTGGAAAGAACCAAGTTGGAAAGGCCTGTGGGTAGGCGAGGTGTCCGGCAAGCTTTGTAAACGTGACTCCTTCGTTTGAACATAAAGCTAAAGAAGCAAAACTCTGCTTGGTGATCCTCTCT
>NW_006286241.1:959237-975571 GCF_000327345.1 Myotis davidii
GTGTTCTTCCTCCCCACTGAAGAGAGACGGCCACGGCCATGGTGTGGACACGCGGGATCCTGACCACTTAGAACTGAGCACCTTCATTAATGCTTAGAAATATTCATCAATCCCTCTACAGCCAGAACCAATCTAGCAGACAAATAACTATCACAGTGTTAAGGGGGGAAAACTCACTTCAGAAACCTTGATGTCGAATTTTGAAAATGTTAGAGTTCCCGGAGGCATGCTACTATTTTGAATGATTAACAGTAAAAATAAACCAACGGCACCAAGCTCTAGTAATCGCATGAACTCTCCAGGGTTCGCTTTTGTTCTACAGGAAGTGTTCTCTCAAGATGTAGGTGTACAAACAAGATACCTGTGTAACCGATAACCACCCTGCATAAACTCTTAAAGATTGTCTGCTTACATACAGGTCTGACTTTCAAAACCCTGTATCTTGAAATAGGTGTCAAGGCCAGCCTGGCCGTGGGGGTCAGAGTGACACCTAGTGGCGACTCTGTTGAACAGTACCTATTTGGCCCCATGTCTCTTAGGACAAGTGGACAGTACTGAGCGCCTGGTAGGTACTCAGTACTACTGCACAAATAAACCACCCTGAATATCTGGGGCTAATATCCCAGTTTCCCTCCTCCCATCGAACTTCCTCCTTCCTTCTCCTTACCATTTCCATTCCTTCATTCTCTCTCTAGTCTGCAAGTGCCCTTCTACTCTTACTGGTCTCATTCTCTATGGAATCCTTGGTCAGTCTACATTTTTCCATCTACTTTTCCTTTCATGGTACCCATTTTATCAGTCCCCACCCTATGTATGTTATGGAACCAATTTTCTGTGTGATTTTTCTGATTATTGCGATATTAAACCATAAAACTTAAGCCTAACAGGACCCACTGTAACCCATGCAACCTTGAGGAATTATTTAATTCATCTCTAGTTGAAGTGATCACCTACCAAGTCAAACTGATACATGCTTATTTACCAAAAGCAATCATACCCCATTTTCTTTACCTTATTCAAACCCAACCGCCAACCCCATCTCCCTGATTGCATAATAACCTCACCTCCAAGCAAACATGGCAACGACTGAGTGTAAATCACCTCAACTTCCCAACACTCCATTGGGAGAAGTGTATTTGGAAAACCCTCCTTCCCTATGTCAAGGGAGGACATACACATACCTTCTCCTTTCCGAGGGCAAGGGATAGCCCCTCTTCTTGTCCCATGTTTACTGTTATCTGTCTCTAAGATTTGGTTATGACTCTTCAGAATTCCCCTCTGCATTCTGACTACACACACACACACACACTGTATTTTACAAGGGCACCAAGCTCAAAGCCCTTGTCCCAAACCTGTGGGCATTTCTTTAAAATGTTCTGAATCTAAACATACCACTTAAAACACTAGGATCTTGGTAAACTTTTGTTCATTGCAGCTGTCTAATACTTGAATAATTAGTCCATTCACTAAAAAGGAATAATAAAATGGTATTTTTTTAAAAAAGAAAGAAAACTGACATCCGTTTGCTTCCATTGCTCATACTTGTACTAGGAGGTTCTAAACATGGAGAGGAAGTGAGATAATGCTTTAGAAAAAACGATTCCTATTCTGAGCTTTGTAACCCAATTTTACTTGGGAAAATTGTTCTATAATATGTCACAACTCTAATTTACATCAAACCAGATATAGGTTTTAAATGTTTCCTTAAAAAAAAGACTCTAAAGGGAAGAAGAGAACGTCCAGAATGTTACTAGGACAGAATCACAAAGAACAACACACTTAGGCCTCTATCCAAACGCTGATATGAAGACGTTTGCCATAGTAAGTTTTGATGTGTTCGAACACCCATGCGCAGACCAATTGTGATGGGCTGTTTAGAGTATATCCAAGGGAACGAGAAATAAAGAGGACCTTCTTGCCAAATGCTTACATTTGGATTTAAGTATGGAGAAAGCTTCAATGTGTAATACTCTAAGAAATGCAACTGTATCTAAATTTTAGGTATATAATATTCTTACTTCCATGTTTGAGGGGGGAGGAGCGCTATGTTCATCTTTTTTGATGATAAATTGCTTTTGCCTATTGTTTTCTAATGAAGAAAACGCAGGGTGTTCTGCTGGGCGGCCCTGTTCTGAAGGCTCAGCAGATGTGGTCCACGGATGAAGGGAGAGGGGTGCTTCGAGCTGGGGCGCACGGGGACTCCAGTGGAGAAGAGAGGAACATGACTCCCGAGCGGACTTTCGCCTACAGGAACAGGCCCGAGATCCGTGTGGAAGAACTGAAACAGAGCCAGCCACAGGGGAGCAGGGAGGAGGGCGCAGGGGAGCGGGGAGGAGGGCGCAGAACAGCAGAATCCAGACGAGCATTCAAGGCTGAGTTCCCAGGTACCAGGAGGGGTCAGGAGATGGGGTGGCCCCCAGGAATATCAGGGCCTCATGTGCCCCAGGCTCCTGTGACTAGCCAATCGGCCATTCCTAGCGCTATTCCTCCTAATCAAGGCTCCCCCGACTGCAGGGAGAGAGAGAACCTCCTACAGAGAAGTCTGACAGGTGGGAACCAGTGCTCGCTGGGAGGCCTCTGCTCTATGATTTCACTGAACTGGAAGTTTTTCTCCTTCTGGTACAAAACCCAAAAATCATGGGATGACAGAACATGTTCAGCTGAGAAGAAAAATCTACTCCATACTGGAAAGTACAAAAAATCATGAAACTTCTCCAAAATCCAGCAGATGAGCCCCTGAGAGGTACCTGCAGGAAGACACGTGAGGCTGCATTTGGTCCGATTTGTGGAGCTCACTGCAGTGACCGGGAGCAGTGCTTTCCAAACAGCTTTGGTTCTGAAATGAACATCCTTTGTATCTGATGATACTAATTCCGTCTTTTTTGTGGCCGATGCTATAAATGTCACGGAAATTATGTACTGCCCATGTTCATTACCTAAATTTCACATAATAATAGGTCTGTTAAATTAATTTTTCCCTAAAATAGATAAAACTATTATTCCTTATTAAGGATTAACCACTTGCCAAAATGTAATTTTCTAAAACAACCTCATTTCAACTACGCACACGTCTTAGATGTGGTGTTTTTTAACAGTTGAGTCACATTAGAGAGAACCTCAAATAAACTTGATATTTTTTTTAATAAATAAGCATGATTTATTAATGAATAAATGTTTAAATGACAGAAACACCTGCAGGTAGTCCCGGGGTTGGTAAATAGCTTATCCTCTCTAAGTCCACTGATAGCTTTTAGGTACTTTGAATGCTGTGTTCTGGAGAATAATACCAGAGTTGTTACATTTGAGGATGTCAGCACAAGGGTCTATTTTACTCAGTTAAACAGTACGAGTCGGTACCAGTTAAACCAGCCTTAAATCTAGGTCACTGGAATGGAAGGGTGGGGAAAAGGAAATTGAAGTTGTTGTTGTTTTAAATATATTTTTATTTATTTCAGAGAGGAAGAGAGAAATAGAAACATCAAGGATGAGGGAGAATCACTGATCAGCTGCCTCCTGCACGCCCGACACTGGGGATGGAGCCTGCAACCAGGGCATGTGCCTTTACAGGGAATTGAGCTTCAACCTCCTAGCCCAGTGATGGCGAACCTTTTGAGCTCGGCGTGTCAGCATTTTGAAAAACCCTAACTTAACTCTGGTGCCGTGTCACATATAGAAATTTTTTGATATTTGCAACCATAGTAAAACAAAGACTTATATTTTTTATATTTATTTTGTATACTTAAATGCCATTTAGCAAAGAAAACCAACCAAAAATTATGAGTTCGCGTGTCATAGGTTCGCCATCACTGTCCTAGTTCATAGGTCGACACTCAAACACCGAGCCACGCTGGCTGGGAGGAAATTAAAGTTTTTAACCTTCACCCCGGGCACAGAATTGACTCTGAGCAAATATGTGAAGCAGGCAAGCGTCCCTTTGGCATAGTTCCTACGTCCCTTCCCAATATATACTTTCCTCCCACATCCTGCTGTTATTTCTACCAGTTTCAAGGTCTCCATGCATGCCTCTCCCGCCCTGTCATACCATCCTGACCTCCCTTCCCTTCCCCGAAATCCCATACTTCAAACTCACAATCTTCCCTCCACCAACATCTGACCTCAGCAGGCAACAGAAGGTGGGCAAACTGACTCAACGGAGTAAGTGAAAAGGCATACCTAAGCCTTTAGAAAGGTAATTCAGATTTTCAAATAGCATGACTACTAACTTACATGTGTAATTTATGGTGCTGTCAGTCGTGGAAGGAATTATAAAAGCACCGTGTAAGATGAGAATCAGGAAGTACAAAGTTGTTGGTATAAAAATGATCCTAGGAAATCAGTTTTTTATTGGGGATAAATGCTTGGTATAGATGCTTGGTTTAAGAGACACCTTTTCCTTCAGTATAGAGACACTTGATGGTTGCATGTCATTGTTCTTCTGTGAGGCAAGGTTGCTACCGTCCTGGCTGGTGGAGGAAGGGATGCTTCCTTCCAGGAGCTATAACCATCGCATCGTGTTACATTCCCCATCGAGACTCGGTGGCTCTCTGCTATCTGCTCTCTCACGTTCACACCCTCCCACAGGTGAGGAGGGCAAGTAGCAGAAGGTGAGGACCAAACAGGAGCAGTTGAGTCACACAGAGAGACCCTCCAAGAGGAACCAGAATCCAATCTTTCTCCGGGAAACCTTCGTCAAGATGCAGAAATCACAAGGAACCGCCCGCCCCTTGTGCTACTACTAATCTGAATGGGGCCTGACGAGTAGCTGGCAGTGACTGATGTATCGATGTTAATGACATGACATAGCTTAGCACTTAATTGATACGTTGCCTTGAATCAGTCTCTGCGCTTCCTCTGTGGGTCTTTTTCCCTGAGTAGGAGCTTGGAAGTAGGTTATGGGAGTCTGGAGGCAGCGTTCGCCTCATTGCTGCCTGTGGTGCCAGCTTAGTTATTAATCGCAGGCTCTTCCTCTCTTAAAGGGTCTTAGCTTGGGTGACGCACACTAGTATGCAACCATCAAGTACATACGCTGAAAGAAACACTTCAGGCCGTGTCTTAAGTTTCTTTTCTTTTCTCACATCAAGTCTGAAATATATACTCAATAAAAACGTTTATCTGTTTAAACTCCCAATTCAAAATGGAGTTACTAATTTCTCCATTATAGCCTCGTGGCTCTCCGTCCTTTTCTTAATTAGCACTTACCACAGTTGATTGTTGTACATATTATTGTGTGTGTGTATTCATATTTATAACGTATTTTGGAATAATTGGCTGTTTAGGACCTGGATCTTCACTTATTTTAAGCTCTCTGGGTGGTGGCACTCAACTAGGATGCCGATTTTCCTCCCTGCCTACCCCCTGTGGACATTTGAGAATATCTGGAAGGGAAGGGAGGTTGCTGTTGTCTAGTGTAGCGGTCACCAACAAGTGGTTCGCAGACCACTGGTGGTCCGTGAGGTCCGAAAGGTTGGTGACCGCTGGTCTAGGGAGTAGGAGCCAGAAATGCTGCTAAACACCCCACGATGCACAAGACGGCCTTCTATAGCAAAGAGGAAATACCTGGTCCACGGTGCTCAGGCTGAGAAAGCCTATTCACAAGGGCGAGAACTACGTCTATTTTGACTCACCATCTTCCCAGCAGAACAGAACGGATGTGTATGAGACAGTCAATAAATATTTGCCAAGTTAATGAATAAATGCATCACTCAAGATCCTTTCCTAACTCCTCTTCTACTGCTCCTTCCTGCCTTTTGTCACATTTGTAAACCCACGTGAAAGACTGGAAATTAAGGGTTAAAGTGTAAGTAAGCCTTTGAAATGCTCTAATTGATAATATATTGACAGATTAGCTGGTAAAAGAGCAAAATTATTGGCTCAATGAGCTTCATGTTAATGTTCTCCATATTACCAGAATCTAAATTAAATTATAAAGAAAACTCAGGATTCTCCAATTTTCTTATAAAGTATGATCCTATCCAATAATAGACAAACATGGTAATTGACTGTACCTTCACTATGCCTCCCATCGGCTAATCAGCATGATATGCAAATAAACCCCCAACAAAGATGGCGTCTAATTTGGATACATTAACTGCCCAAAGATGGCGGTTAATTTGCATACGTAGGCGTGAAGCAGCAGAGCGAAGGCTTGAAGGCAGCTCTGGCTGGAGCGAAGGCCAGGGTCCCGGGAGCCGGAGGAAAACCAGTGCAGGCAGCCAGGGGAAGGGAAGGCCTATTGCACGAATCTTTTCGTGCAACAGGCCTCTAGTTTTATAACAAGCTTTGTTTCAAGTTAGCCATTAGATGTGTTCAGATCATAGTTAGCAATGTTCATGAAGACCAGGTTAAGAGTCTACGACTTATCCACACCCTGCACCTAGCAAAGATGTGTAGTTACTCAAACACTAAAAGAATCCCTTATTGTGTGGCAATTTCTCCTAAAAGCTTAGAGTTCACGGCTACAGAATTCCAAGAGAGCATTCACATGTGAAGGCAAGTCTCTTCCTGGCCACGGGTTAGGAATCTGTGGCACTCAGTGGAGGAGCTGAGTAAGGGGACTGAGCCTGAAAAGTGGCCACAGGGATTCAGAGAAAAATTGGTTCCATGCAAGAAACTGATCAATAAGTAGTAACATTGAAGATAGTTGGGCCCAAATTCCTCACTGAAAGTGATAAATATAGAAAGGGCAAAGTTAGAATGAACTCTGTAGTGTTAAACAGGAATCAGATTGATATAAACTCAGTTCTCAATACACAGATGCAGAAGTTAATCCTATATAATAAAAGGCTAACATGTAGCCCTTGCTGGTTTGGCTCAGTGGACGGAGCGTCAGCCTGAGGACTGAGGGTCCTGGGTTCGATTCCTATCAAGGGCACATGCCTGGGTTGCGGGCTTGATGCCCAGTAGGGGGCATGCAGGAGGCAGCTGATCAGTGATTCTCTCTCATCATTGATGTTTCTCTCTCTCATTCCCTCGCCCTTCCTCTTTGAAATTAATAAAAATATTTTTTTAAAAAAGCTAACATGCAATGGACCAAATGGCAGAACAACCGGTTGCTATGACACACATTGACAACCAGGGGGCAGACGCTCAATGCAGGAGCTGCCTCCTGGTGGTCAGTGCACTCCCACAGCGGGAGCACTGCTCAGCCAGAAGCTGGGCTCACTGCTAGCAAGTGCAGTGGCAGTGGCGGGAGAGCGCAAAGGACTCCTCGGGGGATGTCCGCCTGCCCGCAATCAAACATCCCGAAGAGTCCCAGACTGCAAGAGGGCGCAGGCTGGGCTGAGGGCGCCCCCCACCCCCAGTGCACAAATGTCATGCACTGGGCCTCTAGTATAAATATCAATGTATACACACACATATACATAGACGATTTCCTAGCTGTTTACAGAAAAGGCCTGAGAACAGTGATACCCAATATGTCGAACACAACTAGTGCCCAGATTTCAGCTCTAAAGTATATTCCCTGTATCAAAAGGAACCGGCTTCCCTGGAACACAGCTAATTCCAGGGCTAGGGCAGGGATTCTACGAGGTGAGTCTGGAACACCTTACAAGTGGAGCTCAAAGAATGTGGAGACATGCTCGAGCCCACAGAGGGTTGAAGGGGCTCTCGCTGGCCAACTCTGAATCCACCTGACCATCAAAATACACAATAACAATAAAGAATTATTATAACTCTGAATGAAACAAGAATCTGTGAACCCATATGACATAAATGAATTCCTACAGCAGAACCACAAAGAATACTTTTAGGGCCCTAACCGGTTTGGCTCAGTGGATAGAAAATCATCATTTGATACCCATCTTAGTCACAATTAAATCAGGCAAGAAACATTGATAAACACTAAAGCCAACTAGTGCCCACTGATGGGAACCTGACATTTACATAATCTCGAATGATCTCCCTACGGAATGATGCTGACGAGAGGGAAAGGGTGCCTCACAGTGCAGGGAACTGGCAGGCACTGATCGAGTGATCCAGGTACCATCGCTTAGGAAGGGGATGAATTAAAATTGAACACTACCCTCTGGGGACACAAGAACACAGCGTCGCTTCTGTGATATTGCTGCCTAAGCGTACACCCTGACCCCCACAGTGAAGCATCCGACGACCCCAGTTGAGGCTGTTCTACACAATCAGTGGCAAGTCATGGTCAAAGGCATCGAGGTCAGAAGAGTAAACACGGGAGCTAAGCCAGAGTAACGGAGGCTCGAGACCGACAACCACACACAATGCAAGCTCTTGGGGGAGAATTTTTCAGTGAAAGGCATTATTGGGAGACCTGGCAAAACAGGAATGGCGCCTGACAATTAGATGGCAGTGACTGATGTGTCAATATTAATTTCTTGACTTAATAGTTATACTGTTCTCAGACAGAAGACTGGCCTTGTTTTATAATAAACATCCACCAGAGTGCTCAGGGGTAATGGAGCATCTTACACTAAAATGAATCCAGAAAAAGACCCTTCTGAGTTATTATAACTTCTCTGAGAGTCTGAAATTACTTCAGAATATAAATAAATTGTGGAGGTTCTTACACTTCCATTCCCCATTGGAATTTTGATATAGGCTTATCTGACAATCAAATCTCTTAATTAAATAGGTTCTAACAACACATTTCATTCATCTGTTATTCATGCAACTCATATTGAGTGCTCTGCCCTGTGACAGGCCTGAGAACAGTGAAACCCAGTATGACGAACACAACTCCTGCCCAGATTTGGGTTCTGGGTTCTAAACATCGTTGGCTTCCTCAAAACGAACCGGCTTCCCTGGGACACACTCATTCCAGAGCCAGGGGCAGGGATTCTATGAGGCGAGCTCGGAGCCTCTTAGGAGTGGAGCTCACAGCTACCTGGATAATGAGAAGCAAGGAACACGGCAGGGAAAGGGTAGAAAGCCCACTCTCTCCAGAGCTCCCACGTTGGTGGGGGAGCAGTAAGTAGTGGGAGAACATCAGACACGGACTAGAGGGAGGGAGAGCAGCGCTGGGGGGGGACTCGGTTTCGGATAAAGTACCCAAGAACAGCATCGGCGAGAGGGGCTCCTGGCTTGCTCCTCTGAGCACTGGGCAGACACAAGGTAAAACCCCTTTGGGAAGATAACATCACTTAAGGCTTCAGATTCCTACAAATAATCTTCAGGCACCATGTCCAGCATACAGAGTCATTTCCCACTGCCCCTGGGTTCTGACTGGCAGGTCTGCCTCCTCCCTGCAATTGATGTCTAATCCAAATATCAGTACACAGGATGCTCCTGCAGCCATCGCAGACATGCGCAGAGCCGCAAAGAAGGTGCAGGAATTATTTACCTACATAATTCGAGATAGCTGGGAATACTAAGCCAGGATAAATAAAAAGAAATCCATACCCAGATACAAAACAAAAGGAAAAATGTTAAAACTGCCAGAATAAAAAGAGATTACATTCTAAGGCCCGACAGTTACAATACCAACAAACATCCCAAAAGTAATAGTGGAAGCTCAAAACCAGAGGGAACGCTTTCTTCAGGGAGTACAGAAGAGAAACCCCAACCTAGAACTCCCTACTCAGTAAAAAGATCCTCCAAGAAGGTAGGCAGAATAAATACATTCTCACACAAATGAAAGTGAAAAGATATTGACAGATGAGTGGGTAAATAAATGTGGTTTAGATATACAAAAGAATGGTATTCGGCCTTAAAAAGGAAATTCTGACACGTGGTATTATCAACTTGGATTACAAATGTGGGAACCTTGAGGGCACTGCGCTAAGGGAAATAAGCAGTCACAAAAGGCAACTACTGTATGACCACGCTTCTGTGAGGTTCGAGAGTAGGGGAGAGGGAGAGGGAGAGGGAGAGGGAGAGGGAGAGAAAACTATGACCACGCTTCTGTGAGGTTCGAGAGTAGGAGAGAGAAGAGAGAGAGAGAGAGAGAGAGAGAGAGAGAGAGAGAGAGAGAGAAGAATGCTGGCTGCTAGGGGCTGGGGGGCGGGGGAGTTATTGTAATGGGTAGAGTTTCCGTTTTGCAAGACAAAAGGAGTTTTGGACATGGATGGTGGTGATGGTTTTACAACAGTGGGAATGCACTGAATGTCACTGAACTGTACACTTAACGTGGCTAAAATGGTAACTTTTATGTGATGTCTATTTTGCCATTAAAAAAAAAGGGTTTACCACCAGCTGACAGTACTAAAGAAAGTTCTACAGGAACCCCCCTCTTTCTGGAGCAGCAGTCCTCCACACATGGCTAGCATTAACTCACATCCTTCAGGCCATCCTATATAAAATCTCAACCTAGACCACCCCACCCCACCCGTCAACCTTGACATTTCATATCCTAGTTCCCGGACTTGATTTTTCTCTACAGTCTAATATATGCTTTAAGTATTCATCTTCTTTATTTGCTACCTCCCTGACTTCTACGGAAGGTCCGCTGTAAGTACTCACTAAATGTTTCTTGACTGAATGGATAAATGAATGGATGAACGGAGACCAGCTGACAGAGCCCAGACTCTGCTCCCGTTCAGCTAAGTCCTTTTACCTCCCCCTGTCTCCAAGTAGTCCCTAAACTACACATATTAAGTTTAAAGCTTAGGAGTTGATACAACACCCATTCTGGCTCCTGAAAACTCAGCCAGGCAAGGAGCTGAGAAAGCTTTCTCGCATCCCTGCAGCATCAATATCCACCAATGAAGGGTCCATCCCAGTCCCCGAAATGTCTGGTACCAAATAAGACAACGGTCGTCCCACAACTATGATCAGAGAGCTGACGGTCTTTCTCTGCCTCATCCTGAACCATTTACTACGCTAAATGGCATCTATTGCAAAGCGCATCGCACCATTCCTGATACAGAGTGAGCTTAACGTTAGCTAGGAAGACAGACTACAGTTGTTGTTTTTTTTAAGGGAAATAATATGCGCGTATTTTAAGAAACAGAAGTATTTTATTGTCGAAGCCCAAATGCACAGAATTTTGGTTCCTTTATCCTAGAATCTTTCTTCTTGACTGAACTATTTTATTATTTTTCCCCTTCTTTATTGATTAAGGTATTACATATGTGTCCTTATCCCCCCATTGTCCACTCCCCCACTCATGCCCTCACCTGCCTGGTGACTGTGTTGGCTGAACTATTGATATTAATTCAAATCAACTCAGTATCTCATAAGAAATTATGATGCTACGACAGTTTCTAAAAGTCAAAATAGCTCTAACCGGTTTGGCTCAGTGGATAGAGCGTCGGCCTACGGACTCAAGGTTCGATTCCGGTCAAGGGCATATACCTTGGTTGCGGGCACATCCCCAGTAGTGGTTGTGCAGGAGGCAGCTGATCGATGTTTCTCTCTCATCGATGTTTCTAGCTCTCTATCCCTCTTCCTTCCTCTCTGTAAAAAATCAATAAAATATATTTAAAATAAAATAAAAGTCAAAATAACAGATTTTTGTCAGTATACCAGGTAATTGTAAACGAATAGAGCATCTACAGTTCCCCCCAAATTTCCAAAGAGTAAGTTTAATATCCTCATAGTGATTCTGAGTTTCTGAGAAGCTCTGGCAAGTATTTAGGGACTGAATTATGTAAAATGGATAGACTTAAAATGTGCTTATTAAAATTGTTCTCTCCTTCTTAGAGGCAAAACATAATCATTTCTTCTCAGGCTAGCAGGCTGCTCATCTGTTCTTGAAACTGTCCTTGTCAACAGAAAATGCTAAAATAACATCATAAGCGATGAATTTACTATATACTTTTTAATTGCCAACTTTGAGACTCCCTCGCAATGACTTGATCCAGCTAACATGCCATTGGACGGGAGCAGGGCACTCAGGGGGAAAAGGTGACGTCAGGCTTCTCCCTTATCCGACTTACGTATCATCAATGATCCACTCTCCTCAGACGGTTATGACGCATCCTCAAAAGTGCTTCCACGTGACAAAGCCCATCGCGCTCCACGAAACGGACTGCTTTCCACCCTGTTAACAAGACTGCACGCCCTTTCTCTCAGACCCTTCTTTCCAATCAGAAGCCCCTTCGAGACTTACTGAGCAGTTACAGGAAACAAGTAAGACCGGTGAATGGTTGTAACACTGCCCTCGGGGCGCCTGGCGATGAAGATGATGCATGGCAAGGTAAAGCCTGCTGACACTGTATTTAAACGTGAATCTTGTCATCTTCCCAAATCATTTGCTCACTGTTCCAGAAATGTCTCTAGGATGAACCAAGCATTCGGGATTGGGGCCAACTATTTATAGTGAATCTTACTGTTGACTTATGGATCTGATACCTACATTTACTAGGATTTATCCAAATAGAAAATATTTTAACAACTTATAGAAGCAAAAAATATGCTATTTCTCAGTGTAATTACTCAACTATAAAATCAAATCAAACATCAAATTTCGCTACTGAATAAAACTTACCATCTTTCCAATCTTCATTAAATACTGCCCAGTAGCTACACAGAACTGCATGGAGTTATTACTTTAATAAAGAAAATTGATATGACTTAAAGTTTATTTTATTCTTGTTGATAATGAATAAAACGAACCCAGTTCGTTTCTAAATCGTCATTTCACTCCCCTGAAACAGCCATATGTTTTAAAAAATGAATAGCCTATCGGCCAGGATTTTGTTTCTGGAAATTCTAATCACTATTAACAATCTAACCAATTCAATTATTTAAAGTTGATAGCCCCAGAACAAACCCCTAAAGCCATCTTTCAAAGGGTAAGCTACATTTCAGGGAGCCCTGCTATCCTGAAAACAGAGTGTGTTCACAGATAATTAGGTATTAATCCAAGTTTTACAAATTTGATTAAATGAATGAGTAGTGTTTTACTGTGAAGCACTTGAAATTCACCTATTTCACTTATAGCTTGAGTTCAAAGCCCACGTAAACAAAATACTCCAACAGCCTCCCCATGGAGGTCTGCATTTGTCGTCATTGGCTAAGAGCATGTCAACTGACAAGGAAAATTTCTCAACAGCTTTAGATGAGGAAGAATTCATAGAACAGGTGTCATACCAAAATTCTTCGGAGGCTACTCAAATTTAATTGAAAACAATTATGGTAATATCAAAAAAGTTTAGTAAACCAATTTGGGAGATTTCTAGACATGTTAGACCCTCTAACTAGTGTAAGCAAAATTTTAAAGTAAGTATATTAAAAATACAGTAATATTCGGAACAGTGTCCAGAGTAGGAACCAAAGAAATGTTATAGTTATCTCCTTAATAATTCTACAATTTATACATCAACTTTCCTTTGAGGTCTAAAATTATATTCCCTTTCAGCACATTTCATTTTACTTTTTCTTAATATTTTTTATTGATTTCAGAGAGGAAGGGAAGAGGGAGAGAGAAACGTCAATGATGAGAGAGAATCACTGATCAGCTGCCTCCTGCAGGCCCCCTACTGGAGCTCGAGCCCTCAACCCTGGCATGTGCCTGGACTATGAATCCAACTGTGACCTCCTGGTTCAGAGGTCGAACCTCAACCCCTGAGCCATGCCTGCTGGGCTCAGTTGATTTCATTTTAAACATGAATACTGTTGCTTTAATACCAGACGACCTGCAAAGCAGAGGTCCACTGCCTTTCCCACTCATCAGTCTACTTGGCAGAATGCTGAGACGGAGAGCAGGTCACGTGACCCCTCCAGTGCTGCCTCTGGAGCAAGCACCTCAGGTTCCATCCGGAACTCTCATCTCATGTGCGTATTTCTGAATGACAGTTAGGAAATGTTAGACTTATACGCCAGATTATAATCATAGGAATTGCGCTAAAATTCAACTTCAAAAAAATGAAAACTATAATTCACTACTTAATTGCTTCTATTTGCAAAATCCTTAACTCAAAGTTTCCTCTAGGAAGGTGTTAGATACTATTTTAATAACAATGGCTAATTTTCTTTTTAATCTGTTGTCATAATCAAGCAATATTCAGAAAGCAAGAATGGAAGGAAGGAAATTAGACAAAATGCAAACAGTGAATTTTTATAAGAGGAAAATACAGCTAAATTTTTAAAATATGCACCTATCTATGCTGTAAAACAAAGATGGCCACCTAACATTTTTTGGTCCTCAGTCTAGGATAATCTGAGCTGAACAACGTTCAGAGAGGGTCTACTTCCATAATTGGATTTACTTAGTCATATAAGCATAATACATGCATATGCTAAGGGGAAATTGATTGGCTATAGTTTTTTTTAATTGATTTCAGAGAGGAAAGGAGAGGGAGAGGGAGAGAGAGAAACATCGATGATGAGAGAGAATCATTGATCGGGAGCGGGGATTGAACCCTGACCTCCTGCTTCATAGGTCAACATTCAACCACTGGGCCACACCAGCTGGGCACTGGCTATAGTTTTAAGAAAACTTTTGATTAAAATGTGTGCCACTTAGACTAGAATTACAAATTCATGGTAATGTTTTAAATATAAGTCATTAAATCCTGACTACTCACCTCTAGAAAACAAAATTAGTTTTAAAAAATTCAGTAAGAAGGGAAATGAAAGAAAAATACCAAAAAAGTCTATATTTAAATGGCTGCTCAGTCATTAGAAAGGTACCCCATAAGTACCATATGTTACTCAAATATGTTATCACACCTACAATTTCATCATATGTCTCCCAAGAAATTAATTGGCTCTAACTTTTTCAACTTTGACAAAAATGTCTACATCAGTCAGATTACTTGCTGTTGCAAACATTTCAAAATTCAAAGCTTTCTTCAGCTTATATTTAACCTTTTAATTACTCTTAATCATTTAGCAACATTTAGAACAGCATCCATTAGACAGATGTCTAATTCTAGAATTTTGAATAATGTAAAGTCATTTACACATATATTTACTTTGGTGCACATTTGCTCAGTCATTTCAAAAAAACAAAATTGATCTGAGGTCTAAAACCATTTATTAATATCATTTCACAGCTGCATTTAGGTTGAAGAAGGGAATTCCTAAAATTTTCATTTTCTCTAAAAATCAAAAGAGCCATAAGAAGTTGCGATTATATGACTTACAGTAATAAATTATAAAACTTATATAAATTACAAAAAAGAAACCTAAAGACATGTACATTTTAAAAGGATTTTACAAGCTACCAGTAAGTAAAAAGAAACAAAAGTGACTCAGAAGAAAATTTTCGTAAATATTCTCTTTACCAAACTTTTTCAAATGGGGAAAAACCTATTCTTGCTTGATGTTGAGTTACCAGCCAAAGCTACCCTCAACCAGGTAAACCAGCTTCTATCCTCACTATTTTACTTAAACTACTTGGTTAAGACCACCAAGGACATCCGAAGTATTCATTCCACATTTACAGAACAAACCTGAAAAATTCCTGTTCTCATGGAGCTTAACATTCAAATGGGAACGAAGGAGAAAATAAACAGAATAAATACATAAATTATATACTATTTTGGTACTAAGTGCTCATGCCTCCTGATTCCACTGTCAACCCAACCAAAATCAAACCACAGACAGCAAAAACGGGCGCGGGCTTCGGTAAAGACGTAGGATGCTGCTGACTTCTCCTTTCAGTCATCTCGGCCGACGGGTAATCTAAAACTACTCTTTCTCTAGTAGAGAATTAGATTCAAATCCCAAAGTTACCCCTTCGGTTGCAGTAAATGTTCGAGTTACTCGGAGCGAGGGCGGCCACAGGACAGCCAAGAGCACCCTCTGGGAGCTACCGGCATCCTTGCGCAGCCCGGGGTTTTGCTAGCTGATCAGGACAAGGGCAGCTGTGAGCCATACAGTTTTTGAAAATCCCTCGGAGAGATCAGACGTCCTCAGGAAGCTTGCCTTGACCTTCGCAAGGAGACTGACGCTCCTCATCCTCTTTATTTCTAAATTCCATAAAAGGCAGGAGGGATGTTCTTCTTCACCTGTGTCGCCCCAGAGCCTCTCTGAGATCGGGCACAGGAGTCTGACTGACCTTTTCATTAATAAAAGTCTCATTTTAGAAAGATGAGTCTGATGACAGTAGAGCAGAGATCCAAAGTCTAAGGTTTGTAACGCCTGTGAAATTATTTGTATTATGTTTAAGTGCATTGCTCTCAACTGGGGAGGTGGTAGGGTACCCATTCATATGCAATAAGTATTTATTAAAGTCCTACCATGTGTACGGTTATATAAATGTACATAAAAATGTATGAGACTGACACGGTCCCTACGACCACAGAGGATACATTCCAGGGGGAGAAACCATAAAGTGATATAATAATTTTAGGTTCCATTAGTTCTATGATCGAAATTTAGGGTACACTTGCTTTCATTAGATTCTCAAAGGGTTTGTTACTTTACATAAGATGTATTGCCAGGGAGAGACAAAACTTTAAGTAGAAATTGCAGGA
>NW_006286241.1:975602-984481 GCF_000327345.1 Myotis davidii
TTAACGTTTAATGAGTATTTTCACCATGTCTCATATACTATGCTGGAACCAAGAATAAAATCCAATCTTAGTTCCTACAGACCTTGATTTGTAATGAGGGGGAGATGTGGAAACAGATCGTCTTGACTGTGAACACTTGGGGTTTATGGAGTCACAGAAGAGAACTCAGCTGACCTAAGAGTAGTCAAGAAGTTTCTACTCTAAAGGGAAAAAAATGCACAGAAGAGGCAATAATAATAAAAATGCAAGAATAGCATATACCTCGGAGACTGGAGGAAGAATAGGAATATTCTAGCCTGGTGATCTGTTAGCAGAGGAAGCTGAACAGGAGTCAGCTTCTGGGTCAGATGCTAACTCGACATTGAAGTGTTTCAGGAACTAACTCTTTTCCAAGGCAGCGTGCACTGTGCAGTCCCAACAGCACGTATGAGGGTCCCAAAGTCTTCCCTAGCCTCACCGACACTTTGTTTTAAAAATGTGCTTTTGGGGGGTAACGGCCGGGGAGAGGTCAATGGGGGGAAAAGGAGACATATGTAATACTTTAATACTTTAAAAAATAAAGAATTTAAATTAATATATATATATACGTGTGTGTGTATATATATGTGTGTGTGTATATATATATATGCTTTTATTGATTTGAGAGAGAAAGGGAGAGGAAGAGAGAGAGAAACATCAATGGGATGCCTCATGCACGCCTCCATCTCGCAATCCGGGACACCTCGGAGGATATCAGAGAGCTGGTTTCAGCCCGATCCCCGCAGACCAGGCCGAGGGACCCCACTGGTGCATGAATTTGTGCACCAGGCCTCTAGTAGGCATATAAGATCTTTGGTTCATCTCTTCCCGCCCTCCCCCCTCCTCCCTCCCCTCTGAGATTCATCGGTTGGCCGGTCGCTTAGGCTTCTATATATAGAGATACATGGTTTGCAAATATTTTCTCCCATTCTGTGGATCATCTTTTCACCTTCTTAATAGTGTTCTTTGACACGTCAAAGTTTTTTTTTTAATTTTGATAAAGCCCAATTTATCAATTTTTAATTGGTTGCTTTTGCCGTTGATGTCAAAGCTAAAACACCATTACCCAGTCCAAGGTCACAAAGAATTACCCATTTTCTTTATGAGTTTTATACTTTTAGCTCTTATATTTAGATCTCTGACTCACTTTATATAGTGTGAGGTAGGGATCCCAATTTAATTATTTTGCATACAGGACCCCAGTTGTCCCAGCATCACTCACTGAAGACTATTCTCCATTACACAGTCTTCCCATCCTTATTGAAAATCAATTGACCGGAGATGTACAGGCTTATTTCTGGATTTATTTCTCTTCCATTGATCTATATACCCATCGTCCAAAGCCTCTTTTTGCCTGCCTGTAGCACAGGGTCTGAAATGTGGGAAGGACCCCACAAAGGTGTGGTAGCTGAATAAATGCCCCATCAGTATTAAAGTGATGAGGTTTTTGAGCCGAGCAACCCCTTAGAGAGCATTATCCTAGCCCATCACTTAAAACACAAGAAACAGAGGCCTCACAGCGAGTTAGTGATGAGGCCGAATGCATGGAACAAATTACTTAGAGGCCGAGGGGAACCAGAACTCAGCTCCCCTTGCTTCTGACGCAGGGCTGTCTCCGTAATACCACCCACCTTGTCGGGTGAACAGAATTGCTTTCACATCTGCCAACGCACCTGTGCGGGCCGGCGTGCACATGGGAAACAGAGATAAGCACGCATGTGAACACTTAGTCAGAGGGGAACCCAAAGCCTCACGACCCTAAGGGCCCAGAAAACAATACACCACCCAACACAGTTCCCTCCAGACACCTGTCCCCGAACTTCCTCTCCAGCTCAAGAACATTGCCCGTCACACTCTCAGTCCTTAGATGATTCTCAACAGGAGAAACCATTCGTGTGACAGCGGAAGTGATAGAGCAATCAGATGCTAGCTCCATTACGCTCCTCTCCTCATCATTCCCCGCCACCACTGTGCTCCCTCCCTCACTACTACATGTTGCAAAGAATTCAGAAATAGAGCCATCAGTGCTAATTTCACTTTCCAGAACCACCCAGGAATGAGTCTGCTGCTTCCAGAACACAGAGAAATTTAAGAACTGAAGAGCAGAAAAATACAGGGAAATAAACGAGCAGCTACAAGAGACGCCTTCTGTAAGACATACGTGGAGGGGGGTGAGGAGAACATACATGATGATATGTGGTTGAGGGGAAATAGCGAGCTTTATACTGCATTTGCGTGTGCATGTGAGGGAAACGCTGTCTGTGCACACACTGTGTGTGGGCAAGCAGACCATGGAGTTTCTCACAAATATATTCAAGCTTGTCCAGCCCACGTGGCTCAGTGGTTGAGTCAACCTATGAACCAGGAGGTCACGGTTCGATTCCCGGTCAGGGCACATGCCCGGGTTGCAGGTTCCATCCCCAGTAGGGGGTGTACAGGAGGCAGCTGATCAATGATTCTCTCTTATCATTGATGTTTCTATCTCTCTCTCCCTCTCCCTTATGCTCTAAAATACACACACACATTCAAGCTTCAGTTTAAACTCCAACTTCTTCTCTGCACCTTTCCCAGAGTGCCCCAAGCAGTTAACTATTACCCCATTCTTCCTTCTACACCCACCATCACTGCAGGTCCTGCAGTGCATTTAGTAGCTACCTGACACGCATGTGTTCCTTCTAAACTACCACCCCACGGAGGGCAGACACCCTGTTTTCAGGTTGTGCTCAGTACAGAATCCAGCACAGCCCTGGCACGCGGGCAGCCCTTACACTCTTTGTTGGATGAACATTGTCAACCTGTGTGTCACGCTGAACACAACTCTTCAATAGCATCATCAACAAGAAACCTCATTCTTGCAGTGACGATTCCCAGACGTTCCAGCTCACGCAGAACTCACCACTGCCACCTTCCTCTAAGCACAAACTTCAAAGTTGGGCAATCTGCTCGAAAGCAAACAAACAAACCTAACACATATGTTTAGAAACTGATGCTGTAACTGTCGGCCATCCCTCTAATAGGCATTTCGATGCTCCCAGCCAAAACCACACAAAAGGTTCAAGTGCGACGAAGCAGCCACAAGCAGCAAAGCCCAGAGTGATTCCCAAGGGAGGCGAGGAACCACCTTCGAGCATTACGGAATGGCAAGACACGGGACCCTCGCCAAAGTGAAGCGGGGTAAAACAGAGAATGACAAGGCCGGGGCGTGACCGTGGTGGAGGTAAAAGCTTTGGAGTGTGAAAGTCCTGATTTCCAGAGGTGCCTCCACCGTGACCTCTCTTAGGAAGGTCGCCTCACCTCCCGGTGCCTTTTCAGTTCCTCTTCTGTAAAATGTCAGTAAGAATGCTGAGCTCAGAAGCTCACTGTGGGATCAAACGATACTGCGTAGATCAAGGGCCGCACACCAACCCAGACACTGGCCTGTAACAGGCCTGTAACCATGTTAATTCCCTTCCTACCTGGCAACTGGTTGTGATTTAAGAAGTAAAAAAACAACAGTAACAACAACAACAAAAACCTCAACAATAATCCTATATAATAAAAGGCTAATATGCAAATTGTCCCCTCGACAGGGAGTTTGACAGGGAATTTGACCACGGGGCGGGGCCAGCCGGCCAACCACCCATGTCCCCTCCCCCCGGCCGGCTGGCCCAATTGGCCCCGATTGGGGAGGGCCAGCTGGACCCCACCCGTGCATGAATATAAATATATTCTCTAAAAATATTCCCTCAGTAGACATCAGTGTTTGAAGTTTTACCCTACTGTCTGGATTTTCAAAGGCTCCAATTAAATGCAATCTACTCTACTCTTAGTGTGTCTACCGTAACCTGTCCAGGCCCAGAAGTACTGGGATCTCGCTTGATGGTGATAAGCCAGGCAAGGCCTGTGAAGGCAACTGCTAGGTGAGAGGCTGAAGAGATAAGAAACAAGCAGAGAAAGGATCCTGGAGACAGACCTTCTACTTCATAACATCACTGAGGTTAGTCTCAGTGAACACAGTCCACAACACGGATCCACAGGAAACAGATCAATTCACCAGTGAGCCAGTACCCCAGTTCAAGGTCATTTCTAGGTGAGAAATAGAAACACCTGCCATAGACATGGACCCAGAGCCTCTCTCGCTTCTCTAGGTTCCCCTCTTACAGGCACCCTTCCGTCCGTGACTTTCCTTAGTTTGCATCATCGCGGCAATACTGACTTGGGTGGACAGAATCACAGCTCTCAGTTTATCTAACGTGAATTTTAATAAAACTGATTTTGCGAACACAACGGCCTTCTCTGGGATGGAAATGTTTCTCACGTGATGGTTATTTTATGTTAATACTAATTAGAGGCGATCTCTTTATAAGTTTCCTTATTTTCTTTCTCTCGTTTGATTCCAGGGCCAATTTGTCTGCCTGTGACAAGTAAAACAGCATTTATTAAATTTTTGTTATTAAAACAAAAATAAAAGGCCCAGACCCAATGTAACGACGCATCTCTGACCAGTATCACCGAAGAAGAGATGAACTTGGGGAAAACCAGGTGCTTCATTCTCCTCAAACTCCAAGCTGCCAACCGTGTGCCGAGTCACGGCATGAATTTTTACAAAACCACAGAACAGATGGCATGGTAGCTGCGCCATATAAATTAATACAGTTCACCTACAGAAAGACCGCAACGCCATGTCATTGCCTTTGCAGACCTCGCCAAGGCAAGGCAATGTCCAGATTCATATTTCACATTTTCTACCTATTATTCACTACCACCTCTTTCCCCAAGTTCCGGCCCAAATTCTCAGTAACTCACCCGCCCGCCATCCTATGAATCCTGCACTTCCTCTCAGCCTGTGGGCTCCACCAAAGAGGACTCTATAATGTAAATGTGGAGACAGTTACTGCCCAAAGTCAAAGAATTAGAGATTCTTAATCATCCTAGGAAGGCTAATAAAATAAGTCCTCGATTGACTGACTTACAGAGAGAAAGCCTCCAGCTAAGAGCTAGGGGGTAGGAATAGATTATATTCCAATTTTAAAGTATCAAACTATGTCTGTGATTCAAATGTTTGAAACAGAACTTCCCAAAATCCAGCAAAATAACTTCAGTATTTTGTACCTAAAGATCTAAGTTGTACTTCTGCTTTCTCGGCTCAGAAAAAGAAACTCAACCTATTCAATGGAATCAGAGGAAACAAAATAAAGATTTGAATGCAAACAAATTAAGAACTGCATTCTAGGGTCACGCACACAGAAAGAATGTTAAAGGTTCTCTTCTACCCATAGCATCGTTATTAAACCTACAAACCTTCTCCTTCTCTCCTAAGAGCGAAGGGCCTCTCACTAGCACGCCTGCAACCCTGCCCTGCTTTAACGTGTCCCGTCTTCATTCACCACACACTCTCCATCAGTGAAGGGCACAACCACCAAGGCTTCCTCAAGTTCCTCCATCACCCCGTCTGCAAAATGCACATGCCAACTCAGAGAGGAGGATGATGACAGTTTACAGGGACACAGGACTTCTTATGTTAGAGGCACGGTTTTCAGTCCTTTCCACACGTGATTTAATCCTCATGACCACTATGTGGGATAATGCTGGCGGCTGAATGTGTGTGTCCCCCAAATTCACCTGTGAATCCCTAACTCACTTGTTCAGCTCCGTCTTCTGCTAGTTACACTTCCGCATGTCTGTCTCCATTGAAGCCTGTAAAAGCTATTTGAGGGATGACCCCTACTCTACAGGCAAAGGTGGCAAAGGGAAAAAGGAAAGAAGAGCAAACCTAATGCTGGTCTGCGTTTCTGAGCAGGGGCTGACCAACCCGACACGAGAGGAGGGACAGCAGACACACACGGATATTCTGAGAGGGTTGCCCACTGGGCCCGCAGAGCTGCAGGGTGGCTTCTGCAGAAGACGGAACCCTGGTTCCTAAATGATGACTATGGAGAAGACACAGGTGCCCTGGCCGGTGTTGCTCAGTGGATAGAGCATCGGCCCGCAGACTGCAGGGTCCTGGGTTCGATTCCGGTCAAGGGCACGCATGTGCGAGGCAACCAATCCATGTGTCTCTCTCACACCGATGTTTCTCTCTGTCTCTCCCCCTGCTTTCCACTTTCTCTAAAAATCAATGGACAAATATCCTCGGGTGAGGATTAACAAAAAGTTAAAATTAAAAAAAAAACCACCACAGAGGTGAAACACACACAGACACAACACCTTCCGTGTTGCTGGGATGTCAAGTATGGGGCTGGGTGGCAACGTGCCAGCCTACAGCGACCACGGGCTATCCGCGGGGCGTTAAGGCGCAGCACGCGGTAGGCCAGTGGGTGAGCACTACACGGAGACGCCCGCGCTGTGTCCCAACCAGGCTTCCGTTACAGTGGGAGAGACTTTAAAAACTGAAGGAAGCGGGTAGCATTGCACATCCAACAGGTGAAATCAACCCACGGAAAAGGTATACAAGTCTCCTCACACCCACGTCCGTCACCGCGCAGGTGGCACCTTCTTCCCGGGGTGAGTGTTGGTTTCCTGCTTTTCCTTCCGGAGTTCCTTTATGCTAATCCATGCAAATACGACATACACCTCGGTTCACCTCCTGCACACAAAACCGTGTGCATAGTCTGCACCTTGCTCTTCTGCTCTGTAACTGACCGACGGGTCTGGATGGTCCATGTAAATACTCTTCTTCCTATTCTTTTCAACTGCATAGTATTCCGTTGTGCTGCTCTGTCATATTTCACTCAACCAGCCCACCGTCTGCTAATGAAAACTTGGGCTTTTCCCATTCTACTGCAACATGTTCTTTTGGAAGGCGGGTGGGGCAGGCGGGGAGGGGGAGACAGGGACGTGGGCTCCATGGCAGGGAGAGGCGGGCTGTAGCCCTCACATGACAGCCTGGAGCATCAGAGGGACAGAAGCAGTTTCCCCCCCAAGAAAAGGCATCTCCCTGACCTCCCACCCCATCATGACAGCGCCGGGTAAGGGCAGCTAGGAAGCAGCAAACAACACAGTGGTGCCAACGGCCATTACTGGAAGGAGGGGGAGCTAGGAGGTCACAGACTTGCCCCCCTGCCCTCCACACTCACCCTGGCAGAGCCCCGGGAAAGCTAAAATAGAGCTGAAAAAAGGGAAAGCTCTGGGATCTTACTAAACCTGTTCTCCACCACCCACCTCATTCCCCCACCACAGTGGGCTGCCCCGTGGCCAGGGCCAGCTGGTCACAGAGGGGACACCCACCGCTCCAGTGAGAACTTGGCATTTTCCTTAACTGAAGCAACACTCTTCCACCAGGATCCCAGAGGCACAAAGAGTGCAGGTAAGAGAAAACCAACACTTGCACTGTAGCACCATTTACTGGAAAACAAAAGACACCAACCTGCTGAATCACTGAGAGCAAAACAGTTACACAAAGAACAGAGACAGTACCTCAGATGCCTCGACAGAGAAACAATCAGCCAAATACCATGAGCAACCACGGGAACAGCACAGAAAGCAAGTGAAAAGTCTCGCGAAGCCACTTCAAAGTCATGGAAGGCTGAGCTACATGACAGAGAACTCAAGAATGCAGTAACGAAGAAACTCAAGGAAATACAAGGATACTCAGAAAGGCAACACAATGAGCTCAGGAATGACATTAATAAGCAAAAACAGTCCTTTACACCAAGAGACTGAATCTCTAAAAAGGGAAAAAAGGAATTCTGGAGATAAGTGACTCAATAAATGAGATGAGGAATGCATTAGAGACCAACAAAAATAGAGCCGTCCAGATGGGAGAGAGAATCAGCTAACTCGAAGATGGATACCTTGTAATGATGCAGGAGGAAGGAGAGAGCTAAGAGTTTTTTTTATAAAAATAAAAGAACTATCTGGCTACATGAGAAAGGGCACCTGGGGAGAGTTGAAAGCAGGAAGAGAACAGAAAGCCTACTCAAAGAATGAATTGATGAGAACATCCTAAGAAATTGAACCTTAGACTAGGCAGGGGTCCTCAAACTTTTGGAAGGCCGGACTATAGTTTAAAAAAAAATAACTATGAACAAATTCCTATGCACATATCTTATTTTGAACTAAAAAAACAAAACAGGTACAAATACAATATTTGTATTTGCATGTGGCCCGGGGGCCGTAGAGGAGTTACAATAGACACCACAGGAATACAAAGGGTATACAGGAATACCATAAGGGCCATATGCCACCAAATTCAGTAACCTAGAAGAGATTATAAAATGCTTACAAATATATCACCTTCCTAGACTTCAACCATGAAGAACTGGGAACCCCAAGTAGCCCAATCACTAGAAAGGGAATCGAAACAGTAATCAGCCCAACCCCTCCACCCGTCACCCCACAAAATACCTGTCCAGAGCCAGATGGCTGCACTGAGGAATTCTACCAAGCATTCCAAGATTTAATACCAATCCTCAAAAAAAAAAAAATTGAGGAGACGGGATGACTTCCCAACTCATTTTATAAGGCCATCATTATCCTGATACCAAATCCAGGCATGTACAACACATAAAAAAGAAAAGTATGCCAGTTTCTCTAATAAATATAGATGCAAAAATCCTTAACAAAAGACTAGCAAACTGAATACAACAATACATTAAAAGGATCATAGATCACAATAAAGTGGGGATTCATTCCAGGGATGCAAGGATAGTTCAACATCCACAAATAAATCCATGTGATACGCATTAACAAAATAAAAGGTAAAAATCATGTATCAATAGATGCAGGAAAAGCATTTGACAAGATACAACATCCATTTGTGATAAAAGGGAAACAATGAATAAAACGGGTACAGAAGGAAAGGAGCTCAACATAATCAAGACCATGTATACCAGACCCTCCACTCATATCACTCAATAGGAAACTGAAAGCTTTTCCTCTAA
>NW_006286241.1:984701-987246 GCF_000327345.1 Myotis davidii
GTGGCATTCAGTCCCCCTGTGGAAGTGCACTGACCACCTGCATTGAGCGTCTGCCCCCTGGTGGTCAGTGCGCATCATTGCGACCGGTCATTCTGCCATTCTGTTGATTTGCATATTAGCCTTTTATTATATAGGACTAGAGGACTGGTGCATGAATTCGCGCACGGGTGGGGTCCCTCGGGGTGGACTGAGGGGATCAGGCTGAAACCTGCAGTCCCAATGCCGCCTGCAACTCCTACCTGCCACTCCCGCTCATCACGGCCCCACTGTGCCTGCCTCGCGCCCAATCCGGAGAGGCTCGTGCTGCCGCTGCAGCGCTTGCCAGCCATGAGCCCTGCATCAGGTGCCCTCCCAAGGGGAGTGGCCTGCAGGATCAGGCTGAAACTGGCTCTTCGACATACCTCGAGGGGTCCCAGATTGTGAGAGGGCACAGGCCACGCCGAGGGACCCCACCAGTGCACGATCGGGGCCGGGGAGGGACCTCGGTAGGGCTCCAGGGTGTGTCTGTCCCCACCTCGCCCAGTTCCAATTGGGGCGATCGGGGCCAGCAGGTGAGGGTCGCAGGAGGTTGGCCAGTCAGGGAGGGACTGCGGGAGGGCTCCAAGGCATGCCCAGCCCATCTCGCTCAGTCCCAATTGGCCGGACCCAGAAGCAAACTAACCTACTGGTTGGAGTGTCTATCCCCTGGTGGTTAGTGCATGTCAGCGACTGGTCGACTGGTCAACTGTCTGCCCCCTGGTGGTCAGTGCACATCATAGCAATCAGTTGAACGACCTTAGCATATCATTAGCATATTACGCTTTGATTGTTGAACAGTTGACCAGTCACCGGATGACCAGTCATTTAGCATATTAGCTTTTATTATATAGGATAGTACCAGAAGTCCTGGCCAGAGGAATCTGGCAAGAAAAAAAGAAATAAAATGGATCCAAACTGGGAATGAAGAAGTAAAACTGTCACTACATGAGACGAGAACCCGGTGGAGGGTTTTAATCAAGGGATCAGAATTATGTTTCAACCAGAACACCCCGGGAAATGCACTGACCTCTGGCTACCCTCTAGCTCTGCTCAGAAAGGGGTATTCAAGCACAAAGTAGACTGAAACTGTGCTTTCACCTCCTGAAAATGTGTTTCCTCTCTCCCCCCAGCTCTGGATGTAAAATCTGGGGCCGTGCAAATCCAGCCATCCCCGCATTTTCCCCCACATTGACCCCTACCTGAAAAAAAGAAGTAATAATTTCTTAACTTGCAAGTTTATCATTAAAGAGTAAAATAGCGACATTAATGTCATAAAGAATGACAAGCTTCCAAAGCAGGGTTCTCGGTTACTGAGTGTTCTTCTGCAGCTATTTCCGGAATGGAGGCACCGTGCCCAGCTGTATAGCCCGAGCCTCACCGCGGAGCCTTCCCATCACTCCGGAGACCGCCGACATCCTTAATAGTTGCCTCTTGTGCTGAGATAAGCAAAACTTAACTAGTAACTTAATTGTTACATCCAATTAAGGGCTCTGCATCTCACGGAAGTCAATCAGTCGATCATGAACCCTGGAGTTATTAAAAGCGCTGGCAGCGGAGATGACAGGAGTGATTAGAAGCTGTGGAACCAGAAATGCTGGAGGGTGACAGCATTCCTCAGCCCTGCCGCCACCCACAGACCTGCTCAGCCCTCGGGTTTATGCTCTGGGGAGAGATGCAGGAAAGGCACACGGCAGCTTCTCACCACATGAGCATCCCCGCTACCGAAATGCTCATCGAAGCTGCAATGAAGAGGAACGTAAGGAAGGCCAGGGGGTGGGGGGGTGTCCAGATAAGAACTGACTTGAGAACACAGTATAATGCAACAAGCGTCACACAGATGACGCGAAGACATTGAGAAGTGAGGGGCACAGAATAAAAGCATTGTAGGATTGGGGGGGGGCTGGAAATGGTTGGTCCTGGAGTGGCTGATATGGAAGGCCGTTCTTCCACCCTCCACACTTTCCACTCCCATTGTCTAAATACTTTCGCTAGCTCAAAATTTAAGCTTACATCCTCATGACTACATAGGACATTCAGAGCTGAGTCAAGTAGTAACCAACAATCACCTTTTTTTCCTGTATAACATTTTCTCTTCCTTAGAATAATTGTCTAATTTCTCATTTACTTAATATTTTTAAAATATGTTTTTCTTGATTTTTTAGAGAGAGAGGGAGAGGGAGAAAGAGATAGAAATATCTGAAGTGAATGGAATCTCCAAAGTCTAGAGTTTCAGAAATAAATGTTGCACACCCATAGGGTTTTGTGTTTGTTTTTTTTAAAATCAACTGCATCTACAAGGTCTGTTAAGGAAAACAAGTCCCCAGCCCCCTCTCTCCAACATGTCCTTTCCCAAAAACTCCCTTCAGTGAGTCATTCTGGAATTTATCTTCATATCGCTAAGTGATGTAATATGTATTATTGCTTCTTAAAGGGTCAGCTGACGGTATTATCTAGTGGTTGTCAGGTGATGGAGTTTAAGACTGAGCTGTTTCCTAGTTCTTCCACCCTCCACACTTTCCACTCCCAT
>NW_006286241.1:987420-997568 GCF_000327345.1 Myotis davidii
TAGGTTCATAGGTCGACACTCAACCACTTAGCCACACCAGATGGGCTCCTTAGTTTTTTATGTAGTTATTCGTATATACTCATCTACTATATATTTATCCCTAATTAACCCCGGCCTCTCCAACCTGACAAGTCTCTTTGAATGTATTCATTCGTGTCAGATTTTTGAGCAGCTTATCTTCCTGAAGAGGTCTCCCTGTCTTCTGGCTCCAGTCTGGACGGGGCACCCTGGGCCAGCTGGACAGCGACCATCTGGGCGTTCCTCTCACCCCCTGCTGCAGCTGGACCCCTCTTGCTTCTCTCCTAGGTCTTCCCCTTTCCTGATATATTCCCTTGTTTTGGTGGAGTTCCTTTCTTAGCTTCCTGAGGGTTTGTGGGAAATAAATTTTTTAGACGTTGTCTCTCTGAAAATATCTTAAATTTACCCTCAAATTTGAGTCACAGTTTAGATAGCATCTGTCTTGAGAGTTTTGAAGGCACGGCTGCTCCACTGTCTTCCTGCTTCTCATACTGTTGAGCATTCTAAAGGCACTGATTCCTGTATGGGTGGGTCTAGTTTTTAAATTACACAATATGAGCCTTATTATGGGTCAGCCATCAATACTGCACAGAGCATTTGATGGGCCCTTTCAATATAAAAGAAACCCAATCATGTCCTTCAGTGCTATGTTTCTTGAATTATTTCATTAATGACTTTTATCTCCTCTGTTTCTTCCAATTTCTTCTTTTTCTTCTTCCAATTTCTTTCTAAAAATCTAGAATTCTGATGTTGGAAACTTCTGGGTCAGTCTTCTAATTTTCCTAGTTTTTTCTCTCCTATTTTCTAACTCTTCTACTGTACCTCCTGGGAGATACTCCTACTTTGTCTTCTAACCACTCCAAAAATATTGTTCGGTCTTCTTTTCAAAGTATGTTTATGATATACTCGATTTGGTATATGTATATGTATATGTATATGTATATGTATACGTATATACATACTCATTCTAAAGGCACTGCTTCCTGTATAGGTGGGTCTAGTTCTTAAATTGCAATGAGCCTTATTATGGGTCAGTCATCAATACTGCACAGAGCATTTGATGGGCCCTATTTATAAGTTCTAGAATAGATCGATCCTTTGATAGTTCTCTCCCTAATACTATTCACTAATGAAAAGAAGTTATGCCAAGAAATTCCGTAAACTAGCCACATTTAAACGCATTGAACTTTTCTTTCATAAGCACCTACAACAAAGGCCCTATAAGGTATGTCAGCAAGGGTGATCCTGACAGCTAACACTGAGTCATTACTACATGCCAAGTACTTTACCTGCCTTATTGGTTAAATCTCACACGAACACCAGCAACTTGCCCAAAATCATATCGCCAGGAAGAGATAGAGCCAGAATAAGAATCCAGGTTTGCGGGACATCAGCACCCAAGCTCTGGAGCACGCTGACAATCTGCCCGTGTTCACAAAGCCCTCTCCTCCTGGGCACATGTGTCTGTCTCCCCTGCACTTCCGCTGGCCATGTGACTGAGGCCCCGCTGATGAAATGTGACAGAGGAGGAGCCATGCTTGGGCCTGGGCCACTAAAATCTCCGCCAGCTGCTCTCGGTGTTCTGGCCTCCGTGCCTAGAAAGGGGCAAGACAGAATCAGACAGAAGAGCTGCGAGCAGAATTGCTTTGGAAGACCTGGCTGGTCTGCCTTGAGACAGGCCGGATTTGAGAAAACAGGTACCATTTTTCCTATTAATTAGTAATCTCCATTTCCAATGTGCTAATTCAAGCGGAAGTTCTAGGCCCTTCACCCAACCCCAGGAAGGATGACGAAGAATGAACAGGTTCTGCAGCAAATGCTAAGCTTTTGAGAGAGCATTCAGAGGTATGGGTTATATAAACATATCACATTAGTCCAACGTTTCCCAAAGAGTGTTCCGCGGCACATTACTCATCCTCTTCCAGCACACGCCACTGCCCCCATCTCCCACCTGCCCCTCCCCTCAGAGCCCACCCCGTAAATGTCCAAGGAATTCTGCACAATCTTACAAAGCATAATTGCTTCTGAAAATTTCACAACGTACACTTTTGAGAACCCTATACCAAAGAAACCTTCTATTTTGTTCAGGCCAATTATTTCCAAAGCTTATCCAATGACAAAAGTCTATTTTAGGGAACACCTAACTATTTATGGGGTACGCTTTGGGAAATGGTACACAGATGCTAGGGGAAGAGCATGTTTCTCAGTTGTTGAGCATGGACCCATGAACCAAGAGGTCATGGTTGGACTCCCGGTCAGGGTACATGCCCAGGTTGCAGGCTCGATCCGCAGTGTGGGGCGTGCAGGAGGCAGCCAGTCAATGATTCTCTCTCATCATGGATGCTTCTATCTCTCTCTCTCCCTCTCCCTTCCTCTCTCTGAAATCAATAGAAACATACTTACATTTTTTCCTTGATATACTTCATAAAGTCCCCATCATAATCCATTGTATGTGAGTACACCTATTACCCCAACACCACTGCGTATAGACACAAAATCAAGTCCGCGCTCAAACTGAAACACACCTGAAGATACTTCTGACTCATAATAATAGTCATGACTCAAAACAGAGCAGGGAGTAAAAGGGCTTGTAAACACTGTCACAAGTTCCGTGTGACAGCTACTCTCACTGTCCAGCTGTAGTGGAGAAGCGTAGCTTATCATTAAGATAAGACTTAAAATTAGAAAAAGGAAAGGGAATCGTGACATCTCTTCCCGTCTTTCCTAAGCAATGCAGGTGAGCCTAAGGGGAGTCATTCATTCCAGCCCCTCCCGGGCAGGGAGGAAGGAGAGGAAGAAAAACAGGCTGCCTGGGGTGGGAGGAAGGACAACCTGTGCCCCTCAGGCAACTCACTCAGTAGCTTTGGGCCAAAGGAATCAACGTGTTTATCTGTTAATACAGCTGAGCTCATGCTAAAGTGTGAGGCACTTGAAAGGAAATTAACTTTTGTAAAAAATGGAACCAGTAAAAATTAGAAAGTTGGGGGGGGGGGTTGGTTTGTTTTAGCAAACCAGTTAAGCTCTTTGTTGATGGAGACCCAAAATCATAGCATCAATCTTTCATGGTGTCAAAATGTTTATTCCAACCTGAGGGAGACTTAAGGAAACTCGAGGGCTGAAGCATTTGATCTGAGGGTCAAGGACAGTCTGACTTCTTAGTTCTGCCAGCGATTTTTAAAAGTTGCTTCCTGTACTCGGGAATGTTCACTGTTCTTGCACAAACAATAATGAAAGTCATTTATACAACCACCTTGGCTATTCTTTCCTTGTGAATTCACTGTTTGGTAACAGCAAAGGCTATCGTAAGTACTTTTTGCTTTTATTTAACATTATATTTCTATTTTTTAAATATTTGTTGAGAAACAATTTTATTTATTTATTCACAACATATGTCCTGCATGTCAACTATGAGCCAGACAGTATAGGTAAAAGTCAGCAAAAGATGTGGCCGCTGCCCTCTAAGAGCATTCAGTCTGGCTGGGAAGACATGAACCCAGACACACGTGGTTTCCAGGAAAGCTACCCCTAAACAAAGAACAGGATCTGGCCTGGGGCAGAGCGCGAATCCTCTGGTAGTGACAACTGAGCTGAGATTAGCATAGCAAACATTAACCATGATTTAAAACCCTCACGCCCCAGATCATCCCGGAATAAGAATGCCCACAACTGTTGGAAGAAGTAAGGACATTTGTAAAATCCATATGACTTTGAAAATAAAGGTTATCTCTTTAGGAGGAAAAGCAATGGCTACACCTGGTATATTTCCACTCACAAACAGGCTTCGTAGCTAGCACTGTTCTCCAAGGAAAAGGCCAGCTACTAGTCTGGCAATGTCTAATCACCTCGAGTCCTCCAAACACAGTGAACTGAGTTTATAACCATAAATGTATCCCAAGCCTCAACACCCCCTAAAACCCAGGTCCAAAAAGGTATCTTCAGCCTCGCAGATCACAGGATCATACAATGTTAGTGTAGAAACACACTATCATGTTGCAATAAAACACTTTCGCTTTGCAAATCAGGAACAAGACCCAAAGTGGGGAAGTGACATAACCTACACCATTCATCTGGTCGAAGCTACTGGACCCTAATTTCCCGAGTCCCATCCCAATCCTCCTTCTGCAGCATTACAACAGCAAGTGCAGCAAATGCCAAAGGAGGACATGAATTACAAATGAATAAGACAAAACTTAAAGACACAGTTATTCCATTTCAAAAATGCTACGTATCTTCAGTCGGCATGCACTTCTCTTAAGTCCTAAGAAAAAAACAGCGTTCCCTCTTAATACATTCAGTAAGGGAAAGTGAAGGGAACTAACACTGATTGACCCCCACAGGGTCCAAGGAGCAAGACTGAGTGCTTTATCTATTATAATTTCATGTCATCAAACTACCCTCTGAGTTAGATATCATTAATCTCATTTTACTGAGACTCAGAAATACTAAATAATTTATCCAAGGTTACACAGCAGAAAGACGGCAGGCATGATTGGGATTCAAGTCTGTCTGACTCTAATCCATATAGCCACCTCATCACAAAGAACGTATTTTTTCTCGCAGGAAAATATTACACAAAGCAGTTAAATGTACAGAGAATTCATCAATGCCTATTCCATTGCTGATGGAAAGTCTTTTAAAGTTAGGCTAGGAATCTAATAAGGATTTAGTACATTCCTTCAAAAGGAAGTAAGTTTTTTTACACTGAAGATGCTATAAATTTTATTTATTGTAACTACATTTATTGGGGTGACCTTGGTTAATAAGATCACACAGGTTTCATGTGTGATCAGTGTACTGCATTGTGTGCCCACCACCCAAAGTCAAATCATCTCCCATCGCCATGTACTTGGCCCCACGTTTTAAACTACTTAACAAACAAACTTTAGAGCACACTTTTAGGTTGGATATTATTATTTTCTATTCGGCATCCCTTCCAACGCCCCTGTCACTGCCATCCAGAAAAACGTCAGCTATTCACCAGGAAATGCTGGCTTGCAAACAATCAAGTGGACATGAAGCATGACCGCTTGAAAGAGCCCTAAGACAAGAACTACGTTTTAATAAATCTGACTTGTCCATTGGTGTCCATTGGTGTCCAGCCCATGGATCGCTTCGACCGGGAGAGAGTACACTACTCAAAAAATAACAACTACTGGTCCAAACACAGCAAAGGGCACCGTGATTAAAGACCAATGTTGACTGCACAGCCACCCACAGCATGGGACCAGGTGTCTTGCTTGCTCAGCTCTGCTCAGTCAGTGACCACTCATGCAGCCAGGTTCTCAGCTCCCACTTTAGTTGAAATCTTCTGTCGGTTGCCATCTCTCATCTGGTTCTCTCCCCCTTGTGGATTTATGCCAGTGGTTCCCCACCTTTTGTTGGCCACGCCCCACCTAAGCACCTCTAAAATCCTGATGCCCCCCTGTGACCTGTAATTCTTATTATTCAAAAAGTGAGCTCCTAGTCACGTGGAGGAAGCCTAAAAGGCCACACACTTGGTCTAAACCAGCTTCCATAGAACATGGCATCCATGAGAGAGAGAAATACAAGAACGAAAGGACAGTTAAGTGCTAAGGAAGAAATCACTAAGAAATTGTTAAAAAAAACTGTAATATGAAGTGATATGAAAAAATAGCAGATAAAGTTTCAAAACATACAGAGAACTGAAATGCATAAATATGTCACAATATGTATTTGTATACTGTACATGAGGCCCCTAGAGCCGAAGAAATGCCAAAAATTAGCTGTTAATAACTCATTCTCGGAAGTGCTAAGGAAGAAATTACTAAGAAATTGTTAAAAAAAACTGTAATATGAAGTGATATGAAAAAATAGCAGATAAAGTTTCAAAACATACAGAGAACTGAAATGCATAAATATGTCACAATATGTATTTGTATACTGTACATGAGGCCCCTAGAGCCGAAGAAATGCCAAAAATTAGCTGTTAATAACTCATTCTCGAATTGCCCCCCTGAAGAAATGCCAAAAATTAGCTGTTAACAACTCATTCTCGAATTGCCCCCCTTAAACATCAAATTGCCCCCGTGTGGGGTGTGTGCCCCAGGGTGGGAACCACTGACTTATGCTTTCATTTTCTCTTTCATTTTAGTGACTTCTCTGATATTGTTATTAGAGAGTTGAGTTTTTTTTGTTTGTTTTCGTTTCTTTTGATCCCTATGATGGTGTCTGCTTTCTCCCAATACTCAGTGCCCCTTCCTCCTACACCTCTCATTTCTGTTTGCTTATTTTGACCTTCTTTTACGGAGGCTTTCCCCAAACGTCCAGTGGTCTTGGACTGTCGGTTCATATTTAAGAGCGGGGCTCTGAAAAAGCAGCTCCTGAAAGAGGTGGGCGGGGAACAGGGCTCGCCAACCGGGTGGAGCTCACCGAGGGTGCCCTGGAGGTGAGCCATCAGGACCTGGGTACGTGGGGATCTGCAGGGGAGCAGGACATACCTGCCCGTGGGGTTCTGGGGGGACAGCAGAGGAAACAAGCCAAGAGCTCCGCAGGCCAGATGTAGGTTTCCTTCATCTTCGTGGTTCAGGTCAACCAGCCACCGCGGCCCCTGCTTTCAGAGTGCTGGCACCTCCTTAGTTTTATGAGGAATGAACCGTGGTCTCCTGAGACCGCAGGCTGGTGGTGCAGGGTGGCGCCGATCTACAGGGGTGAGTAGGGAGAGGAGCCAAGGCTTCCACCTGGAGCCTACAGATGCCCCAGCCTCTCCCCTTTCAGCTCCACTTCTGGCCCTTCCATTCCTGAGAGCCCGGTGCCCGGATACTGGGCCTCTCTGGAGCTTCAGGACACAGTATTACCTTCCTCCAGGGCCTGTGACTTCCCTCTCGAAATCGGCTATGGCCTCTCCATTTTTGTTTTCCTTTATTGGTTTTTAGAGAGAGGAAGGGAGAGGGACAGAGAAAGACAAACATCGATGAGAGTGAACCATCACCAATCAGCTGCCTCCTGCACGCCCCCTATTGGGAATTGAGCCCACAACCCAGGAGGGAATCAAACCAGTGACCTCTTGGTTCCTGGATGGACATTCAACCGCTGAGCCACACTGGCCAGGCCCATGTGCTTTCTTATTTCAAAAAAGTATCGCCCTTTCTGTCTCCTGCTGTGATCTCATTCAGAAGGGGACAGGGAGTGATTGCTTAGTGGGCTCAGAGCTTTAGCTCTGCAAGAAGAAAAAGTTCTGACATGGATGGTGGTGATGGCTACCAACAGTGCACTTAAAATGGTAAAGTATCTGAAAGGCATATTTTACCACAACTTTTAAAAATAAAATTTAGAATTAAGATTTAAAATAAAAAGTGTCCCAAAATTCACGCAAGATTTGAATTTTGTGTGAGCATTAACAACAACAAAAATAAAAGCCTAATTTTACTTGGTTTATTGAATCAGATTCTAATATCTGTTGCCCTTTGATTTCAATCCCTTCAATTTGATAAGCATCACCAAGTACCAATTATGGCCCAGGAGCAGGGACAATGAAGAGCAGTGAAGACCACAGCTTTGCATATGTGCCAGCAAAGCCGTGGAGGCCATTTACCCGATGTGCTATTCCATACATAACCCTACACTGTACACTTTATGAATCAATAAAAAGTTTACAATTTTTAATTATAAACCTGTGTTTTCTATCAAAATTACTTCTTGCGTGAATTTTGGGACACCCTTTATAAGTCACTTCAAAGGCTTCTTCCAAGATGACCCCATGCAGAGCTATCCCTCTCCTGGCCAGGGCAGCTCTCTACTACATCCGACGGTTTACTGCCTCTGCAGCACTTAGTTTATGAAATTATCCTGATTATTTCATTACTTGCTTGTTATCTCTGTCCTCCAATTAGAGAAAAAATCAAAATGGCCAAATTCTACTTTATACAACTTAAAGTTCAATCCTTTCAGCTCCTGCTCTCTGCCTTGTTTCCCAGTTTCTATCCCTTTACTTGCTTTACATGTCCGCATTCTCTGAGTTCTAACCTCGCCCTTCTCCCTTTAGGCATGTTCACTGAGCAATCACTGCACCAAAACTGCATCATGGGTAGGAGCGAGCCCTTAGGACCTGGGTTTGAATCCTGACCCCATTACTTGCTGGGTGGGCAAACTTCATACTTAACCTCTCTGTGCTCAGCTGACCCATCTGTAAAATTAAAGGATAAAACAGTACCAACCTTACAGGATGGCTGTGAGGACTGAGTTAGAATGCTGCCTGGAGCATACTAAGTGATCCAAAAGTGTCAGCTATAGGGGGCCCATATAATTTATCATCCTAACCAGGGCACCTCTGAGACTTAAAAAAAGAGACTATTAATAACCACACTGAAACAACAGGCATAAACCAGAACTGTCCTAGGCAAACCAGGGCAGTTACCCAATTGGTATAGGGAGAACCACCAAGTATTGTTGATACTTTCTGTCCTATAAATATCATATAGTTAACACTAGAGGCCCAGTGCACGAATTCATGCATGGGTGGGGTTCCTCGAGCCTGGCCTGCGATCGAGACGGATTAGGGCTGTGGGAGGTTGGCTGGCCAGGGGAAGGGGCCATGGGAGGTTGGCTGTGGGAGTGCACTGACCACCAGGGGGCAGCTCCTCATTGAGCGTCTGCCCCATGGTGGTCAGTGCGTGTCATAGTGACTGGTCGTTCGGTCGTTCTGTCACTTAGGCTTTTATATATACAGATTGTTCACTTCCAGTCAAAGAAACCTACTCATATGCTAGTATTTCTGAAAGTAGTTTCAGTGGAGAAAAGAAAGAGTTATATAGGTCAAAAAAGATTCAGAAACACCAAATTAAACAAAGTTAGACAATTGAGGGTAGGGTACCATCTACCCTACCCAAAAATCAGTGGTACACTAATATGTTCTCATTAACTTCATAGGTTCAAATACTATTTGCTACTACAAAGTTGTTATGAAAGAAAATTAAATGAGCCACTGGCTTATTTTTTAATAGGGAGTATTTTGCCTACTATGCTCACTGCTCTTTTTTCTTAGTACCTAGCCCATAATGAGTACTAAGTAAGTGTGTGCTGAATGAAGGCATACTAAAACACATTCGCATGGAAAATGGTTTCAGGAACTGAATCAAGAGCAGGGAGAAAATGAAATTCTCGTTTGGGAATTTGAGCTTTTTCAGTTTTTGTGTTTTTTGTTGTTGTTTGGAGGGTATTATTTTGACATAAGTTCCAGTAGAATCCTTGGATAAAAACTGTACTGTATTTTCCATCTGATGTGCTCTTGACTAAGTGTGCCTTGGTGATCATGAGGGGGAAAAAATACTCCTAGAAGAAAAATAATAACATATCTATATCTATATATATGGAAAATACTACGCTAAAAGGTTCACGTACTTTATTCCCTTTGATCTTCACAGCAATCTTCAGTGAGATCTGGCTGATTATAGGAACCTTGGTAGACCCAAGTCCATAGTTCATTTCCAAATGGGTTGTGAGGATTTTCGGTTTTGTAAGTTTGTATAACTCTTTTTTGCTGACGTGATTTAGCTTTTACCAGGTATATTCCAACTTCATCCACTACTAAGCTAACTACTGGCAAGATAGCTAACCACTAAGGGCTCAGATCCTGTTACGAAAAGGCCCTCACGACTCTCTGTGCCACATGGTCTCAGGGGAGTCATGTTTGAGGCATAATGCAGAGTTGTGTTAAGTCACATTTATAACTATACACTTGTAACTTATAGTAATCTTCCTAGCTAGAATTTGTCAGAAAAGAAATAATGGAAGAAATAAATTATCATGTAACAAAAATAACTGCAACTATCAAATTCTGGATCTGGAAGGGACTTGATGGATATTGATTAAAGTAAAATTGTGTGAGCATAAATCCTTAAACTTTACTGCAGGTATATTATTATTATTGCCACTCTTCACATGAAGAGACAAGGTTTACATAAAAATCTTAGAAGAAGCTACAGGCAGCTAAATGGCAGACATTTGTCGTAGCAATATCTTTACCGATACAGCTCCTAGGGCAATGGAAACTAAGGAGAAAATAAACAAACGGGACTACATCAAAATAAAAAGCATCTGCACAGCAAAAGAAACCATCAACAGAACAACAAGAATGCCCACTGTATGGGAGAACATATTTGCCAATGTTATCT
>NW_006286241.1:997871-1017803 GCF_000327345.1 Myotis davidii
ACATCTACACGATGGAATACTACGCTGCTATAAAAAGGAAGGAACTCTTACCATTTGCAACAGCATGGATGGACCTGGAGAGCATTATGCTAAGCGAAATAAGCCAGTCAGAGAAAGATAAATTATCACATGATCTCACTCATTTGTGGAATATAATGAACAACATAAACTGATGAACAAAAATAGAACCAGAGTCACAGAAGCATCAAACAGACTATCCACCTATGAGGGAAGGCAGGGGGTGAGGGGATAAGAGATCAACCAAAGGACTTGTATGCATGTACATGAGCCTAACCAATGGACACAGACAGTAGCGGGGTAAGGGCATGTGCTGGGGGGTGGGGTGGCCAGGGAGAGGTCAATGGGGGAAAAAGGAAACTTATGTAATACTTCACTCAATAAAGAATTTTAAAAAAGAGAGAGAGAGAGACAAGGTTTACCAATTTGTCCAAGTTCACACTGCTGCTGAGTAGAGGAGGTGGAATTCAAACCCAAATCTAACTCCAAAACTAAGATCATTAATTTTCTTGACAGGATACCAAGATTCCCTTTTTAAAATATTTTTCTGTAACCCAAATTACACTATTAAAATAGTAGAAATTCGGAGCTAGACAAGATCTCTAGCCCACCTACCTGTTATAGGCCCAGTGATGTCAAGCAGCTTTAGGTCTTGGCTACACACAGCTGGTTACTAAGAGTTAAAGTTAAAACCCAGGAGTCCTGCTAGACTCACAGCCAGTTCTCTTCACCATCACGAAGTATCAATGCTCTGCAAGTGGAATTCTAACAGCCATCACTTCTCAAGCACCTAATAGGAGCCTAGACTATATCAAGAACTCTAGATAATTAACTTGAATCTTCCCAACAATCTTAAAAGTCCAGATCTGTTTCACTCCAATGCCAGCTACACTTTCTCTTCCATCATCTTATTTTCATAATCCTAACTAGGTACCCAGGGTGTGCATGTGTGTGGGGCGGGGGGAGAGGGGGGGTGGCGGGGAGGAGAGAGAGAAAAGTGATGGTGGTTTTGTTTCTGCTACTACTGAAACTGACACAGCTCCATCCTTGTGAAGGCCAAATCCATTGTGGTATGCAGCATGGTAAACACTTTTACTAATACACAAGAAATGGCTTTTACAATATCGTTATGAACTCATAAAATGAAAAAGCTCATACCTAAGCCACCAAAGGCTGATTCCTCCCAAGACTTCTCGGTTTGGTAGAGAACAAATACATACTCACATGCCCTAACCGGTTTGGCTCAGTGGTTAGAGCGTCAGCCTGTGGACTCAAGGGTCCCAGGTTCGATTCCAGTCAAGGGCATGTACCTTGGTTGCGGGCACATCCCCAGTAGGGAGTGTGCAGGAGGCAGCTGATCAATGTTTCTAACTCTCTATCCCTCTCCCTTCCTCTCTTTAAAAAAACAACAAAACAAAACAAATATATACTCACATATACACATACACACATACATGAGACTGAAAGGAAACGGGCCACAAATTTACAGCCAAACCCTCCCACTCACCACCACGGTGACCCCCTGGAATTAGTGACCATAGAACCCGGCCCTAGACTAGCCAAGTACGCAGTACCCCTGGCCACAGGGGTCAGTAGGGACGGGAACATACCTACTCTGGTATTTACTACAAGGCTGGTGGGAAAGAGACCATTGTCCTCTGGGACCATGAGTCATGACGTTACAGGGCTGCAGGACCCACAGGCCGGCCTCAGAGCAGAGGCCGCGGGAAAACGCAGGCATCGCCCAGAAACAGAGCAGAATGGCCAGGAGGGAATGCTTGACACAAGTCCCTCTTGGATTCTTCACTTAGATCATGTAATAAACGCCCCCTACTTCGATTCTCACTTTTCCTTCACTGTTTCAGCTTGTGGTGGGTTCTTGTTGCTTCCAATTTCAAGAGTCCTGACTAATTACCCTCATGGAGAAAAAGCCCTCAGTAAAAAATAAAACAAATAAAAATTTAAAAAATATATATTTACATATATATCTAGTGCTTCAAATTTTTTAAATTTAAAAATTAGATCCATAATTTTATCTAAATAGAATGCAGCTTAAATTTATATACTCACTAAACTTCTAAAATTAAGCCCAGTCATACATTTAGTACTCCTAAATGAGGTGATTATAAATCTTTATGTATTAACAACTGCATTTTAAAATATTAAGAGTATTTGGTGGTCAATATTTTTTTAAAATTTTTTATTAAGGTATTACAAACGTGTCTTCATCCCCCCACTGTCCTCTCATCCCCCCAGTCTTGCCCTCACCCTCACCCCCTGTTGTCTGCGTCCATTGCTTATGCTTATATGCATACAAGTCCTTTGGTTGATCTCTCCCCCTAAATATTTTCTTTCTATTACAATTTTTCTGATGGTGGAAAAACTGTCATGTAAAGAAAACAGCACGATGGAAGAGAAAGTGGAGTGACACAGAGCTGGACTTGGAAGACTGTTGGGCAGATTTAAGATAATGTGTCCACTCCCTTACCCTTTAGCCTTCTGCCCCGCCCTCTCCGAGGACAGATCACGCTGGGTGGGTGGGAACTTCCTCCATTCATGCTCCTCAGATACATAAATAGAAGAGGAAGTCTCAAACCAAGCTGATCTGGCTCTCTCCAAATTCCCAGGTCAGAACGGCCCTCATCTGGTCCCTCCTTCCCTCTTCTCCTCCTTACTAATCCTTCCTTCTCTCTGCCCGCCTCTCACGCTCAGTTCCTTCCCTCTGGACTAACTGAAACTCTGCCTCTCCCCCTTTCCCAGAGGAACCCTCCTCCTAGGTCCTCATCTCCTCCCAACCGTGTTCCATCAATTCTCCTTTCTCGGCCGCCTGTAGAGTCCCCTGTCCCACAAGCAGGCTCCCCTGCCATCACACACTGTACAGACCAGGTTTTCCCTAAAGGAAAAAATCCTCACTGACCAGGCTGCCCTCATTCCATTCTTGCCCTACTTTTCACCACCAAATTCTTCAAGCAAATCGTTTTACATATGATACTTCATCCTCTCCTTCTTCCTCAGAAATATGCTTCCACCGCCCCCCGCCCCAAATCTGAATTCACGACATTCTTCTGTTGTCAGATCCGATGGCCTTTTTTTAGTTTTCATTTCCTTTGTCCAGGCGGCTGGACGACATGAACTCTCCTCCTGTAAAACCTCTTGTCCACTGGTCCTAATGACATTACTATTTTAGCTCTCTTCCTTCCGAATAAATGATCCTGTTGTGTTTCCCTAAAGGTCTCCTTTTCCTCTCCTTCCCCAATTGTTAGTCGAGTGGGCGTTTCTCAGGCTCATGCTTCAGTCCACTGCTCGTCTTTCCACATATTTTTTTCTGGAAAATTGTTATCTCACATTAAAATTTCAACAGTGTTATTCTATTAAAAAAATTTTTAAACACACACACACACACACACACACACACACACACACACACACGAGGGTGAGTAACCATTTCTATGATCGGCCCCCAAATCAGGGCCACTCCTAAATTTCCTGAAAATGCATCACCAGCTCTCCAAAACCATGGCACACACCATCGCACATCTGGACATGTTGGCCCGTCTTCTCCTGGCTGGAGCACTCCTCCCTTCTCCATCTAAAATCTTCCCAGCAGACTCGCATGCCACTGCCCTCTGTGCGGCATTTCCTGCCCCACGCCCATCTGCCCAGCAACACGAACTCCTCATTCTCTCTTCTATACAGCCAGGGCGCCGAGGACGTAGCGTTAGGACAGCATGTGCGCGACTCCACGTCATATACAATCCTGTGCTTTCCATCTCACTCCATAAGCATGTTTCAAGGGCAAAAAGTATGTTACATTCTTTTTGTTGCCTCGGTTGCTATAATGTGGTAGACACTGGATATTTATTGGAACATATGCCTGACTCAAGATCAGAATTAAGACTCTTTATATACCTACACTGCTGGGCCCATGTCAAATCCAACGTGGTAGCTTTCTGAACACGGAAAGCGTTACTGACCAACCAGTCATTGGGCGCTTACGGTTTCCGGCTATACATGTTCTCCTATTTGTCATGGGTGTCTTATCGTCCCACCAGCTCAGTACTGGAGGGCTACAACTGGTAATGTCAAGTACATCACGCCGTCCAGGGCAATTCCTTGTGTGTGAGCAGGTGTCCAATAAACACTGCAGGACTTCAATGAGCCTCACTTGTAGGAATTCTAAAAATTATCTCATAGGTCTGCTATTAACTCTGCTTTTAATTTTTTTAACTTTTGTTTAAAATTAAATTAAAAAATTTTCAAAATGATTCATTAAGGCAAATAAACATACATAAAATGCAGACAATAAATACCTTCAAATCTACAGTTCAGAACAACAGTGGCTTCTTTGGCGGTGGTGGGACATCTTTCCTTGCAAATGTGAATCTATTGCATGTAGCCATTAAAAAGCAACTTCCCTAAAAGTCACAAAGTAAACACTGATTCAGGCAAGAACCATCAATGAGAGTTTAAGACCAAAGTGAAATTTTGCTGGAAACTATGACCCCACAGACTTATAAGTGAGACAATTACATCTTTATGGTGAAGAGACCCAAAATCACCTTCTTGATCAAGTATACTTCATCTCTGCAGTATTCTCGCCAAAAAAGGGTTCAACGTGAATCTAATAACGAAGGAAAATTAAGCAGATGTGGGACATTCCATAAGGCCAAAACCTTGATGCATAAAATCTTCAAAAAATTTTGAATCAATATTTTGAAAAGCCATAATATGTCAGATTTTGATTACTTCAGAATAAAATGGGCTAGAGATGTAAGAAATATACTGTATGTATCCTGGGTTTTTAAAAAGTTATTAAAAAAATGTTGGACTACAATATTAGATGTGATTATTGAATATAGTCATTTAGTTATGTTAATGGTACTATAGTTATGAATACCTTATCCTGGAAATTCAGGCTAAAGGAACTTAGGGGTGGAGTAATATCGGCAACTTCCTTTCAAATGGTTCAACCAAAATTACATCAATAAAGGTAAAATCGTAACTGTGAGTGGATGGATGTGCTAATTAGCTTGACTGTGGTAATCACTTCACAATGTATACGTATATCAAAACATGCTGTACACCCCAAACCTGTACAATTTTTATCTGTCAGGTGTAGCTGAATAAAGTAGGGGGAAGGAAGCATACATAAAGCAAATGCGACAAAACACTGTAAGGATGTGTATGTGCTCGGTACCCATATTTACGTTTTGTTTTTCTGCTTATTTAACATTTTCAAAATAAAAAGAGGCAAAAGTAATTTCCTCTTCTTTCCATTCAGTTTTAAGGTAAATTAACTGACATGAGCCGAGTACAGAAAGAACCCTATAGTATCTGACATTTACTTATTTTAAACACTTTTAGACAATAAATAAGTTAACCTCTCAGAGTATGTACTATGTAAACATAATTTCATTTACTAAGAAACAAGTCTAAGTATTAAGTTAAAAAGTAGAAAAAGTCCTTCCCCATTTTACACATAAAACAGTTTTTTGTGTGGTTTTTTTTTTTTTTTAAGAGAATGTGGAAGAGAAAAGCAAAGACAGAAACACGGATGTGATGGATGTGAACGAAACACATCGACTGGTTGCCTCCTGCACGTGCCCTGATCAGGTCTCTGGCAGGAACCTGCAACACATGCCCTTGACCGGTATCAAACCCGGGATCCTTCGGTCTGCAGGCCAACACTCTATCCACTGAGCCAAACAGGCTAGGGCAGTGAGGGCGAACCTTTTGAGCTCGGTGTGTCAGCATTTTGAAAAACCCTAACTTAACTCTGGTGCCGTGTCACATATAGAAATTTTTTGATATTTGCAACCATAGTAAAACAAAGACTTATATTTTTGATATTTATTTTATATATTAAATGCCATTTAACAAAGAAAAATCAACCAAAAAAATGAGTTCATGTGTCACCTCTGACACGCGTGTCATACGTTTGCCATCACTGGGCTAGGGCATAAAACAGTTCTTAGCAGTAATTACTGGTCAGACAACCCCTTCCTCCAGTGTTTAATTGCATATACACTTACGAATATTCTTGAGTTTACATCTTTTTCCAAAGACGTACAGTCATCCCACGAGTCTAACAGTTCAAGACCTTTGAAACCAGGGGTCTCATTTTTCCTCTGTGTGAATTTCTCCCCCAACCCCACTGCCTGTCATCTTGCCATAGAGCTCGGTGCTGTCGAATGACAATAAACCTTTATCATCTCACCGTTCCTGTGGGTCAGGAACCCAAGACCAACACGTGAAAGGCCTGGGGTAGCGATTTCAGCGCTGCTGCTCATGGAGGGGGACAGCAGGAGATGGGCGGAAGTCACTGGCTCGTAGCAATTCGGAAATCCCGCGCAACGCAGGCAACGCCTATTGAGAATTCAAGGCCTGGCGCTGCACTCTGGGCTCGAGGCTCTGTTTTCTGAGTCATGAAGGTAGCTCACGTTTGAAGCTACAGAGTATTCCCAGCATCTTTCCCGCCTGGAGAAGCCCATAGATGCAGAAAGCACTTCTCACTATACTGTCTCTGTCCCTTTCAGTCCAATTCAATCCTCTTTAAAAGAAAAAAAAAAAAGAGAAAAATAAAGAAAAAACGTTGTAGGTCTCCTGTGAATCTTAGGGTTCACTCCATAATAAAGGCCACACCCCAAAATCTCTCCAGGACAAGTCCCCTCTGCTTCTGGAAGCTCTGCTGAGACCGCGGAGGGACAACTCTCTAATGCTCCCAGAACCCACGTGGTTTGACTAAGGCGTTCTTGGAGGGGAGCTTGCCCAGGTCCTCAAGGATTTTAAAGCTTCCGCTGCAGACCGTGTTTTCCTGAGCACAGCCTGGATTTTATCTTTCCCGGAATCCATTTCTTCGTTTTAGCAACACAGGTCACATGAAGAGGCTAGGAGTGTCAGACGCCACAGTCTTTGCTCCTTTTGGTTTACCAGCACTTCCTTTAGCTGGTCTCTCTCCTGTTGCATCTCATATATCAGCAGCAAGAAGGAACCAGAAGTACCTTCAACATTCTGCTGAGAAATCTCCTTGTCAGATCACCTCGTTTACGGTGCACATTTTCATGCTTCCCATGTTATTATTGCAGATGACAGACACGCTAAACTTTCTGCCACTACAGATCAAAGATTCCTTCCCCAATTTTCCAGTAACATTCCTCTCACTTTTCTTTAAGCTCTCACCCACAGTCATGTCAAAGGCCGTGAAACTTCTACTAACAGACTCCTTAAGGCTCTTCGGGCTTTCGATGATGCCTCAAAATCTTCCAGCTTGTAGTCAGAAGTATAGAACACTGGCATCCCAGGTCCTTGCTAGAAATAGTAGCTGTTTGAAAGCCCAGTTTGTTTCAAAAGACTGGTTGAAAGTAATACCTTTTCAATTTCCTAAATTTCCTTCTACTATTCACTTACTTGAAAAAATATTCTAAATGTTATGCTAGGAATAAGTCAGGCATGGAAGACAGGACAAGGAGTATTATTTATATTCCCATTTTACTGGCATCTACTTTGAAATGTTTTAAGAACATTCCAGAAGTATACGCATATCTCATTCGTCTTTCAACAGGCGTTAGGGACTTACTATGTGTCGGGCATTAGAGTGGCAAAGGTGAAAAGAAAATTATGATGTAGAATTGAGGGCAGGTGAAAATTCCATCACTCCCCGACCTTTCCCAGGATGCCAACCCTGCCTAGTCTGTACTCCCAAAGCACTCTATCCTATCTAATAAAAGGGTAATATGCAAATTAACCATCACTCTGTCACAAAGATGGCAGCGCCCATAGCCACAAGATGGTGGTCAGCTCCACCGGAGTCCCCCAGTCCTGGGGGGACAGCCTCTGAGAGCGGGCAGCGTGAGTGGCCTGGCAGAATGGTTGCTTCATCGCCATTGCGATGAGGCAAGCGTCCAGCCCTGGCCGTGGAGGGGCTCTGGGCTGCAGAGAGCCTCTGGGCAGCAGGCGCGGAGCAGCCAGGCCCCGCAGAGAGCAGAGAACCACGGGGAGTGGGCCTAAGCCGCCAGGGCTCCCGAATTGGAGAGGGCTCCCCTGAGGGCTTCCGGAATGAAGAAGGTGCAGGTCAGGCTGAGCGACCCACCCCCCGTGCACGAATTTCGTGCACCGGGCCTCTAGTTTTTTAGTAACAACAGTAATGGCAGCAAATATTTATGAAGCGCTTACCATGTGCCGGGTCTAATGCTAAGCCTTTCACATACTCTAACTCAGTCTTTACAATCATTCCCAGGGGGTAAGTAAAACTATCATTATCTCCACTTTACAGACGAGGAAATGGATGTCTTAAATAGTGTTTACCCCCTACTAGGCTGTGGATTCCATGACAACAGGTGACCTGTTTCTTCATCCTCACGTCCTCCCCAGTCTACGGCGCATATTTTTCTATAATTAAAGAAACTACTTTATCCAAGCACTCAGAAATGAGCATGGACAATTTCTCTCTCCTCAAAAGCACAAGGTGATAGGTAACAGGTCCCTGGACCTAGGAAAGATGGCGGGGGCCAAGTACATATCCCTGTAAAAATCTACATAAAAGTTTATCAATTCATTGATAAACACAACTATGAAGACCTACACTCTTATCAGCAAGTCTAATTTGATAGTAATATATTTCAGCAGGCATGTGTAGAAAACAAGTGTAGTCAATGAAAAACTATGCCTCCTCCTTAGGTTACCCTTGCTAATTGCTATATTCTAGCTCTATTCGTTGTCTTTGAGCTACTCTGCAACTCTTTGGAAGTTGTAGGTAACTGACTGATTTCTAGAGTCGTCTCTGCCCAGTAGTGATTTTAATAAACTTTCTTCTGTGCAAAAACCAGTTTGGTCCTCACTTGCAATTCATCTCAACATTCTTTTACTGCATTTGATTTTTTTTGCTCTATTGACTTTTCCTTTGAATCCCTAGAACAGGGGTCCTCAAACTACGGCCCGCGGGCCACATGCAAATACAAATATTGTATTTGTTCCCGTTTTGTTTTTTTACTTCAAAATAAGATATGTGCAGTGTGCATAGGACTTTGTTCATAGTTTTGTTTTGTTTTTAAACTATAGTCCGGCCCTCCAACGGTCTGAGGGACAGTGAACTGGCCCCCTGTTTAAAAAGTTTGAGGACCCCTGCCCTAGAACATCTGTCTGGTTCACTCATACCGTGTGAGTAAAATAAAAAATTTAACAAGTGTTCATTTAAAAAAAAAAAAAAAAAAAGGTCAGTGACAGAGAAGTAAGAGATTACAGGGTAATACCCATTAAACTAGTGGAGGAAAAACCAAATAAGTGTAAGACCTAATACTTTGGATGATATAATTTGGCTATTTTTAACTGACCCAGTATTATTTGGATCGCTATATTGGATTCATCACTAGAAAACCTGTGACGGCCAATTTCCTTGCATACTGATTTAAAAACAAACATGAAAACCTTTCCCTAATTGATACACTACAAATGCATCGTCCTCAGGTCACGGGCTAGAAACTGAAATTTGGATTCTGCAGAGAGATTCGAGTTAAATTGGGGGTCACTGTACAAACATACCTCCTAATTCACTCTCTCTTCAGAATACCAAACTATTTTTTTTTTTAAAGAAGGAGTACAAGCTTAGGACTCCTGGGACCAGGCAAATCGGCTGCCTTTTAGAACCACCTCCACGGGGCTAACTTTGAGAGGAAGCCTGCGCGCCAGGTTTCCAAGCTGCCCTCCGGCCAGGCTGTGTCTCCTGGAAATCTGACTGGCAGCTGGAGTACAAACACTAGAGCTACAGCTATCAAAGCTGTTTGTGGCAGACGCTGCGGCTGACTAACAGGGTATTAGTTCCCAGTTCCCTGTCCCCTTGCACCTCCCCTGCAAAGACTGAAGGCCAGATGCTGGCCTCCTCGCTAAGGGGACACATAACCCAGTTCCACACGAGAGGACATAAAAGGAGTCCTGAGCGCGCGCTGCTCAGAAAGCGGGTGCTGCCCCAGTAAAGGGGACCCTGTGGCTGACACCGGGCACCTCCCATTTGCTGGCCTTGAATGGCAATGTAAAGCTCATTAGTCTGGCCACTGAGGAAGCTCGAAGCAGCAGGTGTAAGCATGCAGAAGGCACCAAGGCGAAGGCGAAGACGCAGAACGAGGGGGCTGGCATCTTTGATGCCTTTACCCTTATCTCCCGAACGACCAGCAACTGTCCACCTTTCCCCTCCTGAAGGGGGAAAAAAATAAAGCTGTTTTTGTTTGTTGCCGTTGGCTGGATTTTCTGTTATTTTTAGCAGAATGCCTGCCTTACTAATACATTTACAAACTTGTAGGGAATATGGTGTACATTTCCTCTAATTTAAAAAAAAAGTTATAGTACTTGTATAAATAAAAAAAGTCATACTGATGCCAAATAAGTGACAAATTATATCCAGGGGGTCCCAAGGGTTTTCCCTTAATAATATTTTTCTGGTTATCAAAGTAACATACTCACTTTATAACAAAATACGGAAAAATATGTACTGAAGAAAAAAACTCATTCCCCAGAGTTCATCACTTTTAATATTTTGGGTATATATAAAACTGTGCTTTTTTATTTTTATAGATTGGGATTGTGGGGGATATACTTTATTAAGTAATATATGCACCAAGTAATAATTCAGTAACATATGAAAGGATGTAAGACTTAAAAGTACCTCTTCCACCACACACACACACACACACACACACACTCCATTCCACTTCTCAAAAATAACCACTTTTAAAGCTTTTGGCATTAGGACTCTGTTTCTTAATATATCATTTGACTTCTCACTATGAAGGTGAGAAATTGAGTTCCCCTTTATCCTTCTTCCCAATTTTTATTACTTTTATTTTCACTTTCAGTTTTTCTAGTGGTTGATATTATAATGTGAGAAAAATACACTTAAGCCTCTATTTCTTGACCCAGGAATTCTAGATAGAACACCTTAGCTTTCAACTTTGCAAGATAAGGAAATTAGTGTTCTCTGTTGTTGTTTTTTTCATTTTCTTTTTTGAAAGGAAATTAGTGTTATAGCAAACATTTTTAGTCAAAAAGTTCAACCACAGGATTAAAATGTGACTGTCATTTGGTATCATCCAATCCTGTGTGAGAAGGAAAAAAAATGTGTGTACTTGTTGCTTTAACACTAATTCATTCTAATATGCAAATGGTCGTCACAACCTCGCACCCTCATGCCCTTGCACCGGGGCCGGGGGCCCTGAGGCCACGCCCCCCCTGCCCTAGTGGGGCTTAACAGGGGACCTGAGACCACGCCCCCTGCTCTGTGGGGCTTGACAGGGGTTGGGCCAGCCAGGTCTGGGTCTCGTGAGATTTCAAGGTGCACATGGGTGGGTGGGGACTTGACTCTGGGTCCCGCGGCGTACCCCAGACTCTGACAGGAAGGAGATTTTTTATATACATTTTACTAATTTTCTTTCATCTCTGACATTTCTATTATAGAGAAAGGGCAAATAACAATATTAAAATATTTCCTCTAATTAATTCCCTTTAATGTGCACTAATTTCATGCACTGGGCCACTAGTTGTTTTTATAGACAGAAACAATGGATGAGCCTAAATATTAAATATTAGTAAACTTGATGTCAAATTTAGCAATATTCTATAAGATTCTTGAATAATAGCAGCTATTGTTTAACTATCTAGCATGTCCCATGCACTGTGATAAGAGCTAATCAAACATTCTGATTGTTGAATCTTACACCCATATAAAATAGACATTTGTCATCTCCATTTTGCAGATGAGAAATTGAAGGCATATTAAGATTCAGTATTTTGCCCACAGTCACTGGTAAATGGCAACCCTAAGACTTGAAGCTGAGGCCCATCCTCTTAACCTCTGGGCAAAACTGATGATCTCTGAGTACTTAAGTACAAGGAAAGTAGATGAATGGGAAGACTAGATTTACTAAAAGCAAGTTACAAAAACTAGTCATTGCAACAGCACATGCACGTCTCTAAGACATGTTGCAAAGTGTTTATGATGCCATTTATGTAAAATCAGACAAAGCCAAAATATCCAAGTGTTTACACAGAACAAAGTATAAAAGGATCATTTCTTTAATTACCCCTCCTCCTGTATCCTGCCCGATTGATTTCTTGAATCCCAATCTCTTGACAAGAGGCAAATACTACTTCTGGTTTGGCAACTATCTTTCTGGTTGTGAAATATTTAGGGAAATTTGTGTTTTGTTTGGCACATCGCACGTAACAGAGAAGGAAAGTGGGAGTGAAGGGAGCATATGAGACTCTATGTGCTGCTTGAACCTTTTACAAAAGGCATTTTATCGATAACAAAATTGTAGATTTTGTAGATAACTTAGATAACACAAATGTTTTGAATCCTGATGATGCTCAAAGAAAACAGGCAAGCGTTTCTAAGGATGACCTCAGTGGCCCCTTAAAAGGGAAAAGTTTGACGGATTAGGCAGCATAGCAACTTAAAGCTTTTTAAAAAATATTTGTATTGATTTCAGAGAGGAAGGGAGAGGGAGAGAGAGATGGAAACATCAATGAACACAGAGAATCATTGATCGGCTGCCTCCTGCACGCCGCCCCACACTGGGGATCGAGCCTGCATCCCAGGCATGTGCCCATGACCGGAATCGAACCCAGGACCCTTCAGTCCGCAGGCCGACAGTCTATCCACTGAGCCCAACCAGCTAGGACACAATTTAAAGCTTTACATGACAAAACATACATACCATAAATTTCAAAGGTACATTCAAGCCAGGAGAAATATGTGCACCGACAACAAAAAATTAATAAAACAATGGTACTGGAAATATACACAAAGCTCTCACAGATAAATAAGAACGTAAAATATTTATAAACCTGACAAAAGACATAAGCCTCCTATATAAAAACTGAATAAGGACAAAAGCAAGCAATTCATTTGATTTTAAAAAATGACTTAAAAGCATGAATACGAAGTTAAGCCTCAATAACAAAGATATGTGAAAGAAAAAAGCAAAATAGTGGCCAAAACTAACAAGAATGACACCCAGTGATGGCTGTGGTGTGACAGAGCAGAAACTAGCTACAAAGGCATTTAAGAATGTCAACTAGCAGCACTGGGACCACAAACTGGAACCTGTAAGTGACCCATTGGGTGAACCTGGAGGAGGGACCGCCCCTTAGATGGCAGGGACCCGTGGGAGCTGACAGCTACACTCTTCTTGCAGCGCTGTGCTCACTGCGGGCATCACATTCTGAGAGAAAGGTCGACAAACTGAGATGTTTACACCATAGGGCACCGAGATTATGTGTGAGAGGGCTGGACACCATGTCAGACAATAAACAAATTAAGAAAAGAGGATATTTTGCTTAAAAGAAGGATTTTAGGGAAGACATCAGAGCAATCATGTTTTTTTTATTATTAAAATAACTGTTCTTTCTTTTTCTTTAAATATACTTTTATTGATTTCAGAGAGGAAGGGAGAGGGAGTGATAGAAATATCAATAATGAAAGAGGATCACTGATTGACTGCTTCCAGCATGCCCCCGACTGGGGATCGAGCCCATAACCCAGGCATGTGCCCTTGCCTGGAATCGAAGCCGGGACCCTACAGTCCGAAGGCAGATGCTCTCACCACTGAGCCAAATTGGCTCGGGCACAGCAATCTTGAAATACCCTAAAACCTATATGACATGGAAAACTATTGGTTTATATTGCGCCGCACTGCCCTTACCAAACCCTATCCTAGATGTAGGCCACTTCTGGAACTGTGTTCCCGGCCTCACCTCTGCTGTCTCAATTCTAGTTCCTTGCCCTGAAATCTGTGATACAATGCTGTTTGAACTTCTAGAACTTTCTTCCTCTCCCTCATTCATTCACTGAAGACTGATTAAGAGCATACTACATTCAAGGTACTGGTAGACCCCATGGGGGAGGTGCAGTAGAGGAATGCAGTTGTAGCAGACACAGTTCCTGCCCTTGGGGAGTTTATAAGGGAGAAGCAGAAAAAATGGATCCATTTACAACCAGTCAATCTGAAGCCACAAGGAAGCAAAGGCATGGGAGTGAGGTCATATTCTAGGCAAGAGAAATCATTCTAACTTTGAGACTATGATTAAAAAAAAAAAATGTTGAGAGGACATTGGAACCTGGCCTTGAAGGACATATAAATTTTCACTGGCAAAGGCAAAGGAAAAAATATATGCCAAGCCATAAACCTGGCGTAAGCAAAAGCATCCATAGAAGAGGATACAGTGGGAGGTGCATGATTATCACATGAGCACGAAACAAATTCACAATCTAGTTGGAGACTTTACCCCTCTCAGTAACTGACAGAACTAAACGCAAAACCAGTAAAAATATGGAAGAGATGACGCGCTATCAACCATCTTAACCCGTTAACTGCCACGATAGTCTGGATTTAATTGAAAAAGGCCCGCCGCTTGTATCTATAGACGCTCAGAGCGTACAAATGGTTAACTGCACGTTTACAAAACTACGCCCACAACAGCTTAAAATCAAGGTGATCAAATGGTGGACCATTAAAAGATATCACGAAAAATTTCAGAGTATCTTCTGTAATTACAATCTGATGTAATATAGACATCAATAACACTGAGATATCTAAAAACCCTTATATATTTTGAAATTAAACAATACTTTTCTAAGTAACTCAAGACTCAAGGGAATCACAAGGCAAGTCAGGAAACATTTACACTCAATGACAATGAGAACACAGTATTATCAAAACTTGTGAGGCACAGTTAAGCAGTGAAGTAAGATAAATCCACAGCTTTAAATCCTTATACTTATTTAAAAGAAAAAGGTCATATTTCATCTTAAGAAGCCATAAAAGGACAAGCAAAATAAAATAATTAAGAGCACATGCAGTAAAACAGAAAACAAAGGACAAGGAAAATAAACAAAGCAAAAATGTGGTTCTTTGAAAGAATAAAAGGTCTAAACACCTAGCAAGATGGATCAAAGAAAAACAGAGAACACAGTTTACCAATATGAGAATTTAATAAGGGGATTATCATTAGAGATCCTGCAGATATTAAGAACAACCTTATGTCTAACAAATCAAAAACTGGAATGAGCCGAAACCGGTTTGGCTCAGTGGATAGAGCGTCGGCCTGCGGACTGAAAGGTCCCAGGTTCCATTCTGGTCAAGGGCATGTACCTGGGTTGCGGGCACATCCCCAGTGGGGGATGTGCAGGAGGCAGCTGATCGATGTTTCTCTCTCATCGATGTTTCTAACTCTCTATCTCTCTCTCTTCCTCTCTGTAAAAAATCAATAAAATATATTTTTTTTAAAAAACTGGAATGAAATGGACAAATTCCTTAAAAAACACAACTTAGCCAAACCAACCCAAGATGAAACAGAAAATCTGGATAGCCCTGTATCCATTAAAGAAATCAAATTACTTATCAAAATTCTCCAACCCCGCTGGCTTCACTGATGCATTTTATCAAACGTGTAAGGAGGAAATAAAACCCCTTATGCAAATTCCTTCAAAAAGTGAGGAGGAGGGAATACTTCCTGTTACCATCTATTTTATGAGTCTAGCATAACTCTCATACCAAAACCTGAAATGAAAATGATAGATCAATATTCTGGTAAATGCAAAAAAAAAAAAAGGATCCTTCACAAAATATTAGTAAATCAAAACTGGTGATATATAAATCCCATCATGACCAAATGGGATTTATTCCAGCAATGAAAATAAGACACTACATTAACAGAATGAAAAAAACAGAAGTCAAATGGTCATGTTAACAGATAGGGAAAATCTTTTGAAAAAATTGAACACTCATTCATTAAAAAAAAAGAAAAACCCTCAGCAAACTAAGACAGGAAAGGAACTTTCTCGACCTGATAAAGGGCAGCCATGGAAAACCTAAAGCTAATAGGACACTTAGTGTAGAGTAAACGCTTTCCCAATAAGATGAGAAATAAGGCCAAAAGGTTGGCTCGCATAATTTTACTCAACATTGTACGCGAGGTGCTAACCAGGCAGCAAACCAGACAAATGGATGAAAAGCCCAAGGACGGGAGAGGAAGGAGTGGAGCGGACGCTCTTTGCCGGTGACTTGACCATCTGCATAGAAAAGCTTAAAAGTAACTTTAATAAGAATTGGGCCAGCCCCAACCGGTGTGGCTCAGTGGGTAGAGCGTTGGTCTGCGGACTCAAGGGTCCCAGGTTCGATTCCGGCCAAGGGCATGTACCTTGGTTGTGAACACATACCCAGTAGGGAGTGTGCAGGAGGCAGCTGATCGATGTTTCTCTCTCATCGATGTTTCTGACTCTCTATCCCTCTCCCTTCCTCTCTGTAAAAAATCAGTAAAATATATTTTTTTAAAAAAAGAATTGGGCAAGGTTGCAGGATACAGTCAAAACACAGAACTCAACTGCTGACTGGGAAGGGTGTGTGGGTGGGTGTGTGGGTGTGTCTAGCAGCAACCGTGCAATCTGTAACTCTGGAATGCAGTGAAAGCTGTCATTTGACGGTTCTCTGCATTTGGCTTACTTCGTTAAAACAAATTAATTGAAAGTATAAGAAAAACAAATTTCGCAATGTAAATACATCAGATCTCAGAGTTTTAAATGTCATTACCAAAAAATTTAATTTTTCTACGTTTCTTCTCCACTTACAACATCAATAGCCAAAGGGAGCCCTAGCCGGTTCGGCTCAGTGGATGGAGCGTTGGCCTGTGGACTGAAGGGTCCCGGGTTCGAGTCCGGTCAAGGGCACCATACCTCAATCCCTGGCCCTGGTCAGGGCACGTGTGGGAGGCAACCAATCCATGTGTCTTTCTCACATTGCTGTTTCTCTCTGTCTTTCCCCCTCCCTGCCACTCTCCCTAAAAACCAATGGAAAAATATCCTCGGGTGAGGCTTAAAAAGAAAAAAAAAAGAAGCCAAAGTGAGCTTCTCTAATGTGTCACGTGGTTATACGGTCACTACCACAGCTCTACTCTCTATGGAAAACGCTTGCAGCTGAGTAGTAAACAGGAAATCATATGGTCATTTTCTTTTTCCTTAATCACTTCATAATTTGTTTCAAAAGTCACTTCGTGAAGAAGACCAGGACAAAAGGCACACAAGTACCTGCAAAGCGAAGGAGAAGGAAAGGCCCTTGGACATGGATGGCCCCCCAGAATTGTGCATTTTCTCTTCTGTAACAACTTATAATCGACTACATCACAGCAATCACTCATTCAAACATAAACTCAGCTATTTATGTTACTCAAGTATGTCTTGCATAGTGGGATTAAGCTACTTTGTAAGACAACAGACTTACAAAGTTTGAGCCTGGAATGACCAAATGCTAATATTCTAGTTCATCTAACAAAGCATTTCACAAAATATAAGACAAATATAATTCCAAGGACAATTTACAGATATTGGAAATCACAAGTACCAGGCACACTAAGGGGAAAAGGTATTTGAAAGCACAAGCTGGTTATATGCACAGAATACAACACGAAAATTCAAGCTGTTAGATATCAATACAAGAAAAATGTAAGAAATTAACTTACACTTGCGTGCACCCAGCATTTTCATCAATCAAAATGTTTCTAATGATAAAACCACCTTTCAATTGGCACCAACTTCAAAACAGTACGATTAGGAGTTGACTAGAAATACATACCTGATTTTAATTTGTTACCAAGGAGCCGGCTGACCACACTTATAAGAGATTACATACTTCGGATTTTAAGAAATAACACTACTAAGCAAACACAATTTTGTAAATTACAATAAGCCCTGGATCAATATTACTGCGATCTACTTAATTCTGCAACTTAGACCTTTTAAGCTGGTTGAACTTTATTAATGCAGTAAGTTTCTTCACAGCAAATATTGCCACTGGCTCTTAACAGAACAAAATAAGAAAGCAAATTTGACATCGAGGTTAGAGACATGGAGTCACCTGGAGTATACCTCCTGGGCTGGTCTCAGAAGGAGATCATTTCACAGATGCTCAATCTGTATACAGATGACCTCTATGTGCAGCCAAGCTGTGGGGGGCTCTGCCTGGACCCCACAGGAGAAAGGTGCAGGCAACCCCTGACTCTGTTTGCTACATTACATTTGTTTTACCAACATCTTTAGCATCAACAATACTATGTGAATGCGTTATCTCCATTAATGATACCACTTTGCAATTGCTCCAGAAAAGTACAGAAAGGAAGGTTTCCTTACTCTATGCCACTCATAAAGTATTTGTGCGACACAACATCAATAATTATCCTTCTACATTTTTTTTTTCATTTTCCTGGAAGATATTTACTGAAGAACAACTTAAAAAAAAAAAGTACAAGTAAAATGAGATTATATCTGAATAGGAGCTAACAAGAACTGATTCAGCAATACTGGTTTGAGAAAAAGGACTGGCACTGAAAATAACAGCTACATCGTAACTTTTTTATATACATACCCTTTATTAATAGTTTACGAGTTTAAGAAAAAACACTCCCCTGCAGGCATGATCTCGTAATGTTTAAAACCACATGGTGAGGTAAGGAAGGCAGATATTATCATATTTTTTCTTGAGGGAGTACACACCAAAGTTCAGGTGATAACCATCTGCCCAGGGTGTTTACAATAATACTGCTCTTCTGGAAGAAATCCTCTGAACCAAAATATAGCCAAACACCAACAGATTATATAGTGAAATTTACATGAAATTATTATTAAAATTATATTGAAATTTCTAAAGGAATAAAATAAGAATGGTGGAGGGAAAAATGGCCCAATTTGGTTTCCCCTAACATTTCAACTAGTGCTTTCAGGAGTACAATGAAACACTACCATACAAAGCTTCCTTCATGGAGTCTGACTTGTTATAAGTACAGGAGAAACACATAAATTGTAAAAATAGACAGAGGATGTTACCAGCAATCCCAGTCTTTCATTCACAAATATACCCAGATAAACAGGGATCACTAGATACCTAAAGAAAACTACCACTACCGAAAAAACACCCCACAACAAAATAAACAAATTGAAGGAATTATTCAAAGAGAAGAATAAACTTCAAAATAAAATGTATTTAGTGTCCTAAGAATAAGACACTAATGTTAAGTAAAGTAAGAGCAGATGGCCATAACCTATAAAGAAAGAAGTCCTGGGAATATAAAGTAATAACTGAAATATAAAATTCATGAAGGGCTAGAATAAAAAGGTCAAGGGACAAAGAGAAAAAAAAACAGACGCATGGCAAATGAAAGAAAAAATTTAAAATAGTGCATTGCTAGAGAAGCTCTAAGAGAAAGTAAAAAACCAAAAACATAAATACAGAGAACACAGAAGGGGAAAAAATAATAAAAGAAGTATAGGAAGATTTCCCAAAACTGAAGAAAGACATGAAAGTCTGCATTTTCAAAGGGTCCACCGTTTGAATGAATTACAGAATGAGCAAACAAGGACTATAGCTCACCCTCCTTCAATTTCATAATCCCACGGTTATAGAGGCCCCGACACAAAAAGCTTCTAGAGAACAAAGCAGGTTACCTACAAAAAATTCTTCATGTAAGTGGCAAGCCTCTTACCAGTAAACTGGTTACTGAAATGTAATGGAATTCAACCTTCAAAATTCTGAAGGAAAACTATTTGAAGCCTGAATTCTATACCCAGCCAAGGTATGTACCAGGTGTGAACGTGAAAAGGACATTCTCAAACAGTGTGGACAAACACACACACACCACACACACACACACACACACACACACACCCTTTCTGAGAAAATTACTTCAGAATACATTTTAGAAAACTGCAAAATAAATCCAAGAGAGAGAGAGAGATCTAAGAGAGCACAGAACTTGTCCAAGAATGCAATCAAATAGCTGATCACACCCATATAAAAAGGCAATTCATATTAGAACTTCAACGAATAGTATGATTTCAAAACTGGAAAACCAAGTGATATTATAAAGGCATATACAGTC
>NW_006286241.1:1017967-1019684 GCF_000327345.1 Myotis davidii
ATATTATATATAAAATTGGGGTAATCAGCAGAATTATAAAGAGAAAAGGTCTGCCCAGCCGGCGTGACTCAGGGGTTGAGCACTGACCTATGAACCAGGAGGTCACGGTTCGATTCCCAGACAGGACACATGCCCGGGTTGTGGGCTCGATCCCCAGTGTGGGGCGTGCAGGAGGCAGCCAATCAATGATTCTCTCTTATCAAGGATGTTTCTATCTGTTTCTCCCTCTCCTTCCCTCTCTGAAATAAATAAAAATACATTTTTAAAAAACTAGAAAAAGTCTAAAATGGTTATCTCTGAGGATAGGAACTAGTGGGAAGAGGTAGAGGGTAGAGTTTTACTTTGCATTTTGTACCTTTGTGTATTATTCAATCTTATGTTTATTAGACTATTACTTCCCAAAATTAATGCACGCACACACACATACACACACGCATATGCACACATGCATACACACGCTCACACATGCATACACACACACATACACACACATGCACATGCACGCACACACACACATGCACACACAAATCACTAGAATTCTCGTTCCCTAACCAACGCAGGAAAAACACCGAGAAATTCTAATTTTATTTTTTCCTTTTTCTATATCCCATGTACTATATACCAACCTTCTATAATGGTATTTCAGAGGAGACACAATTAATTAAACAGACTCAACAAGCACTCTAAACCCTTGATAAAAGGTGGCGATAGCAACAGCTTACATTTATGTTAAAATTGCCAAAGCTCACTCACATCCATGATCTTATTTAAAAATACCTTCCTTCACACAGCAGAGAACTCTGAAAATGCTTTCCAAATCTCTAAAATGAGAATAACATAAAAGGTATTAAACTGAACACAAATAGTCGGCCGCTTTGAAAACAGTTTGGCCGTTTTGATAAAGTTAAACGTAAACTTACCATAGGTCCCAGCAATCTCATTCCTAGGTTATAGCCCAAGAAAAATACATCACACAAACACATGCACACACATGTTCACAGCACCTTTACTCATAATAGCCCAAAACGAGGAGCAGCCCAAATGCCCAGCAACTGGCAGACACAAACTGTGGATGGAATAGTACTCAACAATGAAAAGGAACAGACTAATAAAAACACACTATATAAATGAATCCTACAGGCTCAGGCAGCACAGAGAAGGGAGGGCCTTGAGGCCCAGCCTCCGAGGGTGATGAACAGGGAGCAGAGGACGAGGCCTCCACAGCCTGGCCACAGTCTTTCCGCCTTAACACACAGCCCACCTCCCTGCCCCGTTCCGGCCCTGGGCTGTGAGTGCGGGGTCCAGGCTGGGTGACTGTCAGCATTTGTAAGCATCTCAGCAGAACAACAAAGCATTTGGATGTGAAAAAGAAAAAGTATTATGCAATGTAAAAGGTGAAAGTAGTCAAACTCAAAGGACTGCATGGCGTATGATTCTAATCATATGAAATTGCAAAATTATAGGCACAGCAAGAGTAGTGGTTACCAAGGGAAGGCAGGAACTTTTCTGGGTGATAGAAATGTTCTATGTCATGATTATCGTGTTTGTTACACTCCTTTAAAAGTTTAGCAAAATCCATGAAGGGCACATTTAAAATGGGTATATTTTACGGTACGTAAATAACTCAATAAAGCTGATTTTCAAAAGCTCAAAAACACATAATCACATTTAACTATTGTCAACAGCTGTCAGCATAGGTATGAACCACAGACCCTAT
>NW_006286241.1:1020166-1031998 GCF_000327345.1 Myotis davidii
AGGCAGCCGATCAATGATTCTCTCTCATCATTGATGTTTCTCTCTCTCTCTCTCTCTCCCTCTCTCTCTCTCTCTCTCTCTCTCTCTCTCTCTCTCTCCTTTCCCTTCCTCTCTGAAATCAATAAATAAATATTTTTTTTTAAAAAAAAAGAATTATAAAGAACCCTTGAATAGTAAGCAAATTCCTAACACATATGCTAAATATCATTTCTCTCTTACTGGACATAGTACATCACAGTTTACTTTGTTAACAGCATCAGAAAAAAAAAAATCAACTTCCAAGACACCACTAAGTGTCAGCACACTTACCAACCACATGGCTTTGGTTTTGTTGAACACTTACCCCTCTTCTGAACCCAACCTTCTTTCACAATGGTCACATCGCTCATGGTGGCTCCCCGCTAGCCCCCAACGTGGAGAAATGGGAGTTTGTGATATCAGCTTTGGGGTTTTTATCTGCTGCTGCTGCCCTTCCCACTCTCTAGTGATGACTCAGCCTGGAAGGAAGTATTGAAGAAAGAATGTCTTTTTTTTCCATTCTTGGAGATCACACAGCAATAACAAACAACTAATTCTTTGTCGATGTCTTCAATGGGCCTGACCTTACATAAAAGCCCAGCTCTTCCAACTGGGGGACTTATTTATTAAATGGTTGTATAATGAACACACTTCCCTGGTCTTGTGACAGATTTCAAATGATAATGGAACTTTTAACCTAAGAGGCTGCAATAAAAAAAAATGTCTTTAAGAAAAACCAGTCACACCTACACAAAGAATACAGAAAATGTGTTTGGTGATGTGTGTTTGAGGTGAAAGGGAAGAGAATGAAAGTTACGTGGACTAAAAGTACATCTTCCATCTATGTCTAATGTCAAAATCTCTGTAAATTTAAACATACTTATGGGAAAGCAATTGTGAATGTTTTTAATTGCTGCATTTTATGTAAAATGCCATGTGCTAAGAACCCAACACTTATGTATGCTTCGTCTGCTTGGTTCCAAGAAATATTTTAGGCTGATTGCAATAAGTAAAATATTATAAATAATACAAAATCAATTACTTTTAAAGTAGACAAAGTAAAACAGAGAACATGAAAATATAAAAAACTATGGGGTATTCAAGATGTGTCAGCAACTCGTATAGGCGCTTCAACCTATTAGTCATAGGTCATCTTCACAACAACCTTCGTAGGGTACTATTAACTCCATTTCACAGATGGGGAAACTGAGGTTCATAGAGATTAAACAGCTTGCCCGGTGTGAACACAAAAGGATGGAGCCAAGCTGTCTGACCCCACAGCCTGCATTCTTAACTCCCAAACGATGTTACCTTAAATCAGTGATTTTCAACTAGGATTTTTAAAACATGCAATAATACCAATACAATATACAGATGAAGTATTATATACCTGAAACCTGTTATCATTTTATTAACCAATGTTACCTCAATAAATTTAATTACACAATATAGAGATGAAGTATTATAGGACTGTATACCTGAAACCTATATCGTTTTATTAACCAGTGTTACCTCAATAAATTTAATTAAAACAAAACATGCAATACCTGACTATTTAGTCAAAGGCACTGACCTTTTTTCCCTTAGATTATCAAATAAAAAAATGACAGCATCCCTGGTCAGTTTGGCTCAGTGGATAGAGCGTTGGCCCCCTGAAGGGTCCTGGGTTCAATTCCGGTCAAGGGCAAGTACCTGGATTGCAGGCTCAATCCCTGACCCTTGTTGGAGCATGTGTGGGAGGCAACCAATCAATGCCTCTCTCTCACATCAATGTTTCTCTCTGTCTCTCTCTCCCCTCCACTCTCTCTAAAAATCAGTGGTTCTTCCTGCGACAAAAGTCTGAAATTTTTATCATGGGTCTTTATAAGACACTTTCTAGTGCAGCAGTTCTCAACCTGTGTGTTGCGACCCCTTTGGGGGTCGAACGACCCTTTCACAGGGGTCGCCTAACACCATCGGAAAACACATATATAATTACATATTGTTTTTGTGATTCATCACTATGCTTTAATTATGTTCAATTTGTAACAATGAAAATACATCCTGCATATGAGATATTTACATGACGATTCATAACTAGCAAAAATACAGTTATGAAGTAGCAACGAAAATAATTTTATGGTTGGGGTCCCCACAACATGAGGAACTGTATTAAAGGGTCGCGGCATCAGGAAGGTTGAGAACCGCTGTTCTAGTGTAAAAAATAAAACAAGGCCCTCAAAATATCCTCACACGTAAATAGCACTGGGCTTCACAGGGTGATTTCTTATTGTCCCTCTCAACCTAAAAAGGGAAATACCGAGATAAAATTGAGTGAAAGCGTTTCCCAGAAAAGCACCAAAAACATGGCCCAGGGACACAAGCGTCCGTGTCAGATAACCAGCAAACAGTCGGACGGACTCCATCAGGTGCTGTTTTCTCAAACTGGGTTTTGATCAAGAGGCCTAGGGGTAAGCAAAGGAGAGACAGCTAGGCTCGGACTAGACTGGATTACAGTTCTTCTTCTGATGAAAATGAAGGGCACAGCCTCCTCATTGCGCGGTCAGGAATCCAGACTAAAGATCCCACAAAGTCTGTGTAGCTGAAGGGAAGACCATGGCCATCATGGCCATCGTGTGCCCTGGGGCTGCGAAGGGGCCCCCAGGCAGGGCCAAGCCTGTCCTCAAAATCGTCAGGCTCTCCTATGAAGGTCCAAAGGGATATTAGAATCTGGGGGGACTTCCCCAAAATATGTTTGACAGAATATTAAAAAGAAATTCTGGAAAAATTAAAAATAAAAAAGATGGAAAAAGAAAAATTCTTTGGTTCAGTAAGTTGGGAAACTTCTACAAACCATGTCTTTCTCTTGAAACATGACGATAAACATATTAAGCATCTCGGCAAATCCTAAATGTATTTGAACACACAGGGCTCTTATTTTTTTTAGTAGTGTGTATTGATATCCAGAGGAGCGCACGTTGGGAAATGCCACAGGATGTGGCCACATAATTCAAGACAAGACTCATTTCACCATGAAAAGCAGGCAACAAACAAAGAAACCACAAAACCTTTCAGACAAGAATCCAAAGATCATTTTTAAATTTCGCTTATGAAACTGCCTGAAGACCTCCACGCGGCCCGCTGGCTACATGATACACCCAGAGCTGGATCACTAAAAGGGTTAACTCCTGACATAAATGACTAGAGGGAGTTAGGTACTGGGAACACGGGTACAAGGTGATGTCTTTTGAGGGGCTGCCCTGTCCGCCTTCTCTTTGCTTCTACTGTAGCAAGGGGCCTCACACCTACTGCAGCGGTTCTCAACCTGTGGGTCGCGAACAATGAAAATACAGCCTGCATATCAGATATTTACATGACGATTCCTAACAGCAGCAACATTACAGTGATGAAGTAGCAACGAACATAATTTTATGGTTGGGGGTCGCCACCACATGAGGAACGGTATGAAAGGGTCGCGGCATGAGGAAGGTTGAGAACCGCTGCAGCAATTCTTCGCTTCTGACTATAAAATTATCTAACAGGGGTAAAAGGAAACTCCTATCTGAATATTCTTAGGATTAGAAATGGGAGAGGTCAGGGATCGACGTTTAGTAATAACCAAAAGTAATACATATCCAATAAACGTATGTAAAGTGTGTACTTTCCTATTTAAATAATTGCCAAACCTCTATTAAAAAAAAAAACAAACTAGAAAAACAAAAGTATTGTCAAAATTGATTTTTTTTTTAAGTGGACATTTCGTTATAAGGATCTTAAAGCTGAAAGCGACCTTCGGTTTACGGTGGAGGGAAGGGTGGAGCCCCATGAAGAGACCGGGCCAGGGTCAGGGGGCTCCTCTAGGGGGACCCCACACAGAGAACCAGGCGCACGCTCTTGCCACCAGCGCTGCCTCTTCAGCATAAAACAAGAGGCAGTATGCATGCATATAAGCATAACCAATGGACAGAAGACACTGGGGGGTAGGGGAGGCCAGGGGATTGTCAAGGGCAGGGGAAAAAAGGAGACCTATGTAATACTCTCTGTAATACTTTAAGCAATAAAACAATTAAAAAAAATAAAATAAATAAAACAAGAGGCAGGAATATCCACATCAACCCAAAGTCAATGCATTGTATTTCATAAAGGAACAGTTTCAAAAACTAGTGTTTTAGATAAAAACTGTTCACAGGCGCTTATCTATTTAAACTGTTAAGATGTATGTGAAATCCATCGGATAGAATTTATCATCTTGGTGAGGGGCAGTGGCCCCACACATTATAGAGATGGCTTTATGCATTGGCACCTTAAAATGTGAACAGATTCTACCCATAATCGTAATTTTCAGCTTTAAAAATTGCTCCTGCGTCTCTACTGACTGAAATGACACATTCTTTGAACTTAAGTGCTCGTTTGTATATAAAAACAATGCTATTAGCTCATAAGCAGCAAACTATGCTCGTTAATTTCCCTGCAATGACAACATTCCTGTCCCTCGTCACCTACACTCTCCCCCTCGGCCTATTAAAAATACTAACCTGCAGCTCTAGCTGGATTGGCTCAGTGGATAGAGCCTCGGTCCTCGGACTGAAGGGTCCCGGGTTCGATTCTGGTCAAGGGCTTGTACCTCAGGTGCAGACTCGATTCCCAGCCTGGGGCCGCATGCGGGAGGCAACCAATCGATGTGCTTCTCTCACATCAATGTTTCTCTCTCTCCCCCTCCCCCTCTCCCTCCCTCTCTCCCTCCCTCCCTTCCGCTTTCTCAGAAAAGCAATGGAAAAATATCCTTGGATGAGGATTAACAAAAAAAAAAACACAACAAAAAAAAACAACAAAGAAAACCCACTAATCCGCAAAATGATGAGCTGGACTTGAAGCATGTGATCTGTTCCCGAAAGTGGAGTGAACTTCACCTCATCCTAACTTCCCTAGAAATCTGTTCTATCCAATGACCTATAACAGACAAAATTTGGTTTATTTTCCTTTTAAGCCTACTTCATTAAACATGTCATCACTGGGTAACCTAATTTTTCCCATTCTTATAAAAAAAATTGCACACGAAATTCTTGGCAGATTCAATTTAGAATTTCCACGAAGTGGTTCTAATAAGGGTACTTTTGTTCAGACTATTTGAGAATTTGATAATAACTGCACCTGAATGTCATTTTACAATTGAAAAAAAAACATTTTCACATCTTTCACCTCATTCGGTAGCATTTTTATTTGTAAAACAAGCTGACAGTGCCTGACACATAATAGATGCTCAACAAATATGGAATAAACCAGTGGATAAAACAAGGCATGAAGGTTCAGCCTTAATAAAAAACCGACTAAACAAGCTAATATTCAAAGTCAACAGGAAGCCATCAGGTGCTGTTTTCTCAAACCTGAACTTGAACATTATGGAAGCACCCACATATAAATAATTAGAATTATAATAAATATTCGTCCCTATCCATTGAAGAACGTTTCCTATAGACCTCCGTTAATTATAAGGACAATCACATATTAAAATTATCCTTTTTTCCTCAACATTTTTGACAATTTTTTGTTGAGATGCTCCAGTTTCAATTTCCAAACAAGTCAAGCATCAACACTACCCAAAATTATCCATGATGGGAGGAGAAAGAGAAAAAAGAATGGCATATTTTCTTAGTAATATGTGTAAGGATACTTTAAAGATATCTCTTTACTTATGACAACCAACCATTCAATTTGAAGCAAAAATTAAACTTCTTCAAACATCCTGTAAAAGTATCATTCACTCAATAAAACATGTAATATACATACAGGCAGTTAATAAATATGCATTGATTGTCTACTCTGTGACAAGGACTACATTAAGTATACAGGGAGACAAGCAAAACCAAGTATTTAAAATCTGTTTCCAAACCTTTAATAACCTGCTATTAATGTGCTCTCTAGGAAAACGGTGACCAACCAATAATGACATGATTTCCCCACCGTTCCCAGAACGAGTTAGTGACAGGAAACAAGAGTGACTACGTGCAATCCAAGTCTCCAATCAGGTCGGTGTGCTTTCTACCAAACATTATCTGAACTCTCGAAAATGCATATAATGTTTGACAATAACTCTGAACATTTTTTAAAACAAATTATTCTACAGAAGTCCAGTAAAGCACAAGGCTCTCAAATAAATTAGAAATAAATACTTATCACGGTGGCATCACAGATGAAATTATGACAGAAGAGGAGAAGCAGGGCGACAAAGTTAAAAGGGCAACTCAGCAATTCTTTTTTTTTTTTTTTACAAATAAAGGTTGTCATTAACATAGGTTGACAATTTCCGGTGTTAATTTCAAAGTTAAAGGCCACCATACAATTCTGTAATACAACTTGCTCTCAACTATAAACTGGGCTGTCATTCATATTATGTAGCATATACTCGCTCTGCACCACAATTTTTCACGCACTTTACAGATGCTAGTCAAACTGCATTAATGAAGATAACATGTTCAAATACATGAGAATGCTGCTACTGTGAAATACCAATGCTTGAGAAGGGTAACCATAATGTAATTTTATGGTAGTCACCTATGCATAAGAAATAGGTGAAACTAATATACGCCATCAGTGCAAAAAGCTCTACAAAACTTTTGAAAGGATTTGAGGGAAAAGAAAAAGACTAAAGTGGGAGCAAATTCAAGGCAACCTGTTCTGCACTCCAAGTAACTCTAAAAGCTAGGCGGTCCCTCTCAAGAGTTATAATCCTGTGAAAACACATAACACATAGGGAAGTGGGCCACACAAATGATCTATTTTGAATACCTCTCCTCTCTTCTGAGTGAATTTTCTTAACAGTGTTTCTGTAAATATCTTCGCTGAGCTTTACATGATGGGGGAAATACCTGCAAAAACACAGGCAAGTTTCTGACTTTCCCACAAAAGAGCCCTTCTTCAAAACTGCCCATTCTTAAAAATCAGCTTTGCAAACTTTGAAATATACATACAAAAACATAAAAGCATTTCCTCCCTCTTCCCCACGCCTATTGAGGGTATTTAAATGCCATTTCAACCAACACAGCCGTTATTCATCAAAAAAGCATCCCGTGCCCTGAGCGGTTTGGCTCAGTGGATAGAGTGTCAGCCTGCGGACTCAAGGGTCCCAGGTTCGATTCCGGTCAAGGGCATGTACCTTGGTTGCAGGCACATCCCCAGTAGGGGGGTGTGCAGGAGGCAGCTGATCGATGTTTCTCTCTCATCGATGTTTCTAACTCTCTATCCCTCTCCCTTCCTCTCTGTAAAAAATCAATAAAATCTATTTTTTAAAAAAAGCATCCCGTGACCCAGCCAGGTGGCTCAGTTGGAGCATCGTACCTTACACCAAAAAGGCTGCAGGTTCGATTCCTGGTCAGGGCACATACCGAGATTGGGGGCTCCAATCCCAGTCGGGGCACATGCAGGAGACAACGGATAGATGCTTCTCTCTCCTCTCTCTCTCTCTCTCTCTCTCTCTCTCTCAAATCAATAAACATATCATCAGGTGAGGATAAAAAAGAACAGCACTTGTGCTGGGCGATATATTTAATATTCTAATATGGAACAACTAGGAAAACGCTTACTGGATCCTTCCGAGTCCTAAAACACTGGGCAAGCTATGGATGAATTATCCCCTCCCCGTCTCCTGTAGACTGTGGCTTGTCTCCATGTGCAGGTACCTATGCTAACAGGGGCAGGTGGAGGGCTGCTACTAAAAGAATTTTGGTTGCACAGTTGGCCATATTTCCCCAATACACATGTAAGATCCTTCCAAACTCTGTCCTGGGACCTCCCTGGTAATAAAATGGAAAAGGAGTTCACATACACACAGAACACCGCTGGTACATGGTCCGCTACATGCCAAGAATCAGCTTGACCTTTTACCACCAATTACAGGGAGAGCTAACGTGCAGGTATGGCTTGTTATGAAGAGCAATGGACAAGCCGAAACATTTGGGTCCCTTTTTCCAACCTGCCCCACCAGAGTGATGATGCCGGTCCCTGAACTCTCTGTGCCCGTATTTCCTTCGCCATAAAAACAAAGATACAGGGCATCAGGTGAGCTCCAAATAGCCCTACAGAGCCAACATGACTCTTCAAGTTCAAATCTGCTCTCTACCTCACCTATAACTGACATCTTAGTTAACAATATTGTGATCCTACAGCTCCTGTCCACAAAAGTCCAATACAGTTGGGAAGATACAACATTCAAACACCAACTGCGCACGGACAAAACCTGAACTAAACTCCAATCCTAACGAAAGATCGTCTTCCTCCCTCTCCCATGCTCAGCCCCACAAACATAGGATTTCTTAACAGAGGGGAGAGAAATTCTCACCTGGCAGTCTTCTCGTGATCTGGCCTAGTAATTTTTTTTTTTTTACCTTTCCCTTTGAATACTAGGAAAATATACCTATTTGGATGCGTAAAATATGTGCAGTTGGAATTAAATAAATATAGAGTATTGAAAAGAAAAGGAACTAAGAAAGCAAACCCACGGCTCAAGAAGCATATGTCAACTTCTCTATCAACTATTTGAAGATTCCCCGCACAGGAAGTATATTAACATCTAATCCACTGGTGCTACAAAAAAAATACGTAAACATTTGAGGCAGTTAATTATTCAGCATCTGAAATAACTAAAATGAAAAAGGATGTTGTTATGGGTCAATCTACATGAACTTGATGTCTGGGAAAACGGCTATACTACATTATGGAAAGTTAGCATTGTCACTGTGAACTCTAACAGGTTAGTAAAAACACTAAAAGAAAGTGTTCTCAGAATGAGGGAAGTTAAAATAAGATGGATTTTTTTATAAACCAGAGTGTTTTCTCGTGTTAAAATCACTTTAAAGCCGAAACCGGTTTGGCTCAGTGGATAGAGCGTCGGCCTGCGGACTGAAAGGTCCCAGGTTCGATTCCGGTTAAGGGCATGTGCCTGGGTTGCAGGCACATTTCCAGTGGGAGATGTGCGGGAGGCAGCTGGTCGATGTTTCTCTCTCGTCGATGTTTCTAACTCTCTATCTCTCTCCCTTCCTCTCTGTAAAAAATCAATAAAATATATTTTTAAAAAAATCACTTTAAAAATGTAGCAGGGGTGGTCCTGAAGATTACATGCATATATACATACATGTTGGCCACATGTAACAGTGCCTGGCACATGGCAAGGCCTCACCAGGCATTGGCTAGCATGAACGCTGCATTGAATCTAGCTCTATCATCCATGAAAGGCCATGATAACATAATTAAGTTAACATCTGATGATTCAGGGCTATCTTTGCAGGAGACTACAGAACAGTGCATGTGCCCTGGCCGGTTTAGCTCAATGGATGGAGCATCAGCCTGCAGACTGAAGGGTCCCGGGTTCGATTCAGATCAAGGGCACATGCCAGGTTGCAGGCTTGATCCCCAGCAGGGAGCGTGCAGGAGGCAACTCATCAATGAGTCTCTCTCATCACTGATGTTTCTATCGCTCTCTCCCTCTCCCTTCCTCTGTAAAATCAATAAAAATATATTTTAAAAAACCCAAAATAACAGAACAATGCATGCTGTAGGAAACCAGGATTTAGAATACTGATGTGAACTCTGAAACCTGAAGTTAAAAACGGAACAATTTTAAATGACCTACGTATTCTAACGAATCTATAAAAATTAATTATGTGCATTTCTTAAATTAATTTAAGAAAAATGCAAGTCAAATTACAAGACTGATTTAGTCAAAACAAAATTAAATGGCTTCTAACAGAAAAACACACCTGAAATCTCTATGTTCATGTTGACACCAATTTAATAAAAAAAAAAATGCTTTAACATTTTAAAAATGGAATGACTTCTTTTTCTGTCTTGCATGTTGTTATTCAATTCTGAATGGTTTCAAATGAAATATTTTTTAATGTTGAAACTTAATCACACTCTAAAAACAAGATCCTATCAAATCATGCTAAAATGCAATTAACACCTAGTTAACAAGGATTGCCTTAGCTTCCCAAGGGTGAACTCTTGACCTTCAAAGGTATAATAACAACAACAAAAAGTGTAGCTATCCTTTCACAAAGATATGCAAAGTTTAAGTAAACTCTAAACTTCCACAAAGTCAATTTGTAAAACGGGTTCCTCTTTTTAAAGAAACCCAAATAGTTGTAAATTTCCATTGAATTTCTGTAAGAAAGAAAACCTCTCACATTTAAATCAAAAGCTAGAGTTTAAAAAATCTTAAATCCTTACTTCGCACAAGACTCTATGCTAACAAGCACATTTGTCCCATGACATGTTTGAGCAAAACATGTTTAGATTCGCCGTGATCTGAAAACAAATTTTCTTTCTAATGGATGTGAACTTCTGAATAAAAAGTAAAAAAAAGTTCTCAATCAACCAGCCCCTATCATACAGTTCACATCCTAATATTTGTTGAATGAATGAAATCTTATTTAAAATACTTTACAGCCATAAACTTAAACAACAAAATGTCCAAAGAAGAACTCTTAAGTACTCTGACAAACACAACTTAAACTAAGTCAATATGGAATTAAAAATGAATTTTTAAGTTGGAAAATAATTCACTAAATCACAGAAAGGCTAAGTATCTGGGACAAAATAAATACAAATAATAGTTTCACAAATTATTTTGCAGTTACTTTAGGTTTTTTTTTTTTTACACTGGAAGTAAACATGCTACCGCAAATACACAGGAGAAATATATAGCTGAACAAAAAAAAAATCTACCTTCATCTAATTCCAGTTTCATCTCATTCATGTGATATACGCTCTCCTCTCTTTAAAAAGAAGCTCAAGCCAATTAAGGATAGTGGGGCCAACCTGGTGAGAAAAGCAAAAAGCAGATCTTCAGTACCATCTCCGTGGGAAACTTTCAAAGTCAAGATTGCATATTTGTCACAAAAAAAAAAAATTGCGGGGCAAAGGTAGGTGTACAGCTGTGAATACATGAAAATTTATTCTCGTATGAGTGTTTATTCATTATTGTGTTATTTTCCACATGAACAACTGCATATATGCAAATAAGCGTGCATCGGATACCCCAGGAAACTAGTAATTTATTAATAAGTATTTTAATAAATACGTTCACGTTTTAGACAACCACGTCGTGAATGTATGTATGTGTGTGTATGTGTATTAGACAACCACCTCTTGGAATATTCATGTTCACTTATACATATTTTGCAATGACACTCAAGTTCTGAAGACCAAGTTTCCTAAACCATCTTTATTGGACTCTTCCACCTTTGTGTGTGTGTGTTTTCAGTGATTTCCTAACAACTGTACAATCTACTTGAAGGAGCTCCCACCCAAAATGAAACCCAGTGGCTGCCTAATGACCTGCAGTGAACTAAAGAGCTGCATGACCACGCTTTCCCAAATAAGGGACACACACACATACCTCGATGGATGGTTTGGGGCAGCTGGCATTAAAACTGCATTTAAAAAAAAAAGCCATTCTTTCATACCCGTTAACTCCGGGATGAGCATAGGAAGCGTGACCATTCTATTAACGCCAGCAATTAGCCTGCAGACCCATCAGGTCCACCGCGGCCTCTCTACCTGGCAGGAACCTTAGGAGCTTACAAACTACTGGGCTCTGGACCAATCGGCGCCCGGGAGGCAGGCGTCGGGGTGCTTTTCCTAACACGATGCTGCTGGGAGACCGGGGCGCATCCTCCCCGTGACCTGCAGGCGGGCACCGCCTCTGCGTGCAGAAGAGACACGCTCCCGATCGCCATTGGAAACCCGACGCCCGAGCGATGCAATCTGGCCTCCCCGCAGATTCCCGGGAAATCCCAAACGCGGGGTGACCCCGCCAAGGAGCCGGGGCGCACCCCGCCG
>NW_006286241.1:1033637-1041385 GCF_000327345.1 Myotis davidii
CAGCAACAGTACGCACTCGGGACACGGGTTGCGGGGGGATCACGACTCGCTTTGAAAATCACCCCTTGTTCAGGGCTGTTGGTTCGCACTGACTCGGGGGGCGGGGGTTGCCGCGGTGGGCTGCGCGCCCTGCGGAGAGGATGCCATTGCTTCCCGGTGAAGTTCATGGCTCCTGGGAATGTTTGCCACGGAGACCCTGTGTTTTGCAGGTTGGCCATGTTTTACCATCCATCACACTCCTGAGAGTTGCAAGAGAAGTTGTTGTTTTTTGGTTTTGCTCTTTCTGACATGTTTTGTCGGTGCCGGAGCTCTTTGGGGGGGAAAGGAAATGTTATTCCGCCACAGGACTCCTGCCTGTGGATGCACACGTGTGCAGTCTCCCAGGCAAGATTCTTGTTCACGCTGTTGGCTTCTCGCTGTAGAGGAGTTTGTCCTCTTGACTTGCATTTCCTTCTCTGCGTTTCCAGGTCCTGACAGCATTGTGATGGCTCCCATTGTTTTATACTATGTCCCTTGAATTTATATAGTGAATATATATATATATATTTCAGAGAGAAAGGAAGAGATAGAAACCTCAGTGATGAGAGGGAATCATTGATTGGCTGCCTCCTGCACGTTGGACCCAGCCTGCAACCCAGGCATGTGCCCTTGACCAGAATCGAACCTGGAACACTTTTTATGCTATGTCCCTAGTAGTTACACAGTGAGTTGTATGTATACATCGATGTCCACATCTCTTAGGACATGCACATCTGTTGGGATGATGGACAGGAGTATGAAACCTAATAAAGAAACGGTGTAGCCCTGGCCGGTTTGGTTCAGTGGATAGAGCGTGGGCCTGCGGACTCAAGGGTCCCAGGTTCGATTCCGGTCAGGGGCATGTACCTGGGTTGCGGGCACATCCCCAGTGGGGAGTGTGCAGGAGGCGGCTGATGGATGTTTCTCTCTCATCGATGTTTCTGACTCTCTATCCCTCTCCCTTCCTCTCTGTAAAAAACAATAAAATATTTTTTTTTTTAAAGAAAAAGAAACGGTGTGGTGTGGTTTTTTTAAAGTCAATGTTCTCCACTTGTAAGGGTAATGTTTCCCTGACCATTCTAGAACAGATTTTGTCATTTTAAGATACACAATTTGCCTGAGAGAAAAGTCCTCAATTGCTGCTTTTTTCCTTTCCCCGGATTTCCCAGCACATCGTGGACTGATAAGTAAACCGAAAAGTAAAAGACCGTATCCTAATTTATTCACTGTGTCTGTGTGGAAAATACACATAATTTATTCCCATAATTATCAGAGCTCGGACAGTCCCTATTGGCAAAATAATTCGGTTACAGATTTCTTGCTGTAAACGACAAAAAATGGGTCAGGTTTTTATTCCACAGTAACCCAACCCACTTTTTATTTTTAAAGAAAATAGTTCCTTATGACACCAGCACTAAAAAGGGGAACAGTGCTCTGGAAAGCTTTTGAATATTTGACTTGGAGAGTTGTGCGATTACTAGATCCATCTTATCGATTGCAATTTTCATTTGTTTCCAATTTTAACCAATATTTTTGTTACAGCCAAATTTGTCTGATGAGCCATCCTGTCTCAAAGTACCTTGCATAGGCCCATCAGATTGTATTAAATCTCAGCTGGATTAAACCCTAAAATTAAGTATTGTATAAACTATAATGGCGTATATACTCTAGACTTCATGTAGAGTATTTGAAAAATGATAAACTTTTATTTCTACTCTACTTTGCTCTTATACTGTAGTAATTTCATCAACTTCTATAATACAGGCATGTTAGTCTTTATTACAGAAATATTATTTATTATAGAACTACTTTATTTTTTTTATTGATCTTAGAGGAAGGGAGGGAGAGAGAGAGAAACATCAATGTGAGAGAAGAACATCGATCGGTTGCCTCCTGCAGGCGCCCCAACCAGGGATGGAACCCACCACTAGGCATGTGCCCTGACCGGGAATCGAACCCGAGACCCCTTGATATGGGACGATGCTCCAACCAACTGAGGCACACGGGACAGGGCAGAGCTATGATTTATTTAAACAACATCATCCTTTCTCTCAGACTGTGCCATTGTGAATTGGCAGAATCTGCCAGTTGTGGCATGATGGTACCTCATACGGAATGTATGTTGGCTTTCTCCTCTTCGTTGCCATCACACCCTAATAAAATGGGGAAGAGCAGTATTTCCATCCATGAGACCGTCCCTCCTAAATTTTGGAGAAAACACCCTCATTCTCTTTTTTTTCTTTTAATCCTCATCTGAGGATATTTTTCCATTGATTTGTAAAGAGAGTGGAAGAGAGAGGGAAAGACAGAGAGAAATATCGATGTGAAAGAAACATTTCAATTGGTTGCTCCTGCACATGCCTCGACTAGGGCCCAGGCTGGGATGGAGCCTGCAACTGAGGTACATGCCGTTGACTGGAATTGAACCTGGGACCCTTCAGTCCGCGGGACGATGCTCTATCCACTGAGCCAAACTGGCTAGGGCTCATTCTTTACTAAGCCAGATCTTCTTAAGACTAACATCTTTCAGTAGTAGAAATTTATGCGTCGTAAGAAAAGTATTCCCTCTTCTTGGCTAGAAATGAGTAAATGAGATAGTGAGAGCTTATTTCTGTTCCACCATTTGTTGGGGGGTCACTTAATCTAGAAAGAACATTTAGAATTTCAGGACATCAGGTAACAAAAATTAAGCTACTGCTCCTGTCCTATTAAAAAGGACATCTTGTGTCCAGTGTCTGGGACCTGGCACATAGCACGCATAAGATACATATTTGTTGAATAAATGAATGAACAAATGGACAGATACGTCTACCTCTGCTCTCTGAGCAGTTTACATAGTTCTTTCCTCTTGGATGGCTTATTGGGAAGGTAATGAACACACTTTGGAGACTTGCAGACCTGAGTTCAAATCCCACCTCAACAGAATTTATGTCTCGGGCAAGTTGCTTAACTTTTCTAAACCTTAATTTCCTCCTCATGTGTGAAATGACAGTTACAACCACTTCAACCGCTTATTAAGAGAATTAAAAGTGATGAAATACTAGTAATCAGTAGTATCTAAACCATAGTGAGTGGTCAGCCAGCTAAAATTCCTCTACCATAATGTGACTATACCATAGTCACATTACCATAGCACTAGCTGCTACAACAAACAAGTACAGACCAGTCCTGTCACATAACTATAGAAGTGTATTTCTTGCCCTGGCCGGTTTGGCTCAACAGATAGAGCGTCGGCCTGTGGACTGAAGGGTCCCGGGTTCGATTCTGGTCAAGGGCATGTACCTTGGTTACGGGCACATCCCTGGTGGGAGGTGTGCAGGAGGCAGTTGATCGATGTTTCTCTCTCATCAATGTTTTTAACTTTCTATCCCTCTCCCTTCCGCTCTGTAAAAAAAAGCTCTGAATGGCACACGAGTCTCTCCCGGGAGCATTTATCTACATGGGGCCCAAGTTCCTTCCCCATCAAGGCTCTCACACATTTAACACAAAAGCACGTCGAGCTGGCGGAGGGGGCAGAGCATGGAGAATCACGCCGGAAGGTTCTGTGACATGACTTCGATTGACCTTCCGCTGGCTCCAACCCTCCCAGGTCACCTGACTACCAGGCAGGCCCCGGGAAGTGGAGCTTCGCCCAGGAAGGAAAAGAAATCGGTTTGATGTCCAGCCAGCCAGTCTCTGGCACAGTTGATTTCTGAAATAACCGTGTTAAGCCTCCAGCTGTAATTAGCGAATATCCTCCATGATTAATAGAGCAATTTCCAAGAGAGCGGAGTTTAAATCCAGGTAGAAGTAGCAGGAGAGTCCGTTGCCATGGCCATCGGTACTAATCGTCTTTTTCTCTTTTTCACAGTTGTCTTTCTCGAGGTGCAGGTCAGATGTCTGTGTTAGTAACACGCGAGACAGCCCCAGGAACTGGCTTGCACTAATCTAAACTGGGTGCCTAAAGCCCTCTGAGAACTCCCCTCTTATTTCATTGTCACATCCCCCCCTTACGTCTAGAATATGAATGAAGATGTTTCATTCATATTCTCTCTCTGTCTCTCTCTCTCAGCTCAGTCTGTTAGCAATTACGCAATCTCTGGGCATTATCCTGAGTATTTCAGAGCCTCTTGGGTCACAGCAAGTTACTGACCACAATAACTGCTTGTGGGGCATCGAGCTAAAACTCATGTCCTAACCCCAAAGCAACAGCCTACGGCCAGTGATGGCGAACCTTTTGAGCTCGGCGTGTCAGCATTTTGAGAAACCCTAACTTAACTCTGGTGCCCTGTCACATATAGAAATTTTTTGTTCTTTGCAACCATAGTAAAACAAAGATTTATATTTTTGATATTTATTTTATATATTTAAATGCCATTTAACAAAGTAAAATCAACCAAACAAATGAGTTCGCGTGTCACCTCTGACACGCGTGTCAGAGGTTCGCCATCACTGGGCCCTACACAGTCATTATTCCCGGCCGTGCGGAGGAATCCAGGTATGGGAAGAACTGCAGACCCCTGGTGGAAATTAATCAACAGAAACCTCATTTAATCCCCAAGCCTGGCCTTAGGCTGTAATTTGAATTTCCCAAGCTGGGGGCATTTCTGGCTGCTTCGGAATCTGCTCTCTGGGCCTGAGCTGTTCACTACAACAGTTCGCAGTGACATCGTCCCAGTAAACTGCCAACCCCCATCAAGGTCATCACCGCACCTTGCTCTCAGTGACCTCACGTCAGATGCAGCTGTGTTCCAGAAACTGGCCTCCTCCACTTGGAAACACAGTTTCTTCTGCTAATGAAGATTCTTGCAGAATCAACTGGGAAGTTTCCTATCTACACCCAACTTTTTAAAAAAAACACCCTTCTATGAAGTCCTCTGCTGGTTGCGTGTGTAATATTTCCCTAAATAATACTGGTTTGCGGGAGAAATATCTGGCTATTTGTGGTACACCTTGTCCTTAGCCAGCTGCTCCTGCTCTCCCCATGGCATCTGCTCCCTCAGCCCTAATGGAGTCCTGTCCCCCTCCGGCAGAAGGTCTCCCCTGCAGGACTCAAGCTGGCTGCAGACCAGCTCTCTCCCCCATGGGACTCTATCTGGGCCAGAGTCAACACTCACCCATTCTTTGCCCTGTAAGCCATTCTCTCCCTCTTGGTTCTGCTACAGAAGCCATCGCGAAGCCTGCCCCCAGTTTGCACAGAATCTCCTCATTGTAGGGAACACATTCCGAGCTCCCGATGAGCCCCTGGGAGCCCCCTGGCGTGAGCTGGAGACCCGTCCTCTCCCCTCTCCCCACAGCACAGGGTGACCTCGACTTCCCTCAGGGTCACCCCTCCACAAATCTCCTCTATCTCGAATTTTCCCCACTATTTTACATGCTTAAAGTGAACGAGAGCATTGGAATCACAGAGTAATGGGCTTTGAACTATTTCTTTCATCAGACCTTCAAAGAACCCAACTTGAACTCTCAGACTTTTTGTATTTGGGGATCTCAGTTGGAACTTCAGCTTTAAATTCCTACTAAGAAGCATGTAGTATATGTACTTTTTTTTTATTGTTTATAGTATTACAAATAGTAGTACATATGTCTCTTTTTTCCCCATTGTCCTCCCCCACCCCTGCCTCTCCTCCTCCCCCCCTCACAAATGCCCTCACCCCGCCCCCAGTGTCTGTGTCCATTGGTTCTGCGTATATGCATGCATACCAGCCCTTCTGTTGATCTCTGATGTGTGCTCATGTATATAAAAAATTATCAGCTATTATTGAAAAAATATATTAGAGTGAACAGGTATTCACGGCACACAATTAAAATAGTATCTTCTCTGCATTTGTTTGCATTTCTGCTTGACAAATAGGTGACAAGCAAATTGCCGTTTTCATACATTTGTCACCTACATGAATGATATTAAATGTTTAGACTCTTGCCCTTGGTTCAATTTTTCAATTTTTTTTCTTAAGAAATCTAAAATCAAACACTATGCAATTTTATCTCCAAGGAGCATATGATATGTAAATATGCCACAAACAAAAAATTAAAAATATGGAAGTACAATCTGGACAAAGCTAGTCACTTGGACAAAGGTCACAATAAACCATAAAAACTCCTGCGTGCCAGGCTGACTCTCAAATCAGGTGGGATTTTGTTTGTGTGTTTGTTTTTAACGGAAGACTGCCTCGATTTCCCTTCCATGCCTGTGGTTACCAAAGAGGAGTTCGTTGCCTTCCTTTGTTCTATATCAAAGTGTAGAAAGTTTCAGAAAATGATTGCACTTTGGTGTCTAGTTTAAACTCTTCATCTTGCTCCATTCAAAGTGCTATTGAGTTTACAAGTCAGAGAATAACCATTTACTAACACATGTCAGTTCTTGCCTACGGCAGGTCTCCTGCGACCTCTCACTCTCTGAAAAGCTAATTGATGTCTTCATGCAAATATCTGACAAAACCCTCCAGTTACATGACACCTGGAAATCTTACTCTGAGCAAAAGCTCCTCTGGGCGGTTCATAAGGGACGAGCTATAAAGAGCGAAGGAGAAGGCAACGGCCCCGACGTTTTACTCTTCATGCACTTTCTCCTTAATGAGGGGCGATCACAACCTCTTCTTCTTCAATCTCTAGTCGTGGTTTCCTAAAACCACGTGCATATTTGCCTCGTGCTATTGGCAGCTCTGACCAAATGTTTTACACCTCAGACCACGCAGTTCACATTGTAACAGTCGCTTCACCTTCATTCCAGAAACACTTGCTGACACTCTATAGAGAGAGTCTAGAGATGGATCCGAGTACAGCCCATCTTGCCTGCTTTCAAGATGTTCTACCTGTTGGAGGACCAACATGTACTACACGTTGCAGCAGTAGAAATATGTGTAAAAGGGCAAGAGAACACACCCTGGGAACAGTCCGCAGTGGGTTGGGAAGGAATGTCAGGTCAACCTACAGAGACGTTAATGACATGTTAGCTGAGCTTCTCATTGAGGTCAGAAGTTGAGCGGGAGACATGCCAGGAAGTGAAAGGAACGCAAAGTAAATCAAGCGAGAGTAACAATGGGGACTCCAGGAAGAGAAAGTGGGTGCAGGGAAGGTTTCAGTGACCCACAGACATTGGAGCTGGGCTAGAAGAATAGTTATGAGAAGGAAGAGTTTACAATTATGCAAGAGCCGTGGAGAGAGAGAAGAAGGAAGAAGTTCTAGAGTAACTTATGATGTAGAATCATCAGAACTGAGTCATCCGGCGGTGGGCAGAGGGGCGGTGACAAGAATCTTGAGAAAGTCTAATGCTTGAGGGCAGAAGAAAAAATAGCCAGATGAGTAAGAAGAGAAACAAGAAGTTATACAACCAAGATGGGAGAGAATTTTGGAGAAGGGGGATATATTCCCCAGTGGAAAAATGAGAGGAATTAGACAATGTAAATGGAAAAAGGAAAGAGAGCCAGTCGAAGGGAAGAGATTGAAAAATGAAGAAAAAAAAAAGGATTATTTATGGAGGAATAACTCTAAAGGTCATGGAAGGAGAAGAAAGCTAAAGGGAAAGACCTTGAATGGAAGGTAGGTTCTTCTACAAGGGAGCCCGGCTGGTGTGGCTCAATGGTTGAGCATAGACCTATGAACCAGGAGTCAGGGTTCGATTCCTAGTCAGGGCACATGCCCGGGTTGCAGGCTCGATCCCCAGTGTGGGGCGTGCAGGAGGCAGTTGGTCAATGATTCTCTCTCATCATTGATGTTTCTATCTCTCTCTCCCTCTCCCTTCTTCTCTG
>NW_006286241.1:1041964-1050342 GCF_000327345.1 Myotis davidii
AAATCAGTAAAAATAATAAAAACGTGCACAGGGAATGGATTGGCATAGGTGGAAAGGGTTTTCTAGACAGATGGGAGAGATCTGAGTGTTGGTGGCATGAGGAGGAAGGACCACGTGACAATGCAGGTAGGGTGCAGGTGGGATGGAGGTTGAATCATAACGCCTTGCATCTCCGTGCCTTGAGCATAAGCTGGTACATGTCATGCATTTGCTTGAGTTCTTTCAACACCGTTACGCCCAGATCTGCAACCCCTCCTTTCAGGACTGAAACAGACATTTCTGCAGCTGCTAGGAATGTCGGTCACTGACACTGCTTCATGAAGTCCCCTTTCCAGGAAGTGCCCCCTACTAAGAGACCCACTGTACCCCAGGTCACACCCCTCCCCAATGAGCTTTCAGTCCTGGGATGTAAGTTCTGGACAAGTCTTCAGCATCATTCATACCCCACACTCCCCCACAGGTCTCCCAGAGCCCCCCATCCCAACACACACACACACACACACACACACACACACACACACACTCACACACACACACACATTCTGAATGCACACTTCTCCCTCTCTCTGTCCAATCCTGGTCCTTCACGCCTCCCCTACCCCGCCCCCCCTACACACACAGGCATTTATCCTGAGAGCACTCCCCCAATCCTGCAAGCCACATCCATCTCAGAGTCAGTCTCACTGGGAATCAAACCTGAGAAGAAAACCCTGCCAGCAGGCCTTGGGAAAATCAGGATTTCATGAATGAACAGCCCTGTGGTGGGCAAAACCTCCTCTTTTCCCACCTCTTGTCTCCATGTGGATTAAAATGGCTCTCCTAACATTCCCATCCCTTACTCCCTCCTCCCCAGGGATGCACCTGACTGGGGCTTTGGGAAGAACTAACTGGGCCCTTAGCCCATTCTGAGGTTCCTCTGTTTGGGGGTCAAGTCTGCTCCCCCCATTCCAAAAGATGCCTGCTCTGCAGTCGGGTCCTGTGATTTTCTGGTTCCTGGGTGGAGCTTTAGCAATCTCGCTTGTCTGTGGGCCCAAACGCACATTCTCCAACCCAACTTGCACACAGAAGGCTGCCAGCTTCCTTTCCAACACCTGCCTTGGGTATTGCATTTCTTTCTCTTTTTTAAAAAAATACATTTTTATTTTATTTCATTGATTTCAGAGAGGAAGGGAGAGGGAGAGAGAGATAGAAACATCACTGATGAGAGAGAATCATTGATTGGCTGCCTCCTGCAAGAGCCACACTCAAGGGGCCAAAGAGCCGCGTGTAGCTCGTGAGCTGCAGTTTGCCGACCACGGGTAGGGCATGTATTGTATTTCTCAATTGAGTTCCATGTTCACAAGGAGGAGAGAGGAGCTATTTTGCTCTGAAAAACCTTTACTGCTACAGCGCTTTGGAAAGGGAAAGAAACTATCTAGTATTTGGGAGACTTGGGGGGTGGGGGGGGGCGAGTACGGGTGGTGGTAAGAAACCAGCAGGACTCACAAGGAGTGTGAAAAATAAACACGATGTGGAATATAAGATAAAGAAAACTATAATGGTGTCAGCATTTAGCAAATGTTCATGAACTCGAGTCATACATGCAAAGTTCCTGCCCCAGAGAAGGGGTGAGTCATGAAGGGAATTTACCCAAGTTCCCAGTCATTAGATTTAAATCATTGTTCTTTATTCTCCAAATTGTTGCCTTAATTCAAAAGATTTATAAAGAACCAAGAGTGTTGGCTCTGGGACAAGGAACTGCATCAGCCTTTTGCTAAGATCAGTTTTACCATTAACTTAATTACATTTTATTACCAAAAGATAAGTATGCTAAATGGATCCACGTATTAAAACATCTATTATAGGTTTCCAGAAGTGATGGCAAAGATGGCACTGTTTTTATTAATGCTTATTTTTAAATTACTTGAATTTGACTTCATTTTACCCCAAATTACCCTTCAAGATCATTTTTCAGGCTTAGTCCCAAATCAAGGACGGCTCTGAGACTTGTTCCATAGCAAGAAATTAGGTGAGATTATTTTTGTTTTCAGGATAAACAGGGTTAAGAAAAGTTTATGTTAGAGCCATTGAATGTTTGAGGTGTCCTATTGTACAGACTTCACATTGAATATAATTCTATTTCTCGTTTTCATTTCTGTTATTTCACAAACCAACCAGATGTAATAGGGTTTCAAGAGCTAGAAAACATGTGTTTGGTTTTTGTGTCATCTGTTTGGGTTTCTAAGGCACTATTAAGTATTGATGAAATAACTCCATAACTCGTTTGTTGCTTTTAGTCATTTTGCTTATCAATAATGCTTTTTATCAGTTTCCTCTAAAGCAGCGGTTCTCAACCTGTGGGTCGAGACCGCTCTGGTGGTCAAACGACCCTTTCACAGAGGTCGCCTAAGACCATTCTGCATATCAAATATTTACATGACGATTCATAACAGTAGCAATATTACAGTTATGAAATAGCAACGAAAATAATTTTATGGTTGGGTCACCACATGAGGAACTGTATTTAAAGGGCCAGAAGGTTGAGAACCACTGCTCTAAAGCATCCAGATTTCTTGAAAAAAGTAGGAAGCTATGCAATATAATTTTTCATTGTGTTTTTTTTTTCTTTCCTTTTGTAATCCTCACCCAAAGACATGCTTAGAGAGAGGAAGGTGGAAGGAGAGAGAGAGAGAAAGGAAGAAAGAGAGAGAGAGAATTGATCAGCTGGCTAGACCAGGAATCAAACCCACTACTGGGTATGTGCCCTGACCAAAATCAAACCAGCAACCTTTTGGTGCACAGGACGATGCTCAACCACCTGAGCCACTTGGGCTGGGCAATTTTTCACCCTTTATAATATGACAACAGGGGGCAGGAAGTGGGGGAACACAAGACCTTCAAGTGCTCCAGCCCGCTGTGATACCCCTGTCATCTGTGCAATGATGAATGCATGAGATGGCAACATGGCTCTGCACTCAGAGGTGATGATGGGTTTGCTCTGAGCAATCAACGCTCCTACCTGGGCCTCTTGTGATCAATGACACACAATTTGGAGACGGCTGACTGGGGTTAATGGTGCAAGCTGTGGCTTTGGAACAGAACTCTTCTCTCTGTGAGACTAATTGGCCCATATGGGGATTAAACTGGTAACCGTGTCCTTATTTGTCAACCCATCTATTCCGTGGTTGAACCTGGTTGCATCCGAGTCATGCCCCCAATTCAGCCAATGTATTTTCAAATCCTCATATCACAACTTTAGAAAGAGGAAGCAGTCATTTTTTTTTTAAACTATACAAGCTATTTATCAACCCAAATCACGGTAAGAAAATCATTAAATATTAAATAACAATTATCCCGTTGCTAATCGTGCTTAAATGAATACACCCAGGTGTGGGAAACAGAACAGAGGGTGAGTTGACTTCTCATTAAGTACCTTAGTCTATGGCAAATTCCAGAATTACTTTCAAAATTGTCAAGACGTGCCTTCAGAGACCCCCTCCTGACCACCCAATGACCACAGAGGATTAACAACCACCTCAACTCGCCCCCAAAGCATCAGGTGTTAAATGGAGACCTGACCTTCTTTCCTCACTTGATTTTTCTTTGTCTCTACGCTCACCAGAAGGCTCTTTAAAATCCCGACCCCAGAGAATATTTAAAAATCTGTTTACCAGCCAAAACCGGTTTGGCTCAGTGGATAGAGCGTCGGCCTGCGGACTGAAGGGTCCCGGGTTCAATTCCGGTCAAGGGCATGTACCTGGGTTGCGGGCACATACCCAGTGGGAGATGTGCAGGAGGCAGCTGATGGATGTTTCTCTCTCATCGATGTTTCTAACTCTCTATCTCTCTCCCTTCCTCTCTGTAAAAAATCAATAAAATATATTTTTTAAAAAATCTGTTTACCAATTACATGATTAATGTCCTGACTTTGACAAAGAAAAAAAAAAAAACCAAACACTTTGGCCACAAAATAGAGGCCCATTCTTCAATATAGACTTTAGTTCAGACTTTAATTCAGTGGCGTACAGGTCTCAACAAAACAGCATATTTAATTTCAAAACTTCTTTTCAGATCTCCTTAGATTTTTTTTTTTACTCTCAGTTTCCTGGTGACTAATGTGATTCTCTTCTCCAATTCAAATAACGCTTAATCTCTGACTAATACACAAAAAAACAAGCCCCAATGTTGTCCGTGGGCAATGGTAGAGCCTACAGCATAGTGGACATGAACAAGTCAAACATAAAAACAGAGTAAACTTGGGCTAGTTAACAAGAATGGAAATGTTCAACTTTGTTGTGAAAGTGGAAAAAACAGAGTAAAATTGGGCTAGTTAACTGAAGAATGGAAATGTTCAACTTTGTTGTGAAAGTGTTTACTCATGCAAATCCCCCTTTCCCAGGAACTGGCACTTCTGCTATTATATGTATATTTTGAAGCAGGAGAACCGTTCTCTCTTTCTAGGTTGATTCATAATTCTTACTTAGAAACTGATTCAAAACTTCAATGTAAACTTTATTAAGTTCCAATTTCCTTTCGAGTACAGTCACTCTACAGCACATATGTGCCTGCATATTCAGGAGCATAACAATTTACAGATAAATTGTTATATTTGTCTTATCAAGGAATATCATTTAGCATTATTTTTCCTTTGATAAGTAATTCCTTTTCCAGTGACTCACCTTCATTGGTATAGTGTGAATAAACAATATATTTTTTCCCCCACTGGGGATAAAATATTAATTAATTGTGTGACTTTTTATTCTTTAGGTCATGGGGATTAGAACTTTGGCTGCCATGTTATACTTGTTAACAGTATGTGATATAAAAGGGTAAAAGACTGTACTTCTGTGAGTATGAAATGAGGGAAATCACTAAGAAACTCCTAAGAACAGAGCTTTGGATGAGGGAGAAACTTGATGCAGGAAACCATTACATATTCAGTAGCTATAAGAACTCAGGGGAAGTGTGATATCACCAAGTACAATTTTAAGATTATTCCTGTTGAACAAAAGAAGAACGTAGCTTGAGGTCCGTCGTGCATTCATTTCTTTAGAGCAATAAGAAATAAGAGGTTTAGGGGTATTAATATGTTTTCTAGAAAAGCCTGCAAAACAAAACAAAACTTATATCACAGAGTGGAGCGAATGAAGGGATTGAAGACTCAGGATTTGGGTTTGATTCCCAGCTTTGGAATGTGAAATTGGGCAGAATATGTCAAAGACTTCAGTTCTGCCCATTTTTTTAAAGTTAGAATGTTTGTTTTCTTGTTTATTAATAACGTTGTAAGGCTCTTTATATATTCTGGATACAATTCCTTTGTTAGATTTATGAATTGCAAATATTTTCTCCCAATTGGTGGCATTTTATTTCTTTGTTTTGCTTTATGACCCTGGTTAGGACTTCCAATATAACACAGAATAGGAGTGGTGAAAGGAGGTGGAGTGAGGGGAAATATTCAGTATTTTATCATTAAGTAAAATGTTAGGTATAGATTTTTAATTGCTGACCTTTATAAAGTTGATAAAATTCCTCTTTTTTTTTCTTAGTTTGCTAAGAATTTTTTATCATAAATTTATGTTGAGTTTTGTTAAAAGCCCTTTCTGGATCTATTGGGGTACTTATCTGGTTTTTATTTGTTTTAATATGGTGAATTACATTAGTTAATTTTTGAATGTTAAACCAACCTTGCATTCCTTGGGTAAACCCCAGTTGGTCATGACTTATTATTTTACATATTGCTGAATTAGACTTGCTAATTTTTAAAAAAGGTTTTGTATCTCTGTTCATAAAGGATATTGTTGAGTGGCAGTGGGAGTTCTGGCTCTCAACTAAGCCTTTCAGATACACCAGGTCTGGGTGGGTCAGGGCTGTCTCATTATTGCTCCTACACTAACATTGAGTTGGTGGGATTTGGCCTTGTTACTGATGTGTCTTTATCAGGTCGGGCTGCCATCATAAAATACCATAAATTGGGTGGCTGAAACAACAGAAATTAATTAGCTCACTGTTCTGGAGGCTAGAAGTCCAAGTTCAAGATTTGCCAAATGTGGTTCCTGATGAGAGCTCTCTTCCTGTTTTACTGATGGCCACCTTCTTGCTATGTCCTCACATGGTGGAGGGGAGAGGGGCTAGAAAGAGACAGAAACAGAGATAGAGATACAGATAGAGACAGAGTCAGAGACAGAGGTAGAGGTCGATGTAGAGATAGAGAGCCCTCCCTGGGTCCCTTCTTATAAGGACACTAATTATATCATATCAAGGCCCCACCCTTATGACCTCATTTCATTTTAATGACTTCCTTTTAGGCCCTACCTCCAAATACAGTCACATTTGGGGAGAAGGGTATTAGAGCTCAACATGAGAATTTGGGGGGACACAATCCAGTCCCCCCATGATGATGGTCATGGAACTCCTGCATCTTTTATAGGCCCCCTTCTGAGACTACCCCAGAGGGGAGAGGGAGGAGCCGCTCACTCCTGCTGAGATGGGTGGCCTCCATCGACACAGCAGTACCACAAGGTCATGGGGACGGTCATTCCTGTGATACCCTCAGGTGCTGTAAGTCAGATTTTCCTGCTCCGTTGTCATGTGAGGGGACCTGTGAGGGGTCACAAGACAATGAAACGTACATGGCCTCGAGGCACTGAGGGCAGCTCTGCTGACAGCCAGCAAGAGAATGGGGACCTGGGTCCTGTCACTGCAGGGGATGGAATTCTGCCAACAACCACGTGAGCCTGGAGGTGCACCCTGAGTTCCAGGAAAGAAACAGCCAGGCCAACCCCTCGAGTGCAGCCTGAGAGAGCACAGGAGGTCCAGCGAAGCTGCACCCAGACTCCTCACCCGTAGAGACAGAGATAATGGATGGATGTGCCTTTAAACTGCTAAATTTGAGGTCATTTGTTACACAGTGCAATAGGTAACTAGTATGTCACTATAATTTGTTTTTTAATATATTTTTTATTGATTTCAGAGAGGAAGGGAGAAGGAGAGGGAGATAAAAACATCAGTGATGAGAGAGAATCATTGATCAGCTGCCTCCTGCAACACCCCCTATTGGGGAATCGAGCCCACAGGTGCCTTTGACCAGAATCGAACCTGGGACCCTTTGGTCCGCAAGCTGATGACACTCTATCCACGGAGCCAAACCGGCTAGGGCTGTCACTCTGATTTCTAAATCTTGATACTTGTGACCTCTTCTCCCCCACCCTGTGCATTACCGCAGATCCTGTGAAATTTCTGACTAGAATGGAGTGAGGTTCGCCTGCTCCCTGGAATGCATCTGTGACATAAATAAGCAGCAAGTGTAGACATTTGGGGCTCTGCTTAATGATGGATCTGCAGCACAAGCTGATAAAAAGGCAAGGCATTTCTTGTCATATGAAGTATGTGGGCTTACTGGAGAATAGTCCTTCTGCCAAAAGTTGGAAGAAATGACAAAGGGTAATAAGATGTAATATCGGAGGAGATGGCGACAGATGGACTGTAGGCTTTTAAAAATGTGTTGGAATCATTAAGGTGAGTGAATCCTTTCTGACCAAAAATGGAAGAAAGGTTTTACATGTGTACAAGCAGAAAGAATAAGCAAGCAATGCTGAACTCTCATGAAAAAGATGGAAAATAAAAAAAAAGTTAAGATGAACACATCTATGATTAGCACCAACAGAAGTACATCTGTGCCAAGAAGTTAAAGAATAAAACAAAAACAATTTTAATACGGAAGATAGGAGTTACAAAATGTCTCATGTCAAGAAACATGAGAGGCGAGGCAAGATCCCTACGTAGCAAATGATGGCGATGTTGGCATGGGTGCCCAAATCCCACGGAAGAAACAAGTTTTCCGTCCAGAAACGCACACACGTCAGTCATCCCTTGCCGGTTTCAAAATCCCAAAAGAAGTTCGGTCCAAGATGCAGCATGAGCCTCGCCCTATTTTCTCCTCCAGAAAATCTCCGTGAGCTGCAAATGTTGCCTTTGTCGCTCACCACTCCAGGTGGGCCTGGGTAGCTCCCTGTTTGCTGCCAGATTGTTAAACCCACTGCTTGGAGTCCTGTCATTTCTTCCCAGTCCCACATTCGCTCCCTCCACTCTCTCCCGTCACACTGCTCACCACGCCCGCCTTCCCCTTCCAGTTCCACCTCCGTATGTCCTTCCACGTGGCCCTCCGTGGTGGGAACCAAATTCTCTTCCCCGTCTGACATCACCTCTCTCCTACAGACGCCTCCAGCAGAGTGCACCTCTTCTGGGAAGGCAACTGTGCAACTATTTTGCTGACACATTTCAGCAGCACAGAATCTCCTAATCAGCAGCATCTATAACAGCGGTTCTCAACCTGTGGGTCGAGACCCCTTTGGGGGTCGAACGACGTTTTCACAGGGGTCGCCTAAGACCATCAGAAAACA
>NW_006286241.1:1050500-1055947 GCF_000327345.1 Myotis davidii
CTCAAAAAGGTGAGAACCACTGATCTATAATCTCCAGGAGGTCTAACTCCTTCCCCTTAGACACTACCCCACCGGAAAGCCAACATGAATTTCCATCCCCAGAGGCAGAGACCCAGCCCCTGAGAGAATGTCCTGGGTCGCTGACCTCTCCAGGAGGTCTAACTCCTCCCCCTTAGACACGACCCCACCGGAAAGCCAACATGAATTTCCATCCCTGGTTCAAACCATGTTCCTGGGAACGTAGCCTCCGGTTCTGAAAATCATATCGCTTACCTGATCGATTTGATTGTTAATCCATAAACGCTCCTTGTTTGCTGAGGACGCGCCAGACAGACTTTCTGGTGTGAGAGGTGATCGAGATGTAGCTTAACTGATTGATTTGATTGTTAATCCAATAAACGTTCCTTGTTTGCTGAGGGCGCGCCAGGCAGCGCTCGGTGCTATCTGTACATGGAGGCCAAACAGACTTTCTGGTGTGAGAGGTGATCGAGATGAAAAATAAAGGAAAACCACAAATCCTGGTGAGGGTCTGGAAGGAAATGCAGAGAGTGTGGTGACAGGGACTAAGGTGAGAAGGGACTGAGGTGGTCGGGGATCCTCACTAAACGTATTTTCAGCCCGGCTGGCGTGGCTCAGTGGTTGAGCGTTGATCTGTGAACCAGAAGGTCACAGTTCGATTCCCGGTCAGGGCACATGCCTTGGTGATTTCTTTTCTATTTTGTAAATTTAAAGGACATTCATCATTGACCCCACAGCTTCTCTTAATCTTAACTCTTTGCGTCCATCTATAAACCAGGAGGTCACAGTTCGATTCCCGGTCAGGGCACATGCCTTGGTGATTTCTTTTCTATTTTGTAACTTTAAAGGACATTCATCATTGACCCCAAAGCTTCTCTTAATCTTAACTCTTTGCGTCCATCTATAAACCAGGAGGTCACAGTTCGATTCCCGGTCAGGGCACATGCCTTGGTGATTTCTTTTCTATTTTGTAAATTTAAAGGACATTCATCATTGACCCCACAGCTTCTCTTAATCTTAACTCTTTGCTTTTAACTCTGAGCCAGGAGGTCACAGACTCAATCCCCAGTATGGGGCATGCAGATGCAGCCGATCAATGATTCTCTCTCATCAATGTTTCTCTCTCTCCCTGTCCCTTCTCTGTCTAAAAAAAAAATCACTGAAAACATATTTTTAAAAAAATTCACCCCTTTTAAGTGAATAATTCGATGATTTTAGTAAATTCATTCAGGCAAAATAATTAATGCAGTACCTGGTTCATAGCAAAACCCAGTAGCTATTAGCTGTCCCTTTTCTTTCAAATATCCTGCCTGCATTTAAGATAAGTTGCCTTTTTAAACAGGTGTGCGAAGGGGGTGCTGGTCTATGTACTATGGCCCTCAAAGATCTAAGCATCCCACAGTCATCATTCACTGAGTTGAATATATTATTAGTTTCAATCGCATACAGTTTTATACAAACATCTTTCTTTATTGTGTTGGCTTTGTACACATTAAAGAACAGCAGAGCCCTAACCAGTTGGGCTCAGTGGGTAGAGCTTTGGCCCTCGGACTGAAGGGTCCTGGGTTCAATTCCGGTCAAGGGCATGTGCCTAGGTTGCAGTCTGGATCCCCAGGCCTGGTTGGGGGCGCCTGTGGGAGGCAACCAATCGATGTGTCTCTCTCATATTGATGTTTCTCTCTCTGTTTTTTCCCCTCCCTTCCATTCTCCCTAAAAAGCAATGGAAAAATACCCTCGGATGAGGAATAAAAAAAAAAAGAAATGAATAGGACAGTCAGCTGGAGTAAGTGAGATCACTTCTCCGAGGTTCTGTGACTTTAAGCCGGGTTGGCATCCAAAGCTTTTTGGGCTCTGGTCCCCAGCGGCCCTAATTAAGAGGTGACTTTGTTATTCTCTATGACCCACTGTGCGCATCTACTGGGGTTTGTGTCCACTCCTCCTGGGCTTCTGCACAGCTCGGAACTGGGGGCCCAGCCCTGTGGGTGCCTTCCCAGCACTGGCTCTATGTGCTCAGTTCCCACTCCCTTCGCTACTAGAGTGAGTCCCTGAGGCTTTTTAACGTCTTTCTCTTTGCATCTCAACTTTTCTCCAAAAAAAAAGATTTTTTAAAAATATATTTTTATTGATTTCAGAGAGGAAGGGAGAGAGAGAGAGAGAGATAAAATCATCAATGATGAGAGAGAATCGTTGAGCGGCTCCCTCCTGTGCACCCCCTACTGGGGATTGAGCCCGCAACCCGGGTATGTGCCCCTGACTGGAATCAAACCCGGGACCCTTGAGTCCGCAGGCTGACGCTCTATCCACTGAGTCAAAACAGCCAGGGCCTTAAAAAAAGATTTAAAATTTTTTTTATTGCTCGGCTGGTGTGGCCCAGTGGTTGAGCGTTGACCTATGAACGGAGAGGTCACGGTTCAATTTCTAGTCAAGGCACATGCCCTGGTAATGGGCTCGATGCCAAGTGTGGGGCATGCAGGAGGCAGCTGATCAGTGATTCTCTCTCATCACTGATGTTTCTGGGTAAACTAGAATACACTGAACTATTGGTATATCTGTGGTGTCTGTCAATATCCATTTCTTGTCTGACTCCATATTCGACTGTGCATGTATAAACACTATAACATACTGAAGAGGTGCAACACACATGGGGGAAAACAATGAACAAAATTTAGGCACAAAATTAATAAGCCTTAATACGTATTTTAAGAATAAAACACAGTCTATCTGGGAGAGGCATACATCTTGTTTTCATTCAGTGGGGCGCTCCACTCACTGGCTCACAGTTCTAACTTCCTTTACTAATTTGAAAAATTAATCACTCTCTGCAGTGGTATGACCAGTGCAAGGAAAGGTCTATTGTATTTTTGATTCGCATAATTCGTGAATACTGTCTATAAATGCTAGTATTTTTTTTTCTTTTCTTTTTTTATATTTGTATTGATTTCAGAGAGGAAGGGAGAGGGAGAGAGAAACATCAGTGATGAGATAGAATCATTGATTGGCTGCCTCCTGCACACTCCCCACTGGGGATGGAGCCTGCAACCCGGGCATGTGCCCTGACCGGGAATTGAATTGTGACCTCCTGGTTCATAGGTCGATGCTCAACCACTGAACAACACCGGCTGGGCACTAGTATTTTCCTCAAAGTTGGAAGTATACTAGTATAAAGACCCAAGAAAACTCAAACAAACCATGAGTGTGATGTGTATAAATTTACTTTCGTAGAACTTAAACAGAGAGCTTAATCTGAAATGCATTCAAGAAGCAGCAACTTTTGGACTAAGCAATGTCTTCCTTAACAACACTGTGTAGAAATAGCCACTCTTTCAGTAAAACGTTGACCTTTCCTCACCTCTTCCTCGCCCTCCCCAAAATACCCTTAATAAGGCAAAGGGTTTTCTAGGAAACCCTGCCCTTTCTCTGTCCCCAGGGCTATCTTCCTCCGTCAGCTCTAATCTCACTCAAACAGCCCGTGGCTATTCTAAAACAGAAGCAGTCGTTTCCCATACACGCATTTATTTTTTTCCTGAAGAGAGATATTCCTCTTTAACTAGCCTTACTTGGAGTGTGTAAGGGTGGGGTCTAGTTAAGCTCTTCATATAAGAAATTTTAATGGTTGAAATAGTTTTTCCTAAATGTTCTTTTTTTTAAAAAATACTCCCGTACTTGTTTTGTTTTGATTTTTTAAATATTGTATTGATTTCAGAGAGGAAGGGGAAAGGGAAAGTGAGATAGAAACATCAACAATGAGAGAGATCATGTGGTATTTTTCCCTCACTCATTCATGGATAATAAAGACCATTATAAACTTATGAACAAAGATAGATACAGAGGCAGAGCTGCCTCAAACAGACTGTCAAACTGCAGTGGGAAGGCCGGGGAGGGTTGGGGGGCCGGGGCAGGGGCGGCGGGTAAGAGATCAACTAAAGGACTTATATGCATGCATATAAGCATAACCAATGGACATAAGACACTGGGGGGTAGTGGAGGCCAGGGAATGGAATCCTGACCTCCTGGTTCATAGGTTGATGCTCAACCACTGAGCCACACTGGCTGGGCAGTTTTTCTAAACTTCCTACCACCCGTATACGAATACTCTTCTTGAAAACCTCACTAGTTATTCAATGCCCTTGCTTCTCAGAAGCACGTACTGCCCAGAGCACGTGTCTCTATGGGAGGGAATCATGGGCAAAAAGATATAGAGAAGCAAGTTTCACGGAGTAACTAGGGACCAGGGGGTTGAGTTTCCTGCAGAAACAGGAGCGAATGGAAGTTAGAGGCTCATGGTTGCCTTGCGTCTGGGGACTTGGTTCAACATAGAAGGGACTGATGCAGGCTTGCTCATTTCTCTCCCTCAGGCCTCACAGAATAATACCTTTCTGACTCTTTGCCTGGGAAAGGTGGTAGGATTTCGGAATCTGCAGCACAGAACTTGTTTGCAAATCTTTGGACGATGCTGTGAATTTGCAGCGAGCTGCACTGTCACGCTCCTCTGAGTGACTTTGAACGGACGCCCTGAGCCAGCTCCTGCTCACGTGGAGAGAAAACGCATGGACTGCAGAGCCCTGGTGTCAGTTACAGGAGCTGGACAGTCCTTACCCAAAGCAACCTGCTCCAGGTCCCCTGGCCCCAGGTCTTAGGACACAGAGGAATGCTCCAGAAGGTGTGAGTCATGATGCCTGTGGGCAATGGTGCTGGCACATCAGGGAGGAGGCGCTGGGTGTTGCATGCTGCTCGCATCTGGGAGGAGTGAGAGCCTTACAGCGTTTCCTCCCCCAGCTTATTAATAGCAGAGGACCAAAGCCAGATGTGTGTGGCACGGATAGCCTTTGAGGAAATGAGCCCTGTCCACGCAGGCTTCTTCCCACGGGCTGTTTGGTCTCTCTCTGCCCTGGGGAAACAGATGTATTGATCAGATTTTCCCAGAGAAACAGCCGCAGTGAGTTTACTGCACTGGGAGGCGATAGGCCAGGAGTGTGTTGTGTGAGAGCCCAGGGAGTCTGCCGCCAGAGGACTCCGGGCCGCTAACCTGAGTGGCTGGAATGCGTGGGGAATGTGAACTGTATCAGGGCTGATCTCTGGTTTAAACTCTCCTAGCCTCCAAAGGACTCGTATGCATGCATATGAGCATAACCAATGGACACAGGCAGTAGGGGGGTGAGGGCATGTGCTGGGGGTGGGAGTGGCCGGGGAGAGGTCAAAGTGGGGAAAAGGAGACATATTTAATACTTCAAAGAATAAAGAATTCAAAATAAAATTATATATACACACACACACACACACACACACACACACACACACACACATATATATATATATATATATATATATTCTCCTTTTTCTTTTCTCTCTCATCTCTTTCTCTCTCTTCAATATCATTTATGCTCTCTTTATTCACCCCTAATTCTCTTTTCTCGGGTGGTCACTTATAT
>NW_006286241.1:1055957-1062667 GCF_000327345.1 Myotis davidii
CACCATAGTCAGAGACTTATATTTTTGATATTTATTTTATATACTTAAATGCCATTTAACCAAGAAAAATCAACCAAAAAAATGAGTTCGCGTGTCACCTCTGACATGCGTGTCATAGGTTCGCCATCACTGTCCTAGCCTATTAGGTAACATCGCTGACTTCGGACATATCTTATTCAAGACCATTCTATTCCAGACTTAAGGAGTCGCCGATGAAAATAGTCTTAAAGAGTAACCGTCCCTACTACCCTTAAACCTCCAACGCTGTAAAATAGACCAGAAATTAAAAACATTCTGTGTAGCTATGAAGTTGAAAAACAACATATACACGATTTGAGATGTCATCTTAATGGAGAGAGAACGTAGACTGCATTATATTTATATGTGTGTTAATGCAACATTTCCTGTATATTATTCCCTGATTGAACCCATCCTCTAGGGCAGCAATTCTCAACCTGTGGGTCGCGACCCCTTTGGCGGTCGAACGACCCTTTCACAGGGGTCGCCTAAGACCATCCTGCATATCAGATATTTACATGACGATTCACAACAGTAGCAACATTACAGGTATGAAGTAGCAACGAAAATAATTTTATGGTTGGGTCACAACGTGAGGAACTGTATTTAAAGGGCCAGAAGGTTGAGAACCACTGCTCTAGAGATACATGCGTAGGTGAGTGTGAACGTACAAAATGAATTTACTGACCCATACGGTAACTGAGAAGTTGGGGGACCTGGCTTCAGGTGGCAGCTGGATCTAGCACCTCCAATGATGGCGTGAGGACCCCCTTTCTCCATCTTTTAGTGCCAGCTGCTCTGCCCTGGCCCCCTCAACAGGAGGGTCCCTGCGTGTGATGGTTCCCAGCAGTTACAGGTTGATATTTTTCCCTTGGTAACCCCAGAAGAAAGCAAGTTTCTCTTTCCCAGTGGGTTCAGTCCAAGTCCTGGAATCAAATGTCAGGGTTGGGTCCCAGACTGAACCACCTGACTCAGTTATGGTGATAGGATGCACCTGATAGGTCTGGCTGAGTTGCCCACCCTCCCCAGGAGCTAAATGGGCTGAAAGTGGATGAGGAAATCAGTATAGTGTCATCAGAACATATAAGGGTAGGTAGGTGCTGAGCAGACAAAGCAACAGGTCTACACTTGAATGTGTAAATATGTTGGGTTTATTTAAGGAGATGAGACTTTTTTCTTAAAGTAAGTCCTTTACACTCAAATCGGCTCAACATGTGTGTGTGTGTGTGTGTGTGTGTGTGTTTTAATTGAATTGAGTTAGTTTACAACTATAAAGTAAAATTGGTCTCATTGCTTTATAATTACATAACATCCTATATAATAAAAACCCAGCGGCCATAACAGCAGAACAGCCAGAATGACCGCTCAACCGCTCACTATGAAGTGCACTGACCACCTCTTGGTCCCTCCCCCAGGCTGGCAGGCTCTGATCGCCAGATGGCAAACCGGGAACCTTGGTGGGTGGTAGCAGGGAGGCGAGGCCGGCAGCTAGGAAAGATGGCCCTGATCGCAGGATAGGCCTAGGGCCCTGATCGCAGGATAGGCCTAGGGACCATACCCGTGCATGATTTCATGCGCTAGGCCTCTAGTCTTTACATAAAATAGATTAGAATTCTTTCCCACTACTTGAAAAAGAGTAGGCAAAACAATGCAAAACAAAATTCCAAAAATGGAACTTAAAAAATGATCTAAGGAGAATAATTATTGGATGAAGACTAACTCCTTAGGGACCTACTTTGACAGGGACAATACCCATTTGGGTAGGTCAGTCCTTTTTCAGCAGATCCTTCCCTCTTTTTTTTTAAAGTACATTTTTATTGATTTCAGAGAGGAAGGAAGAGGGAGAGATAGAAATGTCAATGATGAGAGAGTATCATTGATTGGCTGCCTCCTGCATGCCCCCTACTGGGGATCCAGCCTGCAACCTGAGCATGTGCCCTTGACCGGATCGAACCTGGGACCTTCCAGTCCGCCGTCCAACGCTATAGCCACTGAGCCAAACCAGCCAGGGCACAGTCCTTGCCTCTTAAAGGAAGCTTGATCTCCCTGTCGTGCTGCCTCTTAGTGCAAAAGGAGGCAGAACTTTTATGAGCTTATTCCTGAGACTGAGTTTCACCCTGAGCGTTTGTAAGACGCTGGTTAAATACTGAGGAACAACGTGCCTACCAGCCTAAGCATGGGGAGGACTGGGCTCCCTACCTTCCTGGTGCCAAGATCCGAGAAGGGGGCTCCTGGGCAGATGGCTGGACAGACTAAAGCTTAGTTTGCTGAGCCTCTGAGCTCGTTAATTAATTCTTCCGTTTACCAGGATTTAAAATGATCGTTCAAAAACAAGACATCCTTTAAAATAAATGCGAGGTGAAAGTCTCAACACGATATTGATTAAGGTGGTTATTTCCAACAGCCGAACGTTGTCATTCACTCACAGAATTGCCTCACGCGCCCTGTTGGCTTAATTAAGCTGTTGGAGGTTTTGTAAAAAGATTAGCCGCCGTTTTTAATATTCGTGTTCTCCTTGGGTTGCGTTTTCCAGTGTTCCAGTGAAAACGGTAAATGGGATTTTATAGCGGATTTCATCTTGCCAGGCAGATACATAACATCATTGACATTTATTGCTGAGAAAGTGAAATGTGGAGGACTGTGACTTGGATGCCTTGGATACTGAGAATTAAAAATTGTAAATTCTAGTTTCGACACCGCTGCTTACTATGTTACCACATGTCACCTATCTCCTGGATATGTCTTCCTCCCTGGAAAATAGGAGACCTGAAGACCGACCTCTCTCATGCAGAGCCGCGAGAATGAACTAAGTGTCCGTTACAAAGGCGACTGAGATCACGTAGTATTTTTATTCTACACAAGATTCTAAAAAAGAAAACAAAGGCTTCAGATTTTTAAGGTTAGAGAATCCTTTGAATTTATTAGAGGAGTTTTGGGGCGGCCTCTTTTTATATCGGAATTCTGGTATGGAAAGTGAGTATGTGTAAATGCAACCCATGCAACTCTTGGTGTAGGTCTATAAAAAAAATCTCAAGAGCATGTTTATAATAAGACAGGCTCTCTGAGTGTGTACAATTCCCTTAGAATAACAAGCACATTTTGAAGGATAAATTGGACAGGTGGCTATTTGAAAAAAAGCAGCACTATAATCCAAAGACCTGAGATCTAAAATAATTCAGGACGCAATCATTTTTTTAACATATAGCATCAGATGCACATGATAAAATCAGGTTAGTGAGTGTAAATGAAATCAAGACTCATCCTCTCTTCTTATTCCCGCCCCTTTTTATTTTTTATCATTATGAGCATCTCTCTTTGGGTGGGAACACTAGAGAACATTTAGAAAAGCAGGTTCTTGTGTTCTTTCAATCTGGTGATGTGGGAGGGGGAATTTGATGAGAATATCAAAGGTCTAATGGAGACTAGAGAGGAGACTATTATCTTTATTAAATACGCAGTGGATGTAATTTTTGTAGGCTCAACAAAACTTATATGTTCTCGTAAGTTATGAAAATTATTAGAAAGTTGGATTATCAATCAGCAACTGGCAAACTAAGTGCCATTATTGTGATCTAGAACACTAAATTAGCTTCTGAATTATTCAACATTTTAAAATGATAACTATAGACTATGTAAAAGGGAAAAAATGCTTAAGATTTTTTCGGTATAGAATTCTTAAATTTTATTAAAGAGGTTTTGGGTGGGCTCTTCTATTTTTAAACTAAAGGCCTGGTGCACAAAATTTGTGCACTCTGTCGGGGGGCGGGGTCCCTCAGCCCAGCCTGCACCCTCTTGCAATCTGGGAGCCCTCAGGTGATGTCCGACTGACGGCTTAGGCCTGCTCCCTACGGCTCAGGGCTTCTGGATGAGTGGAACCCCCCCTGCGGGAGGACACTGACCACCAGGGGGCAGCTCCTGAGTTGAGCGTCTGCCCCCTGGTGGTCAGTTCACATCATAGCGACTGGTCGTTCTGCTGTTTGGTCAATTTGCATATTGGCCTTTTATTATATAGGATTCTATTATTGCAGCTGGGTTTGTGATGCTGAGTGAGTCCAGGGCTTCTGGCTGAGTGGAACCCCCCCTGCAGGAGGACACTGACCACCAGGGGGCAGTTCCTGAGTTGAGCGTCTGCCCCCTGGTGGTCAGTTCACATCATAGCGACTGGTCGTTCTGCTGTTTGGTCAATTTGCATATTGGCCTTTTATTATATAGGATTCTATTATTGCAGCTGGGTTTGTGATGCTGAGTGAGTCTTAAGCTGGGACCTTCCCTGTTTGGTTACCTGTTGGACTGAATGTCTTGCACGTACTGCAAATTCATTGTGTCTGAAATGAGATTCTTTATCTTCCCCTCAAACCTGCTCTTCGCCCAGGGGTCCTATTTCTATAGATATCATCACCATTCATCCAGTTGCCCAAGCCTGAATCCGAGAAATTATTCTTGATTCCCATCTCTCCCTGAACACCTACTATATCCATCAAAGTTCACTCAGAAAAAGCCACCTGGAGATATTTGTACATTACACATATATTTATCTATAGCTGGACATGCATGAATGTATGTACAGGCACAGGTTAAGAGATTTGTTACAGGGGTCTGAGCTCACACAATGTGGGCACTGGTTATGCATCTCTGAAAGGCTCTACTCTTTGCATCTGATGTCGGGGCTTTGAGTGCACAGGCTGGGCAGTCAGGAAGGAAAGATGAGTATGAAGGGGAGGAGGAGCAGAACAACCTGGAACTCATACCCATGAGGTGGAGCCCCTTGGGACAAACTGAAACTCTGTCAGGTCTCTGACCTGAGGTAGTGGGAATCCTGCCCAGGCCTGAATACCCACAGCTGGACCAGGAGTAGGAGGGACTGAAGGGGGATCCAGGCAGGATGGAGCCTCACGCATCCAGGTGTGAGAGCCTGCCAGTGCTAGGCAATGGCTATTGTTTCACCTTGTTAAAATAACGACACTTATTAAAAATGTTAAGGGTTCCCCCAGCCCAGTGGTCAGCAAACTGCGGCTCACGAGCCACATGCGGCTCCTTCGCCCATTAATTCAACAACCTGGAATCCCTCTCCTGGGTATATACCCAAAAAACTCAAAATCATGTATTTGCAAATCATGCACCCCTATGTTCATTGGAGCATTATTTGTGGTGGCCAATTCATGGAAACAACCAAAGTGTCCTACAATAGAGGCCTGGATAAAGAAGATGTGGTCCATATACACAATGTCTATTGATATGATCATATGATTTTTTCTTTCATTATATTTATGTGGTGTATCACATTAAATGATTTGTGAATATTTAACAACCTTACATGTCAAGAATAAATCCCACTTGGCCATGTTGTGTGATCTTTTTAACGACCCACAGGTTGAGAACCGCTGCGCTAAGTGAACTAAGTCAGTCAGGAAAAGCTAAGAACTGTATGATTTCACTCATATGTGGGATATAAAACTTAAACTTATGAACACAAACAGCAGTGTGGTGATTGCCAGAGGGAAGGGGGTGGGGGGAGAAGGGGGTCCCCATTATGGTGACAGAAGATCTGACTTTGGGTGGTGGGCACGTGGTACAATATACAGATGTTGTAACACAGAAACCCACACATGAAACCTATACGTTCATGTTGACCACTGTCACCCCAATAAAGTTAATTAAAAAATAAATAATAATAAATAAATGTAATAACGACCCCCTAGGAAGGGGGGTGTCAGTGTGGCAGGCACTGTCAGGCTTCTCTGAGAGGAGAGAGGAGCTGAAGAGCCCATCCCTGGGCCTGTGCACCCAAGGCGGTCGGGGACCAACTGAAAGGCTTTTGCACCAGTCAGAGGGGGTGAGGGCAATGAAGGCAGAGACCATGTGTATACAGAAGGGGTGAATTCGAACGTATATTGAGGAGGCAAAATTGGTAGAACTTGGGGGCATGAGAAAGCATGACCCCTAGGCAGAAACAGGCTGGCTCTATGTAGTAACATTCAGTGTGTCAAGAAGGATAGGAACAGAAGTTGATGTATTGTGTGTGAGTGTGTGGAGGGGGAAGGGGGCGTGGCAAGGGAGGCACTTTGGATATGTTTGCTTTGCAGGCATCTATAAGACCTCGAGATTGACTGGCCCAACGGCAGCTGCTGGATGGGTCTGGGGGAGATCAGGGTTGGCTATATCATCAGCGCATTCTGGAGAAGGTTCAAAGCAAGAGAATGGATGGATCGGCTCAGGAGAATGTGTTCAATGAAACAGAAGCCATCTGGGAGCAGCCAGGTGGACAATTCAATGGAGATTGAGATGAAGTACCAGGCAGTTACACCCCTGAGAAAATCATGATGCAATCAATGCACGGATGTGTTGGATACTGATGAGGTAATGTATCGACTAGTCTTTGAGTGTATTTAGTAATAATTATGTTGCTGTCTCAGATTTCTCTCGGATGCTTCTTGCAAGATTTGGATGATGTCTGAAAACGAATTCTATCAGGTGTTCACATCACTCCAGCTTCTCTTTAGACTGTACAAGACTTGGTGTGCAAGTGCGTTGAATGGATGGAGAATTAAATTTGGGTAATTTTTAGCTATTCATTCCCCCCCACCCCCATATTTACCACCACACTGTGAACTCTTTTCATCTTTGTAATCCCAGAACGCAGCACTTGTGCATTAGGTGGAGTAGACAATAAGCAAAATTTTGTAGAGTTGCCC
>NW_006286241.1:1081310-1094626 GCF_000327345.1 Myotis davidii
TTTCCTGGATGATAGGAGGAGGTGGTTTTGCCATTGGTATTTTTTCTTAAACCTTTCTACCCCACAGTGAGGATGGAATTTAATAGACATTGAACTTTTTTTTAAAACCTTTATTGTTGAAAGTCTTACATATGTCCCTTTTTCTCCCCCATTGAGCCCCTCCAGCCCACCCGGTCCCCCCACCCTCAGCCTTCACCACCCCACTGTCTGTGTCCATGAGTTAAGCATATATGCATAGAAGGTCTTTGTATTTCCTCCCTCCCACCCACCTTCCCCTGCCTTCCCTCTGAGATCCGCACTCTGTTCCATGCTTCCATGTCTCTGGTTCACTCCGTTCATCAGTTTATTTTGTTACTTAGATTCCACATATGAGTGCGATCATGTGATACTTGTCTTTCTCTGACTGACTTATGTCACTTAGCATGATACTCTCCAGGTCCTTCCATGCTGTCTCACAGGGCAAGAGATCCTTCTTTTTTGCTGCTGCCTAGTATTCCATGGTGTAAATGTCCCGCAGTTTTTTTATCCACTCATCTACGGATGGGCACTTGGGCTGTTTCCAGATCTTAGCTATTGAAAATTGTTCAGCAGATTTTATTTTAAATGATCAGCTTGAGTATCAATTTGAGGGGAGAGGCAAGAAGGTGAGTTAGATGGCATTTGGAATAGCGCTGGTGGCAGTGGAGGTGGCATATCGGACGATGCTCCAACCAGCTGAGCTACCCAAGTACGTTGAATGGATGGAGAATTAAATTTGGGTAATTTTTAGCTATTCATTTTTTTCCCCATATTTACCACCACACTGTGAACTCTTTTCATCTTTGTAATACCAGAACGCAGCACTTGTGCCTTAGGTGGAGTAGACAATAAGCAAAATTTTGTAGAGTTGCTCAGCCGGAGTGGCTCAGTTGGTTGATCATCATCCCATGCACCAAAATGTCACCTGTTCAATTCCTGGTCAGGGCACATGCCAGGGTTTTGGGCTTGATCCTAATTCCATGATCATGTGAAGTCCCTCATATAGATAGGGGTAGTAGAGTGGAAGCCTTGGTGGTGTTTGGCTTGAGCACGATCCTGCTTTGTCTGCTAACGGTATGTTTTTGAACAAGGTGTTTCACCTCTTTGAACCTTAGTGTCATCAACATTAAAAGAGGCTAGTATTGACTACGAGCATCATCGCATGAACCAAAAGATCACCAGTTTGATTCCCGGTCAGGGCACGTGCCTGGGTTGCAGGAGGCAGCCAATTGATGTTTCTCTCTCACACTGATGTTTCTCTCTCTCTCTTCCCCTCTTCCTCCCTCTCTAAGTCAATTAAAAACATATTTTAAAAAAGAAAACATTTAAAATATACACTTGTAGGGTAAATGAACAAGTGAGTGAATGCATGGGCATTGGTGTCACTTGACTACTTTCCCCTGAACCCATTACCCTCCATTTGCTGAGTGAGATTCAGGATAAGCTCTGATACAGGGAGAAAACAAGGACCAGGAATCCCCTCGGTCCCTCCAGGAGCTTTAAAAAAGGAAACCTGACTTTGACAGAAACAGTTACTATTATGCATTGCAGCCACTCCACTGGGCAGACAGTGCCTGAAATGCTCAATGGAAGTGCTAGGTCTAACACATTTATATAAAATTTTGAAATGTTATTGCATAGCCACAATCTTCTTCATTCCATTTACAGGAAATACATCATTTGTTATAAATAAAAAAAATTTCTTTTTCCTGTTAAGAAACAATTCATCCGGATTCTTGAGCTTCCAAATTAAACAGTCCAGCCTAGCCCTGGCCGGGTAGCTCAGCTGGTTGGAGCATCGTCCCGATATGCCAAGGTTGTGGGTTCTATTCCCAGTCAGGGCACATACAGGAATCAACCAACGGATGCACAAATAAGTGGAGCAATTCATTGATGTTTCTCCTTCCCTCTTTCTCTTAAATCAATCGATAAAATGGTCCAGCCTAGTGAATATCTGCCTATGGCTAGGAAAAACAAAAACACATTTTCATAAAATTTGCTTTCAGGCTGAGCAAAGAGATTTGCAGTTCTTAGGAACCTCAGTCATGAGACTTTTATCCAGTGACACCTTCCCAGCGGGAGCAGATCTCTCTGGAATGAGCTAAGCTCAGTCAGCTTCTCAGATGGAGCTGGGAGGCAGAGAAACTCACAGCTAATAGAAATAGAAGCGAGCAGACGAAGCCCACACTCCTGGCAAAGAGCAGCATTGAAATCACGGGTGCGGCCCCCTGAGAAACGAAGCCTCGCCCCTCCCTCCACCTGTGGGAAATGTCAAATGTCCCCTGTGATGGTATCCGAACAGCCTGTGCGATTCTAACAAGAGAGGAAATCGGCAAGAGTCTCTAGTTTACTCTTCTCTCCCTATTTTTTTTCTGTTTGCTCTGTAAGTGAATTCATTGTAAGATGATGAGTGAACAGAATTCAAGTCCCAAGCCATTTTTCATCAAAACCCTGAGTGATCCCAGAGGCTGTCAGCAGTGGAGAGTATCTCCAGCCTAACGAATAGCTGCTCACACGCTCCAACCAAAAGTATGATTCTGTGCTCGAAGACTAGAAATAATCTTGCCTGAATACATTTTTTTGTGTGTGTGTGTGACCATAGTTACTCAAGGTTGAAAGGACTGAACTATTACTAAATATTGGCCCAAATGACCCGGGTCAGTTTAGAGGAAGTTCCCTACTTTGCAATAAAATGAAATCTAAGGACAATGGGATGATTTTTTTCAATAAACTAAATGACTATACTTGCAGACTGTTGTTTATGCTGTGAGTTTTTAAAAAATATATATTTTATTGATTTTTTACAGAGAGGAAGGGAGAGGGATAGAGAGTTAGAAACATTGATGAGAGAGAAACATCGATCAGCTGCCTCCTGCACACCCCCTATTGGGGATGTGCCCACAACCAAGTTACTAGTACATGCCCTTGACTGGAATCAAACCCAGGACCCTTCAGTCCGCAGGCCGACACTCTATCCACTGAGCCAAACCATTCAGGGCTATGCTGTGATTTTTATAGTTATCCCACCTTTTCTTTTCATGGGAAGATAACCCTTTTTTTAAAAAAAATAAAATTTTTGTGCCTAGCTGGTGTGGCTCAATGGTTGAGCATTGACCTATGAACCAGGAGGTCACGGTTCAAATCCCGGTCAGAGCACATGCCTAGGTTGTGGGCTTGAATGCAAGAGGCAGCCAGTCAATGATTCTTGCTCATCATTGATCTTTCTATCTCTCTCTCTCTCCCTCTTTCTTCCTTTTTGAAATCAACAAAATTATTTTTTAAATAAATAAATAAAATTTTTTGTGATAGTAGATTTTTTTTTTTAAATTTTGAAGGAAAACTGATGCCCTAAACTGGGAACTACTGACCTAGCCCAAACCTCTGTCTAGCATTTGAATCCCCTCCTCAATTCTTCAGTGACAATTTCACTTAGCCTTTGCCCAATCGCTGTCAGAAACAGAATATGCCCTTTCCCGGAGAACAGGCATCAGGAGACAATGTTCTGAGAACGCTCCCGAAGCCTCTAGAACTCTCATCATTGAGCTCATATCTCTCTACAAACCCTGCCCTTGGCCCTGCTCCACATGAGATGCCTGGGAGGAGGTAACTAATCAGAAATGTGTAAAGTTGCTTCATTTCCGGTGTGATGCTTTCAGATATGTTTTAGATTATTCAAATGGTTCTCTTTATGGGCTTGCATTATAAAAAACTAGAGACCCGGTGCACGAAATTTGTGCACGGATAAGGTCCCTAGGCCTGGCTGGTAATCAGGGTTGATTGGGGCCTTCTGGCTACAGGCCAGGGCCTCTCTTCCCTGGCTGCTGGCTGCAGGCTGGGGCCTTCCTTTGTTCCACACAGCCCCCTGGTGGTCAGCACACGTCATAGCGAGCGATCGAACTCCCAGTCTCTGGGTCGAACTCCTGAGGGGACACTTTGCATATCAGCCTTCTATATATATATACTAGAGGCCCTGTACATGAAAATTCATGCACTCAAGAGGGTTCCTCAACCCAGCCTGCACCCTCTTGCAGTCCGGGACCCCTCGGGGGATGTCCACCTGCTGGCTTAGGCCCACTCCCTAGGGATCAGGCCTAAGCTGGCAGTCAGACATCCCTCTGGCTGCCCAGGAGCCCTTGGGGGGATGTCCAACTGACGGCTTGGGGAGCAGGCCTAAGCTGGCAGTCAGACATCCCTCTGGCTGCCCAGGAGCCCTTGGGGGGTGTCCCACTGACATGGTGGCGGGAGAGGCTCCTGCTACCACCGCTGTGCTAGCCAGCCATGAGCTGGCTTCTGGCTGAGCGGCGCTTCCCCTGTGGAAGTGCACTGACCACCAGGGGGCAGCTTCTGAATTGAGCGTCTACCCCCTGGTGGTCAGTGCATGTCGTAGTGACTGGTCGTTCTGTTGTTCAGTTGATTTGCATATTACTCTTTTATTATATAGGATAGATATTGTTTACATGAAAAGAGTTTTGTTGAAGTGAGTTACTTCCAGTCTCTACTAATGATTTTTTCAGTTTAAATTTATCAATGAAATGAAAGGCCAGAAGGAAAACATTGAAGCACATTATAAATATATTATAACAGTGTGAACTGGTCCTTGGGGGAAATAGGTGACAATGTAAAGTGGCCATCCTCTGAACTGTGATCCTTAATCCTGACAGCTGGTACATTTCATAGTCATTGTATTAAATTACCATCCTAGTTTCCAATCCCTTACATTGTAGGGTATTTTTCCGTGTACAAAGCTAGTTCCCATCATGGCGTCACGTAATCCTGTGATAATCTTGTGATATAGTTAGGGCGGGGTTTTTCCCTTTACTTTAGAGATGGAAAACTAGACCTCAAAAATATTAAGTCACTTGCTTAAGGTCCAGCAACTGGTAAGTAACAGGGCCAGGGCTTACTCCTAGATCCCCTGACTCTATGTCCATAACCTTCCCACCAAACCAGGAAGATCCTTGCATCTGGGTACAAGAATTAATCCTTTCCTCTTATCTTCAAGTTTGCTAACGTCTGCTGTTACATCCACCAAAGAGAAGGTACATCAAAGACATGATCAGTGTTGAATCTCTGGTAAACAGACTTTGAGATCCATGTGCTCTATCTAAATAGAGTCAAACAAACAAGCTCTGCCTTCTACTGTTGTGTGTATAAGTGAGCCCTCGGTAAATATTGTTGACAGGCTTCTGTGACAAAGTTAGCACACAGAACTTAAAATGACAGCTAAGAAGTCATGATACTTCTCACTTGGTACCAATCCAAAGGCACTTCCATAAAAACTCTAGAGATATTTGCATCTATCTCTATATATCTATATCTATATCTATATCTATATCTATATCTATATCTATATCTATCTATAGCTATAGCTATAGCTATATCTATACCTATACCTATATATATATCTATAACTATGTCTATCTATCTATCCATCTGTCTATCTATATGTCTACACGGAGGTCTATCTATATCATCTGTTTCTATATCTATATATCTCTATCTCTATATCTATATACCTATATCTATATCTATCTATATCTATGCAAAAGTAGGTTTACAGCATATTCTTGTATTATTCAGTAATTATTGTATTATTTATTTATAATATTTGCCTTTTTCCATACAAACAACTATAACCCTACTTTTGACAACCCCTGTCTATTTGGCATATAGAATTTCTCCCAACTCAGCTTATGATTTTGAGCTTTCCTTCCATATTTTTCTTTATTTTAAAATATATTTTATTGATTTTTTTACAGAAAGGAAGGGAGAGAGATAGAGAGTTAGAAACATCGATGAGAGAGAGACATTGATCAGCTGCCTCCTGCACATCTCCTACTGGGGATGTGCCCGCAACCAAGGTACATGCCCTTGACCGGAATCGAACCTGGGACCTTTCAGTCCGCAGGCCAATGCTCTTATCCACTGAGCCAAACCGGTTTCGGCCCTTCCATATTTTTCTTTCACAAGATGGATCAGTTCAGAACAGTCACAGCACTTAGTATTCTGTGGGCAGAAACCCGTCTTTCGCTGCGATGGCAGAGTCCAAACAGCCTAAGTCAGAATCCGTATGACAGGAGCTCAGTTCTGTCTATTTATTTATTCCAAGCGCATGTGGCCTCTGTAACTCCTGGCTTGGGATTGCGATTCTAAGGGCAGGATGGCCATTCCTGCAAAGGAACATGGCTATTTGCTTGTCTAGCATTCAAAGCTGCCTGAACAGACTGCTACGAACTCTGGGATTAGATGAGAGTTTCACCTGCTGGTTCTAACAAGTCAGCTACGTTCAACAGTTTCTCAAGGACAAGAGAGGATGCAAGCTGGCTTGCTCTCAAGAAGCGAACGCCAGATAGACAAGAGAAACAAAAGCAAGAGCGGGACTCATAGATGAAAGAGCCCTTGTTAGTGGACTGAAGCCGTTGCTACAAATAGGACAGCGGAAGGAGCGCTGGGAGGGGGGGAGCGTGAGGCAAGGTCAACGAAGGATGATATCAATAGAACATCTCCAAATAGCACAGAATGCAGCAAGAAGGAGCAGCAGATGTCAGCCCAGCCCAATGTCAACCCCTGTGGAGCTGTGTAGAAAGACTTGGAAGGAAACAGCATCCCTGCAGTTGGTATTAGGAGTGAAGAGAGAGCAGATGATACCTGCCTCCCCAGGAAATGAAAGCCACGACTTGCCACTGGCCACAGCCTCCTCCCCCTTCCGACGGGCCCCCTTCAAGCTTTTCGTTTTTATTCTTCTCTCTGTTTCATCGCTCGACGCCCCTCCTGTCCTTCTGGTTTCCTTTCTTCCTCCAGACTCCCTTGCTGCCAATTCTCACTCTGCTCCTCACCCCACTGGCTGTGTCTTGCCTGTGCCACCAGGTACCCCCGATTCCAGATGCTTACCCTGGCCCCAGCCACGTTCCCGGCCCGATGATGCATGGCCAGGCGGGCATGTCGACTGCAGCACTCAGAAAGTTCCCATCATGATCTCACACGTTACTGGCAGGGGCCGCCTTCCCTCCCGGTGGAGGCAAGCCAACGCTGTAGCAAAGAAGTCTGTTTTCAGAGTTCATCTCCCTTAATTTTAGTGAATGGATGTGGGTGGTGGAAAACTTCGTTTCTTAAGAACTGCCTGGATTTCGTAATTATTTCATTTTTCATCTGCTCACAGATGGCTTTGCCCTGAGTGTAAAAATCGAAGAGCCAATATCACATGACGCTACCTTTGCTCTGGCAGTACCATTTACCATGTCAAACGTCGTTTTTTCAGAACCTTGGAGAGCATCTTGCTCAGCCCTCCATTCCCCCTTGCAGGAAGGAGTCAGTTCAAGAGGCTGGTTTCTCCTGTAAAAATATGAAATGAGAAATAACGGGATACGTTGGGAGCGAAACTACTGAATTTTGTAACAGAAGTGCCTTGTGCAATAACCTACTTTTACAGTTTAACTTTCTGTTGTGTAGCAATGCCTAGTTCTAAAGAGGGGGGATTTGGAGTCACTACGACAAGGGTTCAAAGCCAGGTTAGTTATGTATGTAACCTTAGGCCAGTGGTCGGCAATCTCAATAGTCAACAGAGCCGAATATCAACAGTACAACGATTGAAATTTCTTTTGAGAGCCACATTTTTTAAACTTAGACTATATAGGTAGGTACATTGTTATTAACTTCAGCTGGCCTTGGCTAAAAACATCCTCAATCTGATTGAGGTACGTTGGCTGAGGTCAACCCCTTCCAACGCTCCCATCCACACTCGTCTTGTAGACTTGTTTCAGATAGACGAGTGTGGATGGGAGAGTTGGAAGGGGTCGACCTCAGTGAACGCACCTCAAAACAATGTACCTCCCCTGCGCTGCGTGTCCCGAGGTCGGACCGACTGACACCCCCAACTTCTTCTAATGCCACTTCTTCAAAATAGACTCGCTCAGGCCAAAATCTGACTTCTGCGCATGGGCCACGAAGTTTCAATCGCACTGTACGTGAGCGCCCGCACGTGGTATTTTGTGGAAGAGCCACACTCAAGGGGCCAAAGAGCCGCATGTGGCTCGAGAGCCACGGGCTTGCCGACCACTGCCTTAGGCGATCTCCCTAAGCCTTGCTCTTCTCATCTGTAAAATGGACCTACAAATAGTAGCTGCTTCGCAGGGCCATTCTGATGATTACACAGGATAATGCTCACAACACCTTGAGCACATAGCAGGCACTTGCTGCTTCCTCCGTCCTTTCGAACGAGTTGGTTCTGACCTGGTGGACAACAGCTGTGGTGACCAGCGTGGGCTCTCAGGGGCATTCTCTTCTGGGGCAATGACATCCTCGGGAAGTAAGGAAGCAGCCCAGACCCAACCTTGTCTGTTTCAGCTGCATGTTCTGGAGTAGGTGCTCCAGCTTAACTCATCTATCACCCAGAACCTTCTATTCCATCTGGTTCACCTGTTTGCCCACAGTGACATCAGCTACTGGTAGGGCTTTCTGGCTTTTCCTTGTGCCCATTCCAGAGACGACTGGGCCAAACATTCATTGGTTCCTCACATATATATTTATTGAGCATCTACTTAGTATCAATATAGTGCTGGAGATATGGTCGTTTCTGTAGACCTTCTGGAAATTCTATACACTGTCTATTATCCTTTTAATATTTTTTTTGTTCTTGCTAAAACCAACTAGTCAGTTTCAGTTTTTGCTGCTAAGAATCTTGACCTCCTCACCAGAGAGTCAAATCCCAGATCCATATTTGAAATCTGGGTGATTGTAGGCAAGTGATGTATTGTATTCTCCATAAGCCTCTTATAGCTTCTTATCTATAAAATGGCAATTACAGCAGGTAAAAGGATATGCATAAAGTGCTTTCCATACCATGCCTAGACCATAGATGCACAATACATGTTAGCTCCTACTAACATTTGAAAAGTGTAAATTAGAACCTAATAAAGATGGCAAAACTGATGAGTGAAGCTCTTGCCTGTAACACAGGCTACTCAAGCATGAAAGAAAATGACCACATTTATTTTAAATGGTTTCAGGGGCTGAGAATATGACTGAATTATAAGGAGGCATGCAAGCTTTGGGTCAGAAAACTGTAATTTCTTTCTGTGTTCCAATGAGGCTTTCAAATACCAATGGTTTTAAAAAAACCAAAAACCTCAGGTAAAGAATATATCAGAATGATTGAATTTTTAAGTTTCAACTTGATATTTTAGCAACACATATACACCGATATAGAATCCTTAGGTATAAGAGCCCTCAAAAATCATTACAAGTTATGGCTAGCTGGTATAGTCCTACACACTCAAAATTCATATTCGCCTCTCCTGCTTGCAAATGCCTTCATTTATAATTCTCACAACATTCCCCCAAAGAATTCAGTGCCCAACTTTGCATCCTAACTATCTTTTTTACTTATACCTTTGTTATCAAAAATGTGTGCCATGTCCAATAGCTTACAAAACCAATGGGTTTTGTATTGCTTATGTCTAAAATCAGATCGGACCAACAGTAAGAATAAATAAATAAAAGAAAATCAGATCGGACCAAATGTTAGTCTTTTGAAGTATTTCTTCATGAGGATCATAAAGACACAGAGATAGAACTAATATGACAATCTTTTGCTTGAAATCAACATCCTTCAATACTCTTTTTTAAAAATTCCAAACGTCCGTGCAAATGACTGCTTTACAGTTTTACGTGGCTGATGGCATTTCCCTACTATTTTATGCTACGTGCCATAAATTGTGCTTAATTATTCATTATCTAAATAATTCTGCTAAAGCATTTTGGAAATTCTACAAATGCCTTGACTTGAGGCAAAGTACCTGAAGTGTTAATTACTCCGGAAGCACTCAGGGAGCCAGCATTCTCAGTGGGCACCCTCTAGTCTTCACCAAATCAACCTCCTTCCCATAACTAGTCCCCACACCAAAGAGCTTGATTAGTAAAAGCGCTAAGATGTATAAACAAAACTCGGAGCTTGGAGATTTAAACAGGTGCGAGAGTGGGTTGTTTGGAATGAAAGTCTTAGCCTACTACCCATGCAGAGATATTTCTAACAGAAAAGACAATTTATTTTTTTTAGGATAGGGAGATGGAGCAGTAGCAACGAACCAACAATAAGAAGTGAAATGGCAAGTGGTTAAAAAAAGAACCTTGAGGATAGACTCACAAAAACTCTGAAATAAATTCCCAGGGAAAAAGGGTCTCCATTTAACTAAGGAACTTATCTGGAGGGTTTGGTCAATGAGAAACGCCTTCTAAGGTCAGCATTTGTTTTGGATTCTTTTAAAAAACCTATTATCATGAAAACAAACAAACAAAACACAGGCTGCAGGTCAACATTGTGTAGGAATCATTGCAATGGGGCTTACAGGTTTTACCTTCGAGCATCAACAAACTACTTGGTTCCTTCAGTGAACAGAACGTGTTTGTGAGTCACTTTGGTATAGTTAGGGGTTACCAGCCATGGGCAAACTACGGCCCGCGGGCCAGATCCGGCCGTTTGAAATGAAAAAAACTAAAAAAAAAAAAAGACCGTAGCCTTTTATGTAATGATGTTTACTTTGAATTTATATTAGTTCACACAAACACTCCACCCATGCTTTTGTTCCGGCCCTGCGGTCCAGTTTAAGACCCCATTGTGCCCCTCGAGTCAAAAAGTTTGCCCACCCCTGGGTTAGACTCTCAATTTATTTCTTTTTAAAAAAAATATGTTTTTATTTTTATTGATTTCTAGAGAGGGAGGAAGAGGAATAGAGAGGTGGAAACATCCATCAGCTGCCTCCTGTACGCCCCCTACTGGGGATCGGGCCCACAACCCAGCATGCGCCCTGACTGGGAATTGAACCAGTGAACTCTTGGTTCATGGGTAGATGCTCAACTACTGAGCTACATTGGCTAGACTATCACTTCATTTCTTAGCTTTATTTGAAATCACAATTTTTATTAAGATTGCTAATGGAAGATCACCTAAATGTAGGAACTGTGTCTGTGTATTAACTCTAGCAGTTGGTTCTCGTTATCCTGAAATTCTCAGAAAAAGAGACAATTTTTCAAAGAGTGAAGCCACTGGTTTGAAATGTCGCATTTCCTATTTCATTAGCAGGGTCCTGTCTTTTAAAACTCTCATCACCGGGTAAGAAGGCAGCTACACTTCCATTTTCTGCTTCTAAGAAGAGTTTAGATGCCCACTTTCCTTTCTGTGTTATCTCTTGATCTTTTCTATTCCTTTTATTTTGAGATTTCTTTTATTCAGGTGCTATCTCTTTTACTCCAACGCTCATATTTTTTTCCCCTTTATTCCTGTTATTTGACATATCTTAGAAGTGTGGTTTGAAAATACCCTCTCTCTTTAGACAAATTACTTTCTTTAAACACGAGAAACTTCTTCAGGGTGGTGATCTGTCAAAATAGTACGCAGGAGGTAAAAGTAGCGCTGCTGCTATTTATCAATGAGAACGGCGTGTCGACTTGTGTAGAAAGATTTGAAAATCACCCCCAAGGAACAGTGGGAGTCTACGCTGAATACAGATATGAATCCATGTCAGCATGATTACTGGGGAGAGGATTCATTCAAATGCAATGCTGGCAAGACAGAAAGAAGAAAAAAAAAACATGGCATAAAGAAATACTTGGTGAATTCTCCTTGTTTGTAACAGCCTATTCTGTGAAGTGTGTAGATTAAAAAAAAAGAAGACTTCATTATGCATGACATTAAATATCAAAAATGAGACAAAATGGGAGTTCTGTCAGGTTCTGTGCAACTCTCAAGGGCTTGCTTTTTTATTTTATTTTTTTGTTCATCCTCACCTGAGAAAATTTTCTCATTGATTTTTGGAGAGTGGAAGGGAGGGGGGAGAGACAGAGAGAGACACACACATCGATTGGTTACCTCCCTCAGGAGCCCGTATCAGGGACCTACCAAGGCCAGCGATCGATCAAGCCTGCAACCGAGGTTCATGACCTTGAATGGACTCAAACCGGGGACCCTTCAGTCTACAGGCTGATGCTCTATCCACTGAGCCACTCTGGCTGGGCGAGTGTTTGCTGTTTTTAAAGGGGACTTGCTCTCGTAGCAAATGAAGTGACACTATAGAGAGAGTCTGTTGTGTGTTGAATCCCCTTTGCCCGTTCTAGCCGTTGGCTCCCACCATCTGTAATGTAGCTACTGTTATCCTCCTAGACCAGTGGTTGGCAAACTGCGGCTCTCGAGCCACATGCGGCTCTTTGGCCCCATTGAGTGTGGCTCTTCCTAAGCCTTAGGAGGACCCTAACTAAGTTCATAACAATGTACCTACCTATATAGTTGAAGTTTAAAAAATTTGGCTCTCAAAAGAAATTTCAATCGTTGTACTGTTGATATTTGGCTCTGTTGACGAATGAGTTTGCCGACCACTGTCCTATACAGCCAAGGACTTTGAGGCTCAGACACCTTGAAGAAATTGCCAACATGCAAACCTGGGAAGGAAAGGAACTGGGACTTGAACACAGGACCATCTCCTTCCAGAGTCCACCCTCTTTCTGGCCGGCATTTCTATCTCCTCTTGCCCACAGGCATTTTCTAATCTGTGCAGGCAGTGTCCTCTTCTGAGACTTCAGTTACATTCCAGCTCTGTGTTTGTGTTACCAGGAGAAGGCATTGTCAGACCCCCCTTAGTCACCTCCATGCTGGTGCTACTGTGGGAAAGTGGAGACTCAGTGGGGAAAAGCTATTGAGCGCTCCCCAGGTGGCAGGACCACGCCGAGGGGTGAATTTCAACTATTTTCGTAAATCTTTAAAGTAGCCACGGACTCAGTAGTTGACTAAGCAAGTGTTCATTCAATACATATGTATTAGTGTATGATGGAGTCCATGTGCAGGCTCTGGGAATACAGAGGTCCCCAGGACAGACAAGATCCTTGCCCTCACTGAGCTCATGTTCTAGAGGAAAACAGACAAGAAGCAAACAAGACACGGGAGCAGGAGTTACTGACATGACATTCCAGCTGAGGCTGGAGGGAAAGGAAGAAAATGCAGGTGGAAATTGGAGGAGCAAACAGAGGTCATGTGAGTGCTAGACCTGAGAAGAGATTAAGGTTAGGAAGAGGTCTGTGACGCTGAGTGACGGGGAGAGCAGCATGCCAGGGGTTGACCTAAGAGGAGAACCTGGCCCTGACCGGTTTGGCTCAGTGGATAGAGCGTTGGCCTTCGGACTGAAGGGTCCTAGATTTGATTCCGGTCAAGGGCATGTACCTTGGTTGCGGGCACATCCCCAGTAGGGAGTGTGCAGGAGGCAGCTGATCGATGTTTCTCTCTCATCGATGTTCCCTCTCCCTTCCTCACTGTA
>NW_006286241.1:1094659-1106141 GCF_000327345.1 Myotis davidii
CCAGCCAGTGTGGCTCAGTGGTTGAGCGTCGACCTATGAACCAGGAGGTCACAGATTGATTCCTGGTCAGGGCACATGCATGGGTTGCCGGCTCAATCTCTAGTAGGGAACATGCAGGAAGCAGTCGATCAATGATTCCCTCTCATCATTGATGTTTCTCTCTCTCCCTCTCCCTTCCTCTCTGAAATAAAAAAAGATATATATTAAAAAATAAAAAAGACAAGTTCTTATATAGTCATAAGTGTGTTTCTTTATTAACGTATTACATTACAAGATCTTGCAGTGGTACTGTAATAAGTACTGTAATTTTGAAGTTGTGATGAAGCATAAATGCTATTTGGAGATATTTGCACGACTAGTGGAATATCAAACATGTGTGATTTCTACTGCTGCTAAAGATCCTAAAAGTCTGGCTAATACAGGTGTGGCTTGTTCCATTAATGGAAATACAGATGCACTATTTTCCCAATTAACTTCAGAAAACTCCTGAATTTTCTCCACGGACACCTCTTCCAGTATAACCAGGGACTTCGCGAAGATGGGGACTAGTGGGGGCTGGTTTGTGGTATCGGTGGCTTCTATTTCTCTCAAGGAAGGTGAGGTCATCCGCTGAGAGTAGGAAGAGAGGAAAGGAGTAGAGGTGGGAGGAACATAAGGAATATGAGCAATGCAATGCCGTTCCCATACGGGGAGCACATGTTTAGGGAAGAGCAGTAGGCTTGCTGAGCTATACAGAGCTGTCATTAAGCACATAATGAGAGAGAGGGGGTGGGAGGGGAGAGAGAGAGAGAGAGAGAGAGAGAGGCAGGTGGTCTCAGAAGGCAGTCTTCTGTGGTTTGAATTCAGGCTCTGTCACTTTACTATGTGATCTTGAGAATGTTACTTAATGTCTATTAGCCTCATTTCCTTATCTCTAACATCAGGATAATAATTGTACCTACCATTGCTCTAGGTGGTTTGGCTCAGTGGATAGAGCATCGGCCTGTAAACTAAAGGATCTCAGGTTCGATTCCAGCCAAGGACACATGCCTGGGTTGTGGCCTTAATCCCTCTGAGTAGGGGGCAGGCAAGAGGCAGCCAATCAGATAAGAATCATAGCGGAGAACCAAGATGGCGGCATAGGTTAACGCCGGAGTTTGCTGCCTCGAACAACCATTTCAAAAGTGAAACTAAAAGACGGAAGGGACATCATATTGTACCTACCACATAGAATTGTAGTCAGAATTAAAACAGTTAGTACAAATAAAAAGTTTAAATTTTGCCCAGCTGGCCTGGCTCAGTGGTTGAGCATTGAACCAGGAGGTCACAGGTTCGATTCCTGGTCAGGGCACATGCCCAGGTTGGGGGCTCCATCCCCAGTATGGGGTGTGCAGGAGGCTGCTGATCTCTCTCATCATTGATGTTTCTACCTCTCTCTTAGTCTCTGAAATAAATAAAAATATATTTTTAAAAGAGGCATCAACCTTCATAAAAGTCTCAATTATGCCTGATAGGGTTGTAGCAGTGGTTATGGGAATAAGAGCATGGTTTCAGAAGATACTGACTCCGTAGGATTGCCCAGTCCTGGAGGTGAATTTTTTAAAAAAAATATATTTTTTTTATTGATTTTTCACAGAGAGGAAGGGAGAGGGATAGAGAGTTAGAAACATTGATGAGAGAGAAACATCGATCAGCTGCCTCTTGCATACCCCCTACTGGGGATGTGCCCGCAACCAAGGTACATGCCCTTGACCGGAATCGAACCTGGGACCCTTCAGCCCGCAGGGTGACGCTCTATCCACTGAGCCAAACCGGTCAGGGCCTGGAGGTGAATTTGATAGGCGTGATGGAGAGGGAGGACTCAAGGCTGATTGGTCCGTCTGTGTAACCTAGGAGACCATAGTGCCATTTTCCATCAAGGAAAATAGTGGAAGGACAGGTCTGTGGTAGTGGATGGAAAAAAAATTGTCAGTAGGACATACCAGGGACTCTGTGACCCAGAACGATGAGGCCGAGAAACCTGGATTAGCTCACTCTGTGCTCATGGTTACGGCTCAAGAGTTCGTCTTAATGATTGGTTGGAAGCACATTATTTTTTTTCTTTTCTATTCTAGTCCATCTTTGTCCAGGTTAGATCTGAGGAAACTGGCCACTGATGTCTAGAAATTAGTAGTTTGCGGGATGCCAAGTATTGCTCACCAGTACTCCCTCCCTGAATTGCCGCTTCTTTTCATCATCTCTTATTATTTCTTTCTTATTACCCCTTATGCGTTCATTTCACCACCTCTAAACAGATATAAGGCAATTTTCAATGTAATTAGGGGACTCCATAGGAGCAAGAAGCATGCCTGCTTTATTCCCTTCTGTTTCCTGTGTGTCCAGCAAGTATTTTCACATAAGTAGGCACCCATCGATAGGGATCCTTAAAAAAGATTAAAAAGTAAAACTTATGTAGAATGGGGAGAAACTATATGCTAAGCTACCAAGCCAAGAGTCCAGGGTTATTTTCACACTTTAAAAACAGGGATCCTTGCCAGAGCTGGTTTGATTCGGTGGATAGAGTGTCGGCCTGCAGACTGAAGGGTCCCAGGTTGGATTTCGGTCAAGGGCACATGCCCGGGTTGTGGGCTTAATCCCCCAAGTAGGGGGCAGGCAGGAGGCAGCCAATCAAGGATTCTCTCTCATCATTGATGTTTCTATTTCTCTCCCCTTCTCCCTCTCCCTCCCTTCCTCTCTGAATCAATAAAAAATAAATAAAAACAGGCATCCTTTTTCAAGTGAAACATCACCTAGAAATTCAATGTGTATATTAAGGGACTTTGAATAAGTAAACTAGAATATTAATTTAGAATATGTGCTTTTTCATCTCTTACATATTAAGAAATCATTCAATTCAAACTCTTCACACGAATTGAGATCAGTCAGGATTCTCCAGGAGGTGGAATCGTTTATATATTTAAATTTTATATGTTTATACGAAAAGAGCTTCATTGGGAGGAACTGGCTTGTGATTATGGAGGCTGAGAAGCGCCACAGTCTGGTGTCTGCAAGCTGGGGCCTCAGGAAAGCCCTTCTCCCACTGGTGTAGCTTTACTCGGGTATAAAACTTAATTACTGGTGTAATTATGTCAATAAAAATGACATTGGGACCATGTAAATCACTCTCACTGGTGGTGGCATTCCATCCAAGGCTGGAGGCTGGAAAGCCAGGGAGCCAACAGGAGAAGTCCCCGTCAGAAGGCGGGAGGAAGTGACTGCTCCAGCCCCACTGTGAGGCTCAAGAAAGGGCTGGCTTCCTCCTTCTTCCTGTTCTGTTTCGGCCCTCAGCGGATTGGATGATGACTCACATTGGGGAGGGCGGACTACTTTATTGGGTCCACCAATTAAATGCTAATCTCGCCCTAGCTGGTTTGGCTCAGTGGATAGAGCGTTGGCCTGTGAACAGAATCAAACTAGGTTTGATTCTGGTCAAGGGCACAGGCCCAGGTTGCGGGCTCCATCCCCAGGTGGGGAGTGGGTGCAGGAGGCAGCTGATGAATGATTCTCTCTCATCATTGATGTTTGTATTTTTCTCTCTCTCTCTCTGAAATCAATAAAAATATATTTTAAAATAAATAAATAAAACAATTCAAATATTAATCTCACCCAGAAACTCCTCAAAGACACACCCAGAAATAATGTTTAATCTGCCCCCCCCATGGCCAGTCCTGTTAACACATAAAATTAACAAGCCCCCCGTGTCCCCCTCAAACAGAGCTGCTCTTTGGGTTAGTCACAGAGTTTATTTAGAGAAATTATCTCTCCCTCTCATCTACTTGGGATATAGCAGTTTTCGAATCCTTGTATGATGCAGTCATTGGAATTTTATCTCAAGACACAAATATCACTTACACAAGACCAGACTGTTTTGGTTTTTTTTAAAAAACAAAACAAAAAACACGCATTCTGTAGAGATATGTTATGAGTTGAACCGTGCCCTCCAAAAAGATATGTTCAACTCCTAGCCCCCGTGCCTCAGAATGTGACCTTATTTGGAAATAGCGTCCTTGTATGTAGTACTGGTTCACTCTCAGAGTGTAGATGTGGTTACGATGAGGTCACACTGGAATAGGGTGAACCCTGAAGCCAAAAACCAGCAAGAAGAGGCAAGAGCCCAGCTGGTGTGGCTCAATGGTTGAGCTTTGACCTATGAGCCAGGAGGTCTCAGGTTCGATTCCTGGTCAGGGCACATGCCTGGGTTGCAGGTTCGATCCCCAGTGTGGGGTGTGTTGGAGGCAGCTGATCAGTGATTCTCTCTCATCATTGATGTTTCTCTCTCTCTTCTCCCCACCCTTCTCTCCCTCCCTTTCTGAAATCAATAAAAGATGTATATTAAAAAAAAAAAAAGAAGAGCCAAGAGACACGCAGGAAAAAGACAGCCCTGTGGTGACTGAGGCAGAGACGGGATAATGCATCTACAAGCCAAGAAGCACCATGGATGGATTGCCAAGAGCAGCAGAAGCTAAAGGGGCAAGGAAGGATTTGCCCCTGTGGGTTTCAGGGGAGCGTGGTCCCTGCCAACCTTAATTTCTGGTTTCCAACCTCCAGAATCATGGAGACACTAAATTCCTATTGTGCTGAGTCATCCACATGGGACTCTGTGATGACAGTCCTGGGAAACAAATACGGTATATGTTTGGGACCTTCACAACACAGTCACTCACTTGATTGTTTTTAAAACATGGTCCTCCAAAGGCATCCAGAAACGTTCCATTGTTAGGGCCTGTCTCCAGACCATCAGAAAATACATCTATAATTACATATTGTTGTTGTGATTAATCACTATGCTTTCATTATGTTCAATTTGTAACAACGAAATTGGGGGTCACCACAACATGAGGAACTGTATTAAAGGGTCGCGGCATCAGGAAGGTTGAGAACCACTGCTCTAAAGGGATTTTATCAGGCGAGGCCGTACAGGGAGCTGTCACATGACATACAAAACACCCTGCGGCCAAGGATTTCTAGAAAAGGGATTCCTCAAATGGCCATTTCGTTGTCAACCCAGAAGGCAAAGGGGATAAGGAAAACGTAGCCAGCCCAGCAGAGGGCTTCTGTGGAGACTGATGTACGAGGTCTGTGTGCAGAGCTAGGGCTCTGACTGGTGTGGAGCAGGGAGCTGAGCTGCCCCCAGGACCCACGGCCGGTCAGCCCCTCATGTTTCTTCTTAGAAACCTCACACCTCTTGGATGGACATTGGCCGAGCTGGGTAACAACACTTTCCAGTGAAATTCCTGAGAGCCTAAGACCTGAGTAACAAACACTGTGTGTTGATGACTGAGGGACATTCTTATACTTGGGCACCAGACACCCACGTGGTAAGATTCTCATTCCATGATGAGAGCCGGAAAGCTGGAGGACTACGCTCACCCAGCTGGAGGACTGCGACCCACGTGGACTCAAAGGCTGCTCTCATTTTACCATCGAGGGGGAAACAGAGAAATTGCTTTTTCCTTATGATTCAATGTTTTGCTTTCCTTTTTTCTTTTTTTTGAAATATATTTTATTGATTTTTTGCAGAGGGGAAGGGAGAGGGATAGAGAGTTAGAAACATCGATGAGAGAGAAACATCGGTCAGTTGCCTCCTGCACATCCCCTACTGGGGATGTGCCCGCAACCAAGGTACATGCCCTTGACCAGAATCGAACCTGGGACCCTTCAGTCTGCAGGCTGACTCTCTATCCACTGAGCCAAACCGGTTAGGGCTCCTTTTTTCTTTAAAAAAAAAATATTTATTTATGAAGTTACCCGGGATGGCGTTGGTCAACATGAACATAGAGGTTTCAGGTGTGAGTTTCTGTGATACAAGATCTGTATTTTGCACCGTGTGCCCACCACCCAACGTCAGATCTTCTCCTGTCACTTCATATCAGGACCCCCTTCTCCCCGACCCCCTTCTTACTTCTCATATAGTACATATTAGTTGAAGAAAAATAAAAAATACAAACAAAATAGAATTCACAAGCATTGGACATTAACATTTTGTATGCTCTTCAAGACATTTTTACAGACATTTTTTTAAAAAGGCATACTCTTTTAGATCTGCCTTTTTTTCTGTTATCAATTGATTGTAGGCAGTTTTCTTTCATATAGATTATTATGACTTAGTTAAGCAATCTTTTATTGATCTGCTTCTGTTCTTTTAGTGTAATGAACAGTGTTGTACTGACTCTTCAAATTATTTGACGTATTTTAACTTTTAAAAACTCGTATTTGACGAGTTTTAACACCATAGGATAAAACTCCATAAGTAGAACCACTGGGTCAAATATATATATACATTTTAAGGCTTTTGATAAACATTTCCAAGTAATCTAAGTTTGCCCTTGCACTCCCACCAGTAGTATATGACATAGAACACTCATTAGCTATTATTATTATTAGTAGTAGTAGTATTGTTGTTATTATTTCCATTATTATTGGCCAGGTCAAAATTCAGTATCTCTTTGCTGTTTAATTTTATTTCTTTAATCACTAATAAAGATGACTCCTCCCCCCTCCCCATCCACAAACACCCCTATTCAGCACAGTTTTCTGATGTGTCCCCAAACCTTTAATAACCTGCCTGGACTTTCTGGATTCTGTTCACTGCCTGGCTGTTTTCTAAATTATCAATTATTCCCAGGGACCTAGCATACTATTTTGGGCATTTTTCAGGATACCAAAGAGATCACTTATAACCAATTTTACCAATTAATACAGCCTGGCTTTTAAGCCCCATCCTCAGAGACAGAGGCATTTGTTCAACCCCTTTATGTATTTATTTATCTTTTGTTGAACCCCTTTAATAGGAAAACTGGAGCTGGTGGAGGTAGGGCTGTCCTTGAACCTGGCCTTACACCACAAGGGACCGTCCATCCGCCTGCCTGGGCTGCAGGGAACGCCTTGCTAAGGTGTGAATGGCCTCTCCTGCTTTTCCATCTTTCCTGAGTGTTTGACTGGCGTGTGAACCCCTAGCTCTCTCTAAATGCAACCGTGAGGGTGGAAACAGACCACAGGTGAGCTTATAGCAGGGCAACTTCCGGGAGGCCTTACAGAAAAGCTCCATGCTCATGACAGATGACAGTTTGCAGCAACGGGTGGGTGGCTTAGCGGCCAAGACCCCGAGTTCTGGAAGGCCGGTGCCATGTCCAGGGTCCCAGGGCTGGCTTGCGCCTCAGTTTCCCTATTTGTAAAATGTACCTGCATCACCCGGTTGCCGTGAGGATTAAATCAGGCATCAGGCCAGATCCTGACATGCAAAGTGCAAAATGAACCAAGAGAACGGGAAAGGACTGGGGCGCAGAAGGCGGAGGGTTTAAAGAGTGGGGGGCATCCAGGTGGAACAAACAGAACAAGAATGGTTTGAGGCAAAAGACCACCCTGATCAGTCTTATTTTTCTCTTTTCTCCAAAACCAACCCAGCCGGCATGGCTCAGTGGTTGAGCCTCCACCGATGAACCAGGAGGTCAGGGTCCATCCCCTGTCAGGGCACACGCCCGGGTTGCGGGCTCGATCCCCAGTAGGAGGCAGCCAATCTAGGATTCTCTCTCATCATCGGTGTTTCTCTTTCTCCCTCTGAAATCAATAAAAATCTATTTAAAAAAAAAACACCAAAACCACCCTCACCCCTGAAGAGGTGGAAATGCCCTTTATTTCTGACACACACACCCACACACACACGGGGGCATCCAGGTGGAACAAACAGAACAAGAATGGTTTGAGGCAAAAGACCACCCTGATCAGTCTTATTTTTCTCTTTTCTCCAAAACCAACCCAGCCGGCATGGCTCAGTGGTTGAGCCTCCACCGATGAACCAGGAGGTCACGGTCCTTCCCCTGTCAGGGCACATGCCCGGGTTGCGGGCTCGATCCCCAGTAGGAGGCAGCCAATCTAGGATTCTCTCTCATCATTGGTGTTTCTCTTTCTCCCTCTGAAATCATTAAAAATCTATTTAAAAAACACCAAAACCACCCTCACCCCTGAAGAGGTGGAAATGCCCTTTATTTCTGACACACACACACACACACACACACCCCAGTCCCCTTCTGCACGCAGGAGGCAGGGCGGCGCGCTCACATGGAGGGAAGCCCATGGAGCTGGGTCCCCCCAGGATCCGTGGGGCCCGTCTGGGAGCGCAGCCCGCTTTGTGCACGCAGCTGAATGGAGCCATGTGAGTGCGCTGGGGGTTGCAGGATTAGCCGGGCTTTCCCAGGCACCACAAAAGCGCTCCTGAATCGGGGACATTTGTCACCAAGGGGCAGGCTGCTTGGGGATGCGAGGCAACCGGAGCTGCTCCCGACGGCTCCAGGCTTCGGGGACCAGGGGTCCCTCTAATCCTTCCTGTTCATAGTGTGGCCGCGTAGGCCCGGGGCTTAGGCTCCGGGTGGTAAACAGGATGGCGGTGCGGGCATTCCTCAGCAGCTTTCCACACTTGTTTTTTTTCTTTTTTCTTTTTGGACGGGGCACTGTTCCCTCCCATGTATTCAGCCCCGCGCTGAAGGCGGCCTTTGGGCCACCCCCCTAACCCCTGTCTGAGCGCTCGCACAGGAGAATGCCCTTGTGTGCACATGGATTTCTGTTCTGCTGCCTCTTTTCCCCCTGTACCCACGTTGCTGTCCATTAACCCGCAGATTTCAGAAGACTGTTCCTGGGAAATTGCCCCCGCACCTCTCATTGAACAGCCAGCTCGCAGGAAGGGTGGCTGTACTGGGACCCTTTGGGGAAGCCAGGAGACACGTGCATTGGTCCAACCCTCTCAAAGCATCCTCAGATTTCTTGCCCCGAATTACAGGCCTGTCTCTCTCACTCCAGTGTGATACGTTTCAGTGGCTGGAATCCCACGGCTGCAGTTTTACACAATTAGACGTGTGTCCTTGAAGTTTAGTGTCGCAACCTCACTCCTGGTGGAAGGGGGTTGAGCCTGAGTCTCGGCTCCTGGGAGAAGGGGCACCCACCACTGTGGGGCTTCAGGGAGGGACCTGATGCGGAAAGTGGGAGCCCACCTGGGAGGGGGAGCCCACCTGAGCACCAAGGACCGGATCCCACCTTCATCTTTCCTCTTCAAAGGCTTGTGGTTGAGCCTCGTGACCTATGAACCAGGAGGTCACCTTGTGGGCTCCATCCCCAGTGGGGGCGGGGTGCAGAAGGCAGCCAATCAATGATTCTCTGTCATCACTGATGTTTCTATCTCTCTCTCCCTCTCTCTTCCTCTCTGAAATCAGTGAAAATATATTTAAAAAATAGTGGGCTTGCACTGGAGAATGCCCTTGTGTGCACATGGATTTCTGTTCTGTTTCCTCTTTTCTCCCTGCACCCACTTTGCCGTCCATTGTCATTTATTTATTGATCCATCCCATAGCATGTGCAAGGGCTGACAGTATTCTGAGCCTTGTGCCGGGAACAAGAAGAGCCACATGATGGAGATCCCAGTCTGAGGGGAGCAGAGGGGAAGCAGGTGCTAGGGTACAGGGTGCAAGAATCTGTGTGTGTGGGAGGCTGGGGAGAAGGTGGGAGAAGCTGAGAAGATGAGGTGGAGCCTCCAAGAGAGAGAATGGCATTGGGGAAGGTGTTAGCGACGGTCCCTCAATGTGTTTTGAAGTGACTCAGGGAGATGGCAAACATTCATATTCCCTGGCTTCCTCCCCCACCTTCTGAGTTAGAATTTCTGAGGGTGGGGCAGGGAACCTGGTTGAAAAGGTGGTGGCTGAGCAGATTCTGTGGCTGTCAGCTGACATCTGGTCCCATTTAGAGCAGTGACAGTGGGGGTGGGAGGGAGACGGTTGGGGCTAAGGAAGCAGCCTGGGCAGGCAGGACAGGGGTGAGAAAGACCGTATTTGGTCAATGGTGAGTGTCTAAACCAATTGTTCCACAAGCATATAGTGGAGCCCAGCTGGTGGGCTCAGTGGTTGAGCACCGACCAATGAACCAGGAGGTCACGGTTCGATTCCTGGTGAGGGCACATGCCCTAGGTGGTTTGGCTCCATGGATAGAGTGTTAGCCTGCGGACTGAAGGGTCCTGGATTCCACTCCAGTCAAGGGCACATGCCCGGTTGCAGCCTTGATCCCCAGTAGGGGGTGTGCAGGAGGCAGCTGAATTATTATTAAAAAAAAAACAAAAGAAAACAAACTATTCTAGTATGTGAATATCTATCTATCTATCTATCTATCTATCTACCTATCTATTATCTATCTATCTGTCTGTCCACCTATCTACCTATCATATATCATCTATCTATTATCGATCTATCTACCTATCATCTATCTATAATGCACTTACTTCTCTTTATTTGAACTTAGTCTGCATTGACTGGACCATTGTTTTTTCCAAATTTTAATCACCGTATTTTTATTTCTAAATATTATATGTATTTTCATAAACAACCTTGGTCAAGTGTTGGACTTTTTTCTCCCTATGTCGCCTGCTCCCAGCCTCTGTGGCCAGACTGTGGCTTAGGCCATCCCCTGAGGGCTCCTGGACTATGAGAGGGGGCAGGCTGGGCTGAGGGATCTCCTACCCCCCAGTGCACAAATTTCATGCACTGGGCCTCTAGTTTATTTTATAAGTAAATATAATTATTTTGCAGGTACATTATTAAAATATGTAGCCACAAAGGCCTGTCATAGAACCCTGGCTGGTGCAGCTCAGTTGGTTGGAGGGTTGTCCCGTGCACTGTAAGTCTCAGATTCCCTGCCCAGTCAGGGCACATGCCTAGGTTGTCATTCGATCTCCAGCTGAGACAACCTGTCAATGTATCACTCTCACATTGATGTTTCTCTCTCTCTCTCCCTTCCTCCTCTCTAAAAACTACCACAAAGGCTTGTTATGAAAAAGCCTTCAGGATGCCTATTGGGGAAAGTAGTTGTATAGAGCTGAATTGTAGGCAACTGACCTTTTCTATTTTATTTTATTTTATTTTTACAGAGAGGAAGGGAGAGGGATAGAGAGTCAAACATTGATGAGAGAGAATCGATCAACTTCCTCCTGCACACTCCCTATTGGGGAAGTGCCCGCAACCGAGGTACATGCCCTTGATCAGAATTGAACCTGGGACCTTTCAGTATGCAGGCCGACGCTCTATCCACTGAGCCAAACCAGTTAGGCAGGAGGCAGCTGAATTATTATTAAAAAAAAAACAAAAGAAAACAAACTATTCTAGTATGTGAATATCTATCTATCTATCTATCTATCTATCTACCTATCTATTATCTATCTATCTATCTATTCATCTATCTATGTGTGTGTGTGTGTATATATATATAATATGCAAATCAGGTTGGGACTCCATAATGGTCATGACCAGCTCAGGAGGAGAGGCCGGGCACAGCCCGGAGCCTGAGAGATCAACACAGAGGGGCGCCTGCTCCAAGCCTCTGAGGCACAGCTGGGGGCAGGCCCCCAGAGGATACATACACATACACACACACACACACACACACACACACACACACACACGGCGCCTGCTCCCAGCCTCTGTCGCCTGCC
>NW_006286241.1:1106380-1107565 GCF_000327345.1 Myotis davidii
AGTCAGTGCACATGCCTAGGTTGTCATTCGATCTCCAGCTGAGACAACCTGTCAATGTATCACTCTCACATTGATGTTTCTCTCTCTCTCTCCCTTCCTCCTCTCTAAAAACTACCACAAAGGCTTGTTATGAAAAAGCCTTCAGGATGCCTATTGGGGAAAGTAGTTGTATAGAGCTGAATTGTAGGCAACTGACCTTTTCTATTTTATTTTATTTTATTTTATTTTATTTTTACAGAGAGGAAGGGAGAGGGATAGAGAGTCAGAAACATCAATGAGAGAGAAACATCGATCAGCTGCCTCCTGCACACTCCCTACTGGGGATGTGCCCGCAACCAAAGTGCATGCCCTTGACCGGAATCGAACCTGGGACCCTTCAGTCCGCAGGCAGACGCTCTATCCACTGAGCCAAACCGGTTAGGGCCCTTTTGTATTTTAAGCCTTGTAACTAGCCATTGATATTGTGTGTTGAAATACAAGAAGGAAAAGATTTATTAATTTTCTCAACTAAGGAGATACCCAGCTTTTTCTGTCGCCTAATTAAAGTTGCTGACAAACACGCACACAGCAGGTGCCAACTCTGGTTACTTCCTCTTCCCAATCCTTAATTCTTTCCTGAACAGCCTCAAGACTCATTCCTCCTGTCGGTGTGAACGCTTAATGCCAGGCCTCCAGGCAAAGATTTCCTGAAGTCTAGCCTGAGAGTGGAACTTTCCTAATTAAATTAAGGAGATTTGTATTTCCTCTTCAGTTCTTAGGTTATGTGGCCCTTCCTGGGGATTTTCATTTTATCCCCTGCCTTGGGGATAAATTCCTGGTGCTCTCACAATGCCTTGGCCTGGAGGTAGTTTGAGTGGCTGAAGAAACCTCAATTAATGTGTCTCTTGATCTTCCATTGTCCTTGAACTCAGGGAATAGGCCCCGCCCACCTCCCTTCTGGGGTGAATCTTGATTGGTCCAAGCCATTTCTGGTGGTCTCATTTTCCATGGTCACTGATTGGTTAGGCATGAGCATGTGATGAAATTCTGGCCAATTCCAATTAGATGTGAAAGGAAGATTGCTAAGTAGTGATCTTCTGTGAAGAGTTTTTTTTTTTTTTCTTAAATATATTTTATTGATTTTTACAGAGAGGAAGGGAGAGGGATAGAGAGTTAGAAACATCGATGAGAGAGAAACATTGATCA
>NW_006286241.1:1107840-1108989 GCF_000327345.1 Myotis davidii
AAAGAACACATTAGAGAAAGTCCTCATTTTCCCACCTCAGTGATATTGTGCAGTGATAAAATGCTTGGAGCTACTGCAGCCACCTTGAGGTCCTGAGGCAATAGCCTGAGGTCAAAGGCACAGCCCTGGGAATGGGAGGTGGAAAGAAAGATTCCTTAGTACAAAGACCTGGCTGCAGATTAACCTAGAACAGTGATGGCGAACCTATGACACGCGTGTCAGAGGTGACACGCGAACTCATTTTTTGGGTTGATTTTTCTTCGTTAAATGGCATTTAGATATATAAAATAAATATAAAAAATGTAAGTCTTTGTTTTACTACGGTTGCAAATAACAAAAAATTTCTAGATGTGACACGGCACCAGAGTTAAGTTAGGGTTTTTCAAAATGCTGACACGCCGAGCTCAAAAGGTTCGCCATCACTGACCTAGAATGTCCCACCTGGAGTCTTGCTATGTGAGATAAATGATCTGTCCTTTCAGGTGCATTTAGCTTGGTTTTCTGTTCCTGCGACTGAAAGCATCCTAGCAGATACAGGTAGCCCTGGAAGTCCCGTGACATGCACATCAGTTTGGCAATAGGAGCAGAAAGATCCATCTTTTTTCCTGCAGGTAGAGCCCAGGCACAATTCAAGAAAAGTTCCGTGGGTTGCAATTCCATGGGGGCCATTGTCAGCCACATCCACATGCACAGAAGGCTAGGATTTATGGAAACTTAGCACCTACTGTGTGCTAAGTGCTGTATCTTATTATTCTGCCTAACAACCGTGGACCTGCTTTACAGATAAAACAACTGAGGCACAAAGATTGCAAGGGCAAGGCCCTGCTGTGAAGTGGGTTAGCTTGCTGCTGGGATCCCGCTGATCAGGACTGGGTGAGATGGCCTGGACACGCCCTGGAGCCCTCCCGCGGTCCCTCCCCGGCCCTGATTGTGCACCAGTGGGGTCCCTCAGCCTGGCCTGCTCCCTCTCGCATTCTGGGACCCCTCAGGGATGTCGGAGAGCTGGTTTCAGTCTGATCCCCAGGCCAGGGACCCCACCATGCTCCGGGCCTCTAGTATTCTATTAAGATTGGATGTGCTCAGAGAGCCACAGAGTGTGCGAGAGGAGCTGACTGAGTGTGTCCTGCCTCCGTCAGGCTTGTCCCTTGT
>NW_006286241.1:1109244-1114198 GCF_000327345.1 Myotis davidii
ATTCTTTTTGTTATTTATTGATGTGAGAAAGAGGAAGGGAGAGGGAGATCGAAACATCAATGATGAGAGAGAATCCACTGATAGCTGCCTCCTGCACGCCCCCTACTAGGGATTTAGCCACAACCCAGGCATGTGCCCTGACCGGGAATCGAACCGTGACCACCTGGTTCATAGGTTGACGCTCAACCACTGAGCCACGCCGGCCAGGGCAGGAGCCCCTCTTTCAAATAAGATTTTATGTTGTGTGTTTTTTTCCTATTCAATGCATCCAATAACTGTCATAGAAGGTAAATGAGGAAGGAATATTCGTGGCCGCATGGATTACGGGGTGCAGCCCAATACCAAGAGACCCCAGTGGGTCCCCACTTCTGTCCGTCCCTTTGCCATTGAGGGAACTTGCTGTGCTGTTTTCAGCTCTGACCCCACAGGCCGAAGTCACAGCTTCAACAATATAACCCTAGATATAGAACTATAAGCAGACTCACCCGAGTGTGTTATTTTTAGTAAAATGGAAGTAGTTCGGTGGATGGACTCTCAAACTTGGGAGGCAAGAGGAAACAAGGCTGAGAGACAAGCCTAAGAGTCACAGACAGAAGCTTCCAGAAGAAAAATCACATAGCAAATGCAATAGAAAAAAATGAAAAAAAAGTAAGATAATGCCTGGAGAAACAGAAAGGAAACAGAGTTTGAATAGAATATCCTATCTGTTGTATAACTATTTCACACGGGCCATTCTTTTGATGTTGTTATTGTTGTTGTTTTAAGGATTTTATTGTGAATTTTAAATACTCCCCCAAGGGTATGTTTTCATAGATTCTAGAGAGAGGAAGGGAGAGAGAGGGAGGAAGGGAGGGGGGAAGACAAAGGGGAGGGAATTGGTTGCCTTTTGTATGCGTGAAACTGCAACTTGGGTATGTGCCCTGACTAGGAATCAAACCCTAGACCCTTTGGTACACTGGGCGATGATCTAACCAACTGAGCCACACCGGTCAGTCACAGGGGCCATTCTTAAAAAAAAAAAAAAAGATACACTGTATGTATGTGTGTGTGTGTGTGTGTGTGTGTCTATTCATTTCAGAGAGGAAGGGAGAGGAGAAGAGAGATAGGAGCATAAATGATGAGAGAGTCATTGATTGGCCACCTCCTGCACAGCCCCTACGGGGGATTGAGTCTGAAACCTGGCATGTGCCCTGACTGGGAATCGAACTATGATCTCCTTGTTCATAGGTCGACCCTCAACCACTGAGTCATGCCAGCTGGGCATACACAGGGGCCATTCTTGATAAGGTCCAAGGAAAGTCCAATGACAGTAGAGATTTTGGAAAATGGGGCGGAGCCTGGGACCTGGCCCCTTTGGGATGGACTGTGTTCCTTGCCTTCCCAATAGCCATTTGCCCATGTCTTCTCCCCTGGCAGGTATTGGGCAAAGCTTTCCCTCAGAAATTGAAACATGATTGGTCTAAACCTGTTTTCATTTCCACTAGTGATTGGTCTACAGGTAGATAAGAGGCCTGCTCTACCAGTAAGATCCGAGGGGAGGTCTACGGAGGGCTCCCCTTCGGAATAAAGAGGGAGCCTTCTGGGACAAGCGTGGGCCTCTGCCCTCCCTTCCCTGCCCTGGGACCCAGTGAGAACATGATGCCACCTGGGCTTTGTGAGCCAACCTCACTCTGCTGCCAAAGATTAGATTGAAAAGTCAGTACCCAGGGGGCGAGGGGACAGAAGAATAGAGAGAGTCTGGGCCTTCGAGAGTCAACTTTGCACTGAAGTACCTGAAGCCACCATCCCTCCAGGCTGTCATGGGGCCAACAATAACCAATCCTTAAGGCTTCATCCATGGCGAATTGGTTTTTTCCTCACGCTCTAACTCTTGCTAAGGAATACACATCAGCAACTCTGTGTTTACTATTTCTTTTTCTTTCTTTTTTTAAAAAAATCCTCTCCTAAGGATATTTTGCATCTGGTTCCAAGACACAGCCTTGAGGACCAACACCAGCTAGTAAGTGTTGGGGCAGAAAACAGATGATGGCCTCCTGTTAGGGTGGGCCAGGGGTCCTCAAACTTTTTAAACAGGGCGTCAGTTCACTGTCCCTCAGACCATTGGAGGTCCGGAATATAGTTTAAAACAAAAACTATGAACAAACTCCTATGCACGCCACACATATCTTATTTTGAAGTAAAAAAAACAAAACGGGAACAAATACAGCATTTGTATTTGCATGTGGCCCGCAAGCCGTAGTTTGAGGACCCCTGCTCTATCCACTGAGCCAAACCGGCTAGGGCCGTTTAGTATTTCTTTAAAGGATCTATTAAACCAAATTCTTCGGGAATGACTTACATTTAAAACAACAACAACACAGAAAACACGACTCTTTTTTTAAATCCTGAGAGCTATGTAAAAGGTTATGGAAAAATGGAGTGCTTTACAAAAATAACACACGGCATACATATTTGCTTGATATTGTGAGAACCGCTCGGGCTTAAAGAAACATTTTATAACCTCTGGTTCTGTTGATCTTGGATGCAATCACCTTACTCTCTTTCAGATGATGGGATCCCACTGGGAAGCAGTGGCCTCCCTTTTTTCTCCCCTTTTTGTTCTGAGGATGCTAACGATCCCTCGGATGACAGTTACAGAGAAGAATGCAGGAGACAAATGGGGAATGCACTCAATTCACATGAGGGCTTAATGAGTCCATCTAGATTACAGGCCCCTCGCTGGCAAGGTTCTCTCTTTTGTAGGGACGTGTTCTCACCTACCTTTGTTATTGTTTACCGTCTCCATGCCAACAGCAGTAGTCATGGAGTTTAGAGTGACTCTCTGTTTGTCAACAGAGCTTCAGTGGCCTGAGGTTCTGATGAGTGGATTTGTTCCAGCTTGATCTTTTCATGTCGTTTGGTTGGATAAAACTTGAAGGAATTCCTGGTAGACAGCCCATGTTCTGCATTGCTCTTTGATTGCATCTCAGTTATACGCATACATCTTCCTTCTAAGAAAATAGAATCAGACACCACTGAGCTTGTCCAGGTTCTCACCGATTCTTTGTCTATTTTGTTTTTTTAAGGAGGAAATATGTAATAAAAGTAGGGACAAGCACGTTGGTTTTTGTTGTTGCTAAGAACAGAACATTATTAGAACAGTTCTCTCATCCTTCATCCTGGGAACGTTGGTGCTAGCCACACCTGGGGTGGAAGGTCACGCTGCCTGGCTTGGTGGGGACAGATGGCCATTGTTCATCAGGTTAGCAAGAGGCTTGGTGCCGACTTCTGGACATCAGCTGCTCACTGTGGATACCGAGTGATACCGCAGCTTCAGGTGGCCCGGCCCTCAGGCTGTGAGCTCCCGCCACCTCAATGGAAAATATCTGGACCGAGTACCTTACTTCCTGTACTCCGACCAAAGCTCTTTTTTAAAAATATATTTTTATTGACTTCAGAAAGGAAGGGAGAGCTAGAAACATCAATGATGAGAGAGAACCATGGATCAGTTGCCTCCTGCACGCTCCACACTGGGGATTGGACCTGCAACCTGTGCTCCACACTGGGGATCGAGCCTGCAACCTGGGCATGTGCCCTTGACCGGAATCGAACCGAGGACCCTCCAGTCTGCAGGCCGACGCTCTGTTCGCTGAGCTAAACCAGCTAGGTGCCCAAAGCTGACTCTTGAACACACCTAATCATGAACACAGCACACAACGTTACCTCTGATCATTTGGATTTCGCTTTGTCAACTAGGTTTTCTGAAATTAGTTGTCAATGGGGGTGGGGGACTCCCCCAAAATCTTGAGAAAATAAAGCAACAGGAACCCTGGAGCTTAAGCTGAGGAAGGAGCAGAGCAGGGTAGGGTCGTGGGGAGGCATCAAGAGCTGGACTGTGATTGGTTTCAGAAGGAAGTGAACTTCCTCCGTTGTGAGGCCTTATTGGTGAATTCGCTGCATCTGCAGCAGCTGGAAGTCCCCAGGAGCCGTTCCAGCATTGATTCTCATCGAATTCCTGTAAGTCAGTGTCTTCGGAGGTAAATGGAAGAGCCGGCACATAGCACAGGCAACTCAGCTCTTCCTGAGGTGACGGCTTACTGTTGGTCCCAGTTAGAGGGCTGTAGGCACTTGATTCATTTATACTCCTTACATGGTGCACAATGAGTTGGACGCAGTATTGAGAATATGCATTTTATAACAATAGAAAAATGCATGACTAGAGAAATCAGGGCTAGAGAAAATATGGATAGGGCTGGAAGACCATAATCCGAGGTCGTGTGGCCCTACCCAGGTCATAAAATCTTACACTGCTAGCAAGACCAACGAATATGGATCTAAGTTGCCTGGTTACCAGAGCCAGAAGGGAAATCATGGTAAATAGTCAAATATTCTCACTTTCAGAATTCCCACTTTCATGGGGGTAGAAAGCATGCCACTTTTCAGAATGATGCAATGTCCCCTGACTCTCAGGTCTTACTGAGACCTCTGCCATGCACCTGCACCGGCCACAGATACCTGCAACAGGCAATAGGCAACAACCCTAGCTAATAATAAGTACAATAGAGGCTTCCTACCTGCTTCAGTAATACACACAGGTAGCCCGGCCGACTTGGCTCAGTGGTGGAACATTGACCTATGAACCAGGAGGTCATGGTTCGATTCCCAGTCAGGGCACATGCCCGGGTTGCGGACTCCATCCCCAGTGTGGGGTGTGCAGGAGCCAGCTGATCGATGATTCTCTCTCATCACTGATGTTTCTATCTCTCTCTCCCTCTCCCTTTCTCTCTGAAATAAATAAAAAATATATAAAAAAAGAAAGAAAAAAGAAAAAAAAAACAGACCCCAGACTAACCTATGTTTGGCTTTACTTTGGATCTGATCTTACTTAAATAAGGAATACCTCACCTCGTCTTTGAGATTTAACCTCCCGTCTATAAATAAAGATGGTAAGATTATTTGTCTTGAGATTTGTTTT
>NW_006286241.1:1114240-1114705 GCF_000327345.1 Myotis davidii
TAATATATGGTTTTATTGATTTTTTTTTAAAGAGAGGAAAGGAGAGGGATAGAGAGAGAAACACTGATGAGAGAGAAACATCATCAATCAGCTGCCTCCTGCATGCCCCCCACTGGGGATGGAGCCCACAACCCGGGCATGTGCTCGGACCAGGAATCAAACCGGTGAACTCTAGGGCTCATGGGTCGACCCTCAACCATTGAGCCATACTAGCCAGGCGTGTGCCGAATCTTGCGCCTCCCTTGACCTTTCCTGAAGGATCTCTGCTGAGCTGTCCTGACGGATTTCCTCCGACATGCCCTCCTCTGGAACACAGGGGCAGGCCTGAGAAGCCCCGTGTGTGACCAGGCCGTGGGCACAGAGGCAGGTGGTGGTGGTCTGAGCTCAGCCCCTGTGCTGCTTAAAAACAAAAACACACAGAAAGCAGGGCCTCTCCCCACCCCTGGACCTGGATATTAACCTCTT
>NW_006286241.1:1123896-1124909 GCF_000327345.1 Myotis davidii
TAAGGACTGAAGGGTTCCTGGTTTGATTCTGGTCAAGGGCACATGCCTGGGTTGCCCGCTCAATCCCCAGTAAGGGGTGTCAGGAGGCAGCAGATCAATGATTCTTGTCATTTCTCTCTCTCTCTCTCTCTCTCTCTTCCTCTCAGAAATCAATAAAACTATATTTAAAAAATTAATACCCACAGGTGACGGAAGTGTAACCCTTGCCTGTGCCCAGCCCACCTCGCAGACATCCCTTCCAGAAGGATCCTGCTGTAGAGGGTGGCGGGAAGTGCCTGCAGAGCACATAGCCCTCCCCTGGCCAGCTGGAATGCGGTGAAACGTGTCCCCCACACGCATGAGGTGAAGTCCTCTGTGACTCTAATTGGAGACAGGGCCCTTAGAGAGGGCAGGAAGTGAAAAGGAGGTCACGAGCGTGGGCCCTGATCCAACGCCACCCGTGTCCTTACAAGAGGAGATGAGGACACGGACATGCCCAGAGGGAAGACACGGGAGAAGATGACCATCTACCGGCCAAGGGGAGGGGCCTGGGGCAGGCCCTTCGCTCGTGGCCTCAGAAGGAACCCATCCTGCAGACACCTAGCTCCCAGGCTTCCGGCCTCCGGGACTACAGGAAAAGAAATGCCTGCTGGTGAAGCCACATTGTTAGAGGAGCCCCAGGAACTAATACACCCGCCATGTGCCCAGTGTGTGTGTGTGTGTGTGTGTGTGTATTTTTAGAGAGGAAGGGAGAGGGAGAGATAGAAACACTGATGAGAGAGAAACATCATCAATCAGCTGCCTCCTGCATGCCCCCCACTGGGGATGGAGCCCACAACCCAGGCATGTGCTCGGACCAGGACTCAAACTGGTGAACTCTAGGGCTCATGGGTCGACTCTCAACCATTGAGCCATACTAGCCAGGCATGTGCCGAATCTTGCGCCTCCCTTGACCTTTCCTGAAGGATCTCTGCTGAGCTGTCCTGACGGATTTCCTCCGACATGCCCTCCTCTGGAACACAGGGGCAGGCCTG
>NW_006286241.1:1125035-1125508 GCF_000327345.1 Myotis davidii
AATTTTTTTTAATATGTTGTTAATTTCAGAGAGGAAGGGAGAGGGAGAGAAACATCCACGATGAGAGAATCATTGATCGGCTGCCTCCTGCATGTTCCCCACTGGGGATCGAGCCCACAATGCCAGACAGGTGCCCTCACCGGGAATCGAACCGTGACCTCCTGGTTCATGGGTCGACGCTCAACCACTGAGCCACAGGGCCGGGCTCAGGAGACATGTTTAAAGCCTCCCTGCAGGGATGCCCCAGGGCACTAGGACATTATCGTACAGCCGGCGAGTGCCTTCTCCTGTGCAAACTAAATCCAGACACATGATCTCATCCGATCTCCGCCACATTCCTGAAAAGCCAACAGTCCCCGGCCTCATTCCCGACAAAGAAACTGGGACTCTGAGATGAAGGGACTTGTCAAAGCACAGCTAGAGTTCACCTAAAACCAGGTAAATTCCCCAGGGCCTGCTGGCTAGCCTGGTTT
>NW_006286241.1:1125546-1129194 GCF_000327345.1 Myotis davidii
ATGAATCATTAATGGTATGATATTCTAAAATTAATAATTGGGACCATGTCACTATTTTTAAGTACTACTGAATAGATGTGATCTTTTAATCCTCAATGTTAATCTTAGTTTTAGAAATGAAAAATATCTATTCTTCATTACAAAGGGAAGCCTAGAACCTTCCTTGGGCCCAAGGTAGTATTCAGTGACTGTTTACTGATTGATTATTGATTGTTTTAATTTTTTTTCAATATATTTTATTGATTTTTTACAGAGAGGAAGGGAGAGAGATAGAGAGTTAGAAACATCGATGAGAGAGAAACATCGATCAGCTGCCTCCTGCACATCTCCCACTGGGGATGTGCCTGCAACCCAGGTACATGCCCCTGACTGGAATCGAACCTGGGACCCTTCAGTCCGCAGGCCGACGCTCTATCCACTGAGCCAGACCGGTTTCGGCAATTGATTGCTTTTAAATGAGAGAGAAGCATTGATGTGTTGTCCCACTTATTTATGCATTCACTGGTGCTTCTTGCATGTGCCCTGACCAGGGATTGAACCTACAACCCTGGTGTACTGGGGCGATGCTCTAACCAACTGAGCTACCCGGCCAGGCTCGTTTATCCCTTTTCCTGTCTGCTTTCCTCCACCCTCCTCTGAATCACTTTCTTTTCCCCTTCTCTTCTGCAGGCCTTTTTCATTCTAAATTTTAGCCGGCGGTGCCCTATGGAACATTACGGATCAATAGTCATCTCAGGGTAGACGGTCCAACCTAGTCCTGCCCTGCTTCCGTCCCGGGAATTTTGGACCAATTCTTGGCATCCTGAGCAATAAATACATAAATCAGAAGGAGCTCATTCTAATCCTCTCCCCGGGGGCCTCTAGCATGGATTCAGGTTTACTTCATTTTTATTTTAAAAAGCAGGGGCACAGTCACTTTCAAGGGGCCTGCAAGTGCTTCCGTTTCAGGGTTCCGATGCCAGCCGTCAGCGCCCCCCCTTGAAGGCCCGGGACCTGGCTGGGCCACTGCTCCTGTTCTCATCAGAATGCAGGGCCACCCAGGGCTGGAGTGTGGGGCGGGCTGCAGGCTCGGTGGCCTGGGAACTCACTGAAACTCTGCTTGGCTCCCCTGGGGCACTTCATAGAAGGCCTGAAGGAGCCAGCAAGCTAGTGAGGCTTTGAACTTGGAAGAGGGGGAGGGATCAGCAACGACTCTGTGCACAAAAGCGGTGAAAGGGGGCCAGACGCTAACAAAGTGCTGCTGTCACCTCGGCTCATTCCTGTCATTCCTCCCAAGATCCCCGTGGTGCGTGAGCAGGAAAACAGTCCCTATCTGTCTGGGTCTAGACTGGCAAGGAGCAGCCCCGCAGGCCCCCTCTGCTAAACCCACAGGAGCTGAGCCGCAGGGCACCGACTCCAGGCTGGCCTCCAGGGTTGCCCTCCCCATTGCAGCCTCCTCCGGGGCCCCTCCCTGGGATTGCAGGTGAAGGGAAGCACTGGGCCCATTTCTTGTTTTCTTTCTGAACCTTCACTACATGGGCCGGCTCCACAGCATCTGGGTGCAACTGCTGGATGCTTAAAGAGAGAACATAATCCAAAAAAGACGGATGAAAATGTGACCAAGAGAAAACTCCGCGCGGATGTTTGAATTTTCTGGAAATACAGGTTTCAATCTGATGGGAACCTTTTCAGGACTCATCCTTGCAGGGGAACATTTGCTGCAAGGCACTGTCTGGGCCTTATCTTCTACAGATAAGAGGGCCTGGGGTGAGAAAACAGTGACAAGCAGGATTAGAAGGGGTCTCAGGCTTTCTACTCTATGACACCGTCTAAGCACTGAGCTAGGATGTTGGTTCCTGGGAGCCAGGGGATGGTAGGAAGAAAAATAAATTGGTAGCTTCTCAACCATGGCTGCATCACATGGGTCCTCTGACTTTCAAATTCCCTTTAGCGCGCGCGCGAGAGAGAGAGAGAGAGAGAGACTGAGATTCTGACATCTGTGGCTGAGCATGTGACCTTCTCTCCATGCTGTGGGATGTTCAACAACCCCTCTCACCTGGCCCACCTCACCCAAACATTCCTGTTCTATTTATTACCTATGAACTTTGACTTCTAACAAAATCTAGATGCTTTATTATTATTTACTGTGGTCACATGTATCAAGTGTATTCTTAATAAACTAGAGGCCCAGTGCACGAAATTTGTGCACTCAGCGGGGAGGGGTGTCCCTCAGCCCGGCCTGCACCCTTTCACAGTCCGGGAGCCCTGGGGGGATGTCCAACTGACAGCTTAGGCCCAGCAGGGAGCAGGCCTAAGCCGTCAGTCAGACATCCTTAGTGCTGCAGAGGTGGGAGAGGTTCCCACCACTGCTGCTGTGCTCGCCAGCCGTGAGCCTGACTTCTGGCTGAGTGGCACGCCCCTGGTGGTCAGCGCACATCATAGCGACTGGTCGTTCAGCTGTTCGGTTGACTTGCATATTAACCTCTTATTATATAGGATTGTTGCAGCAGAAACATAAATCGGCTAAGTTGGTTGTTTCTATTTAATTCTTTTTACTTAGTTTTTTAATGTGTGGGTTGCCTACAGTGTGCCAGGCAACTCCCCCTTTCACCTCTTCATGGAAGGCATTTTGGAGACGCTGAACTTTGCACTGTGCTTTGAGATTAGGAGGGCAAAATGGCAAGATACTGGTCATTTTCAAAATGATCACCTCTTGCTTTATTTTGAATGTCTTTTTAGGGTTATTTCTACGGACTGTCATGCTTAGGAATGATTTGAGGACACCTCAGTCTTTCCTGCTGCTGGGAGAAAGAGGCATTTTGCTACGAACTAAAATTAGCATGTAAAAAACATCCAGTCCACTGGTCAGAGTGTGAGAATAAACAAGCAATCTTTGCTGTCAAAGAAGGGAGTTTAGGCAACCACCATCTTGAAATGGCAAAGGTCAACCCCTCCCCTTTTCCTTTAGATTAGCCAATCGCGCAAGAGTGTGAGCCTAAGCTCTGACCAATCAAGAGTGAGGGACAGATGTCGTGCATCAGGCTTAAAACCTCGAGCCGGCCACCTGCTCAGGGTGCATGCTGCCAGAGCCTGTGCGTGCGCACCCTCCTGCAGGAGTAAAGATAGTGCCTTGCCGCCTGGCTCCCAAGTACCCTTTGTGTTCTGCCAGGACCCCTGGTTTTGGGGCTCACCTTATTTCTAACAAGAAGACTCATGGGCTACCGACCTATATGCTCCCTGGCGCCATACTGCAAAACAACAGAGAAGGAATGGACGTCACAGAAGAGCGTGGAGAGAGTAGCGCTGCTTTTTCTCACATGCTTCTACTTTTAGAAGAAGCCTTGGTTCGCACTTATTTTGCAATATCCAACAACATTAGCATCGCCTGTTTAACTGAAATTTATGTAATTACCTACCATAATCCTTAGACAGTGTGCTTCCCTCTTCCTAGAAATTTTTGTGGCAATTTCAGTTTTGTTTTGCTAGAGCACTTCCTTGAGTGTGTTTTTCAGAAAGAGTAAAATGGGGTACATTTTGAATCCTCCTACAATCAAAATATGCCTACTTTGCTCTTCCATAGGAATCATTTATTGTCAGGTATAAAAATCTTGGACCACACCAGTGTTGTTGTTTTTTCTGGGAAGTCTGAAAACATTGTCTTTTTTTCTA
>NW_006286241.1:1130223-1136844 GCF_000327345.1 Myotis davidii
TTAATAACCTGCAAATAGCGGGGAGTCCCTGAGGTCCTGAAGGAAGGGGCTTTAGGAAGACAGTTCTGGCGGTGATGTGCAGAGACTAAAGCACAGACACACTCAGACTGTAAAAAACACAGAACTAACTGCTTGTTAAATCCTTGTGAACTAGAAGAGCCAGCAGTAGAAGCTGATTTGAATCTTGCTTTCACTCCCTCTATCCTTCCCTCCCCAGTGATTCCAAGCGTTAAGCCAGATCCACATCAGCCAAATCCAAATTGCTTGGGATGGGGTTCAAGCATCACGACTGTTGTTTTTTACCCCCTCCGTTGATTCTCGGTGCAACCAGGGTTGAGAACCACGAGTATAAATCTTCTCCTGCTCCCCTGACCCCCTATCCATTATTTTTTCCAGGCACAAGCCCCAACGACTACGTCGTTCAACTTCCCCTAAACCTCGCTGCCGTAAAGTATCTTCATTGCCCTCCATGTATGTTTACCCCTTCCGGTCATCAAGGCAACAGCTGTTTGTAGCACCTCTGGGTATGCCAGGCCCATGCTAACTGAGCATCCCGCTGTTGGGAACCCCGGCAGTGTAAACAAACATCCCCTTCCCTTCCTGACTTGGGTCCCGGGGGCCACTCTCCTGAGCTCTCGGCATGATACTTGGGACGTGGACTGCCTCCCTTGTCCCTGGATCCTGAAGCACAGGACTTCCTGCTCTCACCCCCAAAGTGTCCACCCCATAGCTACTTGTGCCCATGATTCCTTCGTGCATCCTGCCTTGTTGGAGGCAGTAGGTAGGAAGCAGCAGTGAGCCTCTCCAATTCGCACTTTCCCGGGGCTAACTACTCGCAGCTGATGCCGTCTCAGGCTCCCGCTATATATATAAAAGCCTATATATAAGTTCATGGGAGACTCCACATCAACAAAATGCCCACATTGATGGAAAAGGTGACCAAGTACCACTGAGAGGGACTCTCAGAGCCTCTTGGCCCATAGAACCTTCCCTCTTCCTCCATCCAATCACCCCAGTGCTCTCTGCTGTCCTTGTCTCCTGGATGAGGCAGCGGGTCCCTTCCTTCTTATCCTCGCTGGAGAGTCAGGGCCACGAGGCACGAGGCAGTGGCTGGGACTACAGTGTCTAATTGGCCGAGTCTAAAAGGAGCTGACGATTGTGTGGTCAATTTGTTTTCGCCTCATTCACGCGCAGGGGTGCGTGGTGTTCGCCCCAAGGGTTTTCTGTGCTCATGGACTTGAAGCCTCGTGTCTGGGAGGTTGCTGCACGTCTTCTCAAGCCTGCCTTCTTTATTGCAATGAAGATACTCCGCCTTCAGCTTGAGCTAGCGTGGACTAATCTCCGTGGTTACCTACTTCACACGACACTTGTCTTTTTAGTGGAAGCATTACACCAGCGGTTCTCAACCTGTGGGTCGCGACCCCTTTGGGGGTCAAACGACCCTTTCACAGGGATCGCCTAAGACCATTAGAAAACACATATAGAATTACATATTGTTTTTGTGATTAATCACCATGCTTTAATTATGTTCAATTTGTAACAATGAAAATACATCCTGCATATCAGATATTTACATGACGATTCATAACAGTAGCAAAATGACAGTTATGAAGTAGCAACGAAAATAATTTTATGGTTGGGGGTCACCACAACATGAGGAACTGTATTAAAGGGTAGCGGCATTAGGAAGATTGAGAACCACTGCATTACACGATTTCGTTTTTGCTCATACATGCTGGAATCTAAAGGGATCTCGCCCATCATCTTATTCCAGATCCTCATGAAATACAAGGACACTGAGGGCCAGAGAGGTTGAGGGGTTTCCTTGAGGTCACACAGCTAGGAAAACAGCAGGGCTCGAATTCCTCCTTAGAAAGGAAGGAAGGAAGGAAAGCCCTAGCTGGTGTGGCTCAGTGGATAGAGGTCGGCCTGTGGACTGAAGGGTCCCGGGTTCAATTCCAATCAAAGGCACGTACCTTGGTTGCAGGCTCCTCCTAGGCCCGAGCCCTGGTCGGGGTGCGTGCAGGAGGCAACCAAATGATGTATTTCTCTCACATCAGTGTTTCTCTCCGTCTTTTCCTCTCTCTTCTACTCTCCCTCTAAAAATCAATGGAAAAATATCCTTGGGTGAGGTTTAACCAAAAAAATAAAAATAAATAGAAAGGAAGGAAGGAAAGAATGAATGGAGAGAAGGAGGGAGGAGAGGGAGAGAGAGAGAGAGAGAGAGAGAGAGAATTTTACTCCAGCTACTTCAGTTAAGATGCTTTTGCGTGTAACACAGACCATGCGACTCCAACTGGCTTACACAACAAGGGCCTTTGTCCCTCTCGTGTCAAGAAGCCTGGAGGTGGGCAGGCTCCAGGTGGACGGGGATTAGGGCTCGGCCTCCCCTTCCAGGTGATTCCTTACCTGACCAGCCTCCACGTGTTGTTCTCAGAATGGCTTCCCGCAAGGTCCTAAGTCGACCAGCAGCAGCAACTAGGGCAGGAGAGAGAGAGAGAGACTGAGAGATGTGTGTGTGTGAGAGAGAGAGCGAGAGAGGGAGGAGGGATCCTCCTTCCCTTCAGCTGATTGGGCCAGCTTAGGTCACGTGCCCACCTGAAACAAGCAACAGCTGCTAGGTCAGTGGTTCTCAACCTTGGCTGCACATTAGAATCACCTGGGAATCTTTTTAAATCCTGATTTCTGGGCCTCATCCTCCGGAAATTCTGTTTCTTTGTGATGGGGTGGGGCCACAACATGAGTAACAAAGAAACAGAATTTCCGGAGGATCGGGCCCAGAAATCGGGATTTAAAAAGATTCCCAGGTGATTCTAACGTGCAGCCAAGGTTGAGAACCACTGTGCTAGAGGCAGGCCCCTGAGTAGCCTGCGTTCCGAGCCGGCCTCTGGCTGGGAGAAGGGCTCACCATGATTCACAGAGAGCCCTCAGCACCTGGCTCTGAAGATGGGATGGGATCAATTTCTTTTTTTTGTTTTAATAATATATTTTTTGTATTGACCTCAGAGAGGAAGGGAGAAGGGGAGAGAGAGAGAAACATCAATGATGGGAGAGAGTCATTGATTGGCTGCCTTCTGCTTGCCCCCTACTGGGGATCGAGCCTGCAAACCGGGCATGTGCCCTTGATGGGAATCGAACCCGGGACCCTTCAGTCCACAGACTTACTCTCTACTCACTGAGCCAAACCCGGGACTTTTTTCTTATGTGTCACTTGCCCTTCACTGAGGAGAGTCACAGGATTTCAAAGTTCCCCTAGAAAGACAGACAGGCAGCCAGAGGTCTCTCCCACATCAGGAGCCATTAGGCCAGCGGTTCTCAACCTGTGGGTCGCAACCCCTTTGGCGGTCGAACGACCCTTTCACAGGGATCGCCTAAGACCATCCTGCATATCAGATATTTACATGATGATTCGTAACAGTAGCAACATTACAGTTATGAAGTAGCAACGAAAATAATGTTATGGTTGGGTCACATGAGGAACTGAAGGGCCAGAAGGTTGAGAACCACTGCATTAGGCCATCACCTGCATGTGGACAGCACGCGACATGGGGCCCACATTCCGAAAACAGCAAATGACCGGCGCTTGGTGCTGTTCTTGTTACTATTTATTAAAAACTGCTGACTTGCCCGGCTGGTGTGGCTCAGTGGTTGAGCATCGACCTATGAACCAGAAGGTCACGGTTTGATTCCCAGTCAGGGCACTGGTCTGGGTTGCAGGCTCCATCCCCAGTGGGGGACGTGCAGGAGGCAGCCGATCAGTGATTCTCTCTCATCATTGATGTTCCTCTCTCTCCTTCCCCCTGCCTCTGAAACGTACATAAAATCCCTTCCAGGTGCGGTTGGGAGTGTGTGTCGCCTATCCGAGTCCCACAAGGCTCCAACCAGCCATGGGTCGCCCTGTGCCTGGCTTGGGCTGTCTCCTTCCTTCTGAAGGTTTTATTATTATGACCCGTCATGAATGCTGGCCTCGGGCAGCACTCCCTCCCACCGCCAGGCAGTGTTGACTTGAGGCCGATCCCAGAACTTGGACTATTCCAGCCCTGCATCTCGTGTCCTGTCGGGCCTCCAAGCCTGCGCCTGGGCATGTGTGAGGGACGAGGGTGTGAGGTTTGCGCACAGCGTCTCTGAGCCGCTCGCAGTTAGATAACATCCCTGGGTCTCGGGGACCCTTTTGCCAGCGTCACCACCATCGACATTAATCATCCTGTGTCTGATGCGGAGACAAAGGCTGCTGTGGCTCTGGGGGCTGGCAAGGGGGCGAGGGGGCCTGAGAGCGGGTCGGGGAGGGGCTGGATCCAGGAGCCCTCCGCCTTCTGGAGAGGCAGCTTGGTCTGAGCCGTGGGGGCGGCGTGGAGAGCTGTTGGCTCCTGAATTACAACAAGGATTTGAATCAAGGGAGCCGGCAAAGACTCTGCCCCTAAAGCTGTTTCGCTCTCCTGTTCTTTTTTTGGAAGTGAGACCCGGGTTTTCACGTTTCCCCCAGTGAATGCCACTATACTCATAGCATGAAAAAAAAAGGGAGACTCAGAAATGACTCTCTCTCTCTCTCTCTCTCTCTCTCTCTCTAACGTACTTGAGTTCCCAGCACTGTAGCGAGCGTCTACCGATGAGTCTGGGTGATACTGTTGTTTTTTTAATGTGTGTGTGGGTTTTTTTTTTTTATAACATGACCTTTATTGTTCTCAACATGCATATGTCAAATTAAAATTATTCAGAAACAAAACTGAAAAGAAATGCGACTTGTATAACAGCAAATAGCATTACTGTAACATGATTAAATATTCTTTCATATATACTACAAGATTTAAACTTTATATATGTATCATAATAAAGCATGCCTCTACCATATTTTCTTTCAGAAATGCTGTTAGGTGCACTGACTATGCAATATGGGAGCACAGTGTGAACCTGGTTAAAAAGTTCGTGGCTAAAGCTGAATTAATCCCTATTCCCTACATTCTCTCTAAATAAAAGAAATATATATTTTTTATTACAGAGAGGAAGGGAGAGGGATAGAGAGTTAGAAACATGGATGAGAGAGAAACATCGATCAGGTGCCTCCTGCACACTCCCTACTGGGGATATGCCCGCAACCAAGGTACATTCCCTTGACCGGAATCGAGCCTGGGACCCTTCAGTCCGCAGGCAGACGCTCTATCCACTGAGTCAAACCGGCTAGGGCACCTACATTCTCTTAATACGTGTAACAGCATAGTTCCCGGACTCACAGATTTGTATTTGTGTATATGTATCTTTTTTGTAAGTGAGTGATACTGTTTTATGAGGCCGGGATATTCTGTGATTCTCTAAGGCTTGTCAGCCTGCGGCCCCTGCGGCCGGATGTCCTGCACCCCCGCTGGCTGGCTCCGTCTGGCCCCGGGTCCCGCATCCATCCTGGCGACAGAATGATGCCTGCACTCTCAGCCCCATCCACAGGCACTGACTCTGGGAACTAAGTCAGATGCCCTGCGGACTCAGGATGCCACAGCTGTGCCCCAGCTGCTAACTTTCCATGCCTGCCAATGTCCTCTGCTCCCAACCAACCCCAAGGATAAGCCCCGGTCCCTTGGATGCCCCTGGAATGGTGCATCCCGCCATGCACCGCGATGCGCCATCCGTCAGCGGGCCTGCCTGTGCCAACCCTTCTCCCTCTGGTAGCCCCTCCTGAGCGGGTCTTGCCCTCGGCCTGGCCTGCTGCACGGGTTCTTTCCAGACAACATGGCTCTCGCTAGCCTTCCTCCCTGGAACGGATCCACATCTCTGCCTTCCCCTGCTTGGTCAGCAGTCCCACCTGGTTTCTGGTTCCCGAGGGCATGGCTACTTCATGAATGTGTCACCCAGTGTGCACACCCTATTGATGCCTATCTGTTGTGCCTGAAGGACAAAGCTCTTTGACATCACATCTTATGGTTGGAATCTGAGGGCCGCCGTGCCTGGACAGTGCTGAGGTGTCGCAAGGGGTCTGTCCAGGTGTCCGTCTGTCCATAGAGGTTGCATGTTGACTGAACGGGGAATATTGACTGAACGGGGAATGCTAAACACGTGTGCAGTTGCTTCTGTTACAAATTTAGCTCGCTATAAAGCCATTTAAAGGCACCACTGAATTCCTTGCCTCTTTCTGTCATCATGCATCTTCTCTACTGATACCCCAAATAGGAGTAGACCACAAAGCAATGTTAAAGCCCCAAAAAGGCCTCTTGTACAGTCACTCTCCGCTCACTCCCTGGGGTTGCACTAGCCTGCATTGCAGAACTCCTAGGAAACCGTGTTCTGCATCGGATGTGACTCTTGCTGGCGGTTTCCCTCCGACCTGCTGTTGGTGGGGAGGGGCATCAGGATTGCCCCCTTCTGGTCCCTCTCCACGGCCGCCTCGGGCACCCTGGCCATAGAGCTGTGCTGCCTCAGAACCGTGCCAGGTCCCAGCTGCCCGGGCGAGAACGCTTCGGGGAGAACAGTCCTTGTTTCTGAGTCCCATTCTGTCTCCGGGTTTCTACGATGTCACATCCTTAAAGGCTAGTGGAGCGCTTGGGTCCTAGCAATTCCCAAGACATCTGGGGACATACTTTGTCCCCATTCATCTTAGAGGCAAGGCCCCGACTCTATATTCTGAGCCAGCATCCA
>NW_006286241.1:1137135-1140412 GCF_000327345.1 Myotis davidii
ATAGATTCCTGATGGAAGACGCTGGGATGGGTGAAGCCGGGCCTTGAACCGAGAATAACTTTCTAATGGCTCCTGGACCTTTGAGGTTGTTACAGAAGAAGAGTGGCTCAAAGCCATAATAAGAGAGGAAGGGGAGGGGAATGTATCCCAGAAATGTCGGCCCCAGGGCCCAAGAAGTCCCTCTGCCTCCCCCAGACCTGGGAGCTGTCCCCGGTGATGAAGCGGACCAGAGCCCCTCTCTGCTTGAGTTGTGTCAACTACTCAAGTGGAGGGAAGTCCTAGCTGGAACTTGGTAAGACTAGCCAGCGCTTCAGTGTGCATTGCCCTTGGCCTGACCTTGGCCTGCCCTTTCTGAGTCAGCAACTGAGCCCAGGAGAGCTGGCCTGTTGGGGGAGCCCTGGAAGGAGAGAAAATAGAGTTCCTGCTCATTTAGGGAACGCTCTCTCAGGAGCCTGGGACCACATTTCCCCGCCTCTGTCGTCTGGACCCTGAGAAAAGCCAGGATGAGCAAGGTCCTCCGGCCCGTTGTCATGGCAATGGCGATCTTTCTCAGAGGATGCTTTGTGTTTCAAATGCAGAGGAGGGAAAGATGGGCCTGGTCCTTACCTTCATGGAGCTTAGGGGTTGAAGGAAGGCCCAGAAGGAAAAAGAAGAAAGCAAGCAAATAACATGGAATTGCATATTCTGATCAGGAAACAGAAGGTGCAGAGAGAATGACTTCGTTTAGGTTGTCAGGGGAGATCTCTGTGGAGAGGTGATATTTATCACTGGGTCATGAAGGATGAGGGGGCATCAGCTGAGGGGAAGGTGGGTTCAAATGTCCTGGGGCAGCGAAGAGCTCGCTCTTTGGATGAATTTAAAGACGACTTCTCTGAGATGAGGTCCTAAGGACTGCTTCCCTAACACCGTCCAAGGACTGGGAGAAAGGCCCAGGTGAAGAGGAACTCACTGAATAACCGAGGTTAATTCAGAACTTAATCTCTCATTTCACAGGGAGGCGAAAATTCTCAGAAATCTGCCTTCGTCTGACCTTGAATTCTGCTGCTTAGGTTTACATGAAGACTTGCAGGAGTAATGTGATTTTTTTTTTTTTTACTATCAAATTGAATTCTATTTTGCACCATGACATGCTCCTTTAAAAGCATGAGAGGACTGTATTCTCCGTAGGGGGTGGCAGGGCGGGGGGGTGATGAGAAAGATGAAGTCTTAGAAAAAACAAAGAAGCAAGCCAAGGCAGAGACAAAGCTCTTATCTGCACAACCCCAGACTCCGGTCAAGAAAAGCTCAGTGAGATCAGAGACAAGTCGTAATCTGCGATAAACAGATGGGGAGACGAGAGAGCTGTTGTCAGCAGAGCGGCCTGGGAGCAGCCTCAGGGATTGGATTTGGGGAATGGAATTTTCTAGGCCAGGTCAGGCTGCCTGACAGCGCAGTGAGCCTGAGAAGGGCTGTGAGTATGTGGGGCGGTTATGCAAGGCCGGGGGACCCATCCCGGCGTGGGGGCCAACGTTGAGAGTCTACACAGGCACGTGTGTGCATTCACACTTGTCAGGAACGTTTCACAAGGACAAATGCAAAATTGCTAAGGACCCTCCCAGGGCCTCAGAAGAACGAATGCTGGGCAAGCGAAGGGCCTTGAATCTTCAACGTTATTTACCTCTTAGCACCTCTGCCTGTACGCAAGGCCCTCATCCAGGGCTCCTCGTATAAGTCATGACCTGATGTGACTCAACGTAGGAAAAAGGCACACAACCTGGACCCCACGCCGGGGGAGAGTGGGCGAAAGAACCGGACAGGTTGAAGTTCATTTCCAGAGAGGCCACCAGGTGCAGGGAAAGGATGAAGAGAGAGAACCAAGCCATGTGAGTTGGGGGTCTTCTGTCTCCTCTTTTTGATGGCGTCAAGGATGTTTCTTTTTTTAAAATATATATATATTTTTATTGAATGCCCTGACCAGCAATTGAGCGGAGGACCTCTTGGTTCATGGGTCAGCGCTCAACCACTGAGCCACACAGGCTGGGCAAAAGAAGAAGATGTGAACACAGATGGAGATACCTAAGAAGACCTTGTGATGGCAGAGACAGAGAGGGACAGGATGAGGCCACAAGCCAAGGGAAGCCAGGGATTGCTGGCCACCACCAGAAGCTGGAAAGGCAAGAGAGGATGTTCCCCTACAGCAGTGGTTCTCAACCTTGGCTGTTTCTTTGTTACTCATGTTGTGGCCCCACCCCATAACAAAAACAAAATGTCCAGAGGATGAGGCCCAGAAATCAGGATTTGAAAAAGATTCCCAGGTGATTCTAATGTGCAGCCAAGGTTGAGAACCACTGCCCTAGTGCCGTGGTCGGCAAACTGCGGCTCTCGATCCACATGCGGCTCTTTGGCCCCTTCAGTGTGGCTCTTCCTAAGCCTTAGGAGTACCCTAATGAAGTTAATAACAATGTACCTACCTATATAGTTTAAGTTTAAAAAATTTGGCTCTCAAAAGAAATTTCAATCGTTGTACTGTTGATATTTGGCTCTGTTGACTAATGAGTTTGCCGACCTCTGCCCTAGAGTCTCCTGTGGCTCCAAACACCTTGAGTTGGGACTTCAAGCGGCCAGAACCATTAGAAAATGAATTTCTGCTGCGTTAAGCCGCACAATTTGAGGAAACGAACACACCTTCCTTCTCCTACATGTGTGTGTGTCAGATGTGGGGTCCCTAATACAGCGCTTGTTTTTTGAAGGGTTTATGAACACCCATGCTTATGTCTGAGACAGGCAACCTGGCCCCATACCTATTTATCTCAACATCATTGACGATAGTCCCTGTGCTATAATTTACATTTCTGTGGTTATTCTGCAACTACCAATGTGTACCTTTTTCACCGAGCCCCCTAATCCTCCCCGCCCCTCCCCCGCCCCTGACAACGGTCCGTCTGTTCTCTGTATCCATGAGTCTATTTCCACTTTGTTTGTTTATTCTACTCTCCTTTCGGTAACTGCCTGGGGGACTGTGGGCCCAGCACATTTTACTCTGACCACAGACAATATCCAGGGTAAGGTCATGCCAGTCCAGCCTCACACACCCATTGGCATGGGTGACTGCCCTGGTGCCGGTAAGCCTTGGGAAGAGCTTGCATCTTGGTCCAGGGATGCCATCTGTAGATAGAGGGTCTGCGATGGAGTCATTTTTGTTCTGCAGGATGGTGGTTACCGAATGTTGGCCCGTGGACGGTGCCATTCTGCAGGTTGGCACTCCATGGGGAGTAAAATAGAGATTGTGGGGGGGGGT
>NW_006286241.1:1141536-1142530 GCF_000327345.1 Myotis davidii
CTGTAGCCCTGGCTGCCCCGGGCGGAGGGGTCACCGCCTTGGCGCACCCACCGGCCATCTGGGCCACACCAGCGTGCCACTGTCACAGGCTGGGACTCTGCTCCCGTGCACGGAAGGGTTGTGAACTGTTATCAATATGATCTGCTTGGAAAAAGCTATCTCACATGCGCCCAGCACCGTGGATTCGGACTGAAGCTGCTAGGAACCAGGCTTGGGTCCATCCCTCACCCTGCGTCTGCAGGAGCAGTGAATACCAGCGCAGTGTCCTCTCTCCCCAGCACGTGTCCGTCCGTGTCATCGCTCATCACAGCACCTGTTCTGATGGATCTTGAGTCGTAACCAGGTTACCAACGAGGCGAACTCCTCCGGGAGCCTACGGAGCAAATTCAGGCGCTCGTGTTCTCTGCTGGCTTCTGTGGCTCAGCCCCACCGTCTCGAGATGAGGCAAGAAGTGAAGATGAGAACAGAAGCCTCGAGAGGGAACGCTAACCCGGCTTCCCCCGGGCCTTCCTCAGGAAGTAACACTTCATGTTTAAAGCTCAAAATGCTGAAGTGCTACCTAGCTAATTTAAATGTCTTTAAATGTCTCTGTTAGGAGGTTGCTTTATGTGTTTATTATTTATTTATCTATTTATTTATTTATTTACTAGAGGCCCGGTGCTGCACTTCATGTTTAAAGCTCAAAATGCTGAAGTTCTACATAGCTAATTTAAATGTCTTTAAATATCTCTGTTAGGAGGTTGCTTTATGTTTTTATTATTTATTTATTTATTTGAGGCTCGGTTCGCAAAATTCATGCGGAGGGGTGGGGGTGGTGAAGGGGGGGTCCCCGCAGCCCGGCCTGCACCCCCTTGCAATCCAGGACTCCTTGGGGGATGTCCAACGGCCAGTTTAGGCCTGATTCTGCAACGGGATTGGGCCTAAACTGGCAGTTGGATATCCCCTAAGGGTTCCCAGATTGGAGGGGGTGCCGGCCAGGCTGAGGGCCCCCCCC
>NW_006286241.1:1143292-1145313 GCF_000327345.1 Myotis davidii
CCTCCACCCCCCGCCCCCACAGGGAATTCTAATATGCTACCAAGTACTGAAGCCTAGAATCAGAAGATGAGAGCAAAACACCGAGAAGTGTGAAGTGCTTTCCAAATACGAGACATTTGCTTTATTATGCGGCCGCTATCATTTCCCTTCTCCTCCTAATTTCCCAGCATGCTGAGCTCAGTGCATTTGGAGTGGAGTGTTTTCCTCTTGGGTCCCCGAGGCCTTACCCTTTCCATCGCCCGGCAGAGGCCCTACCTACCCGCTGTTGGCACAAAGAGCTAACTGGAAGGTATCCGCGTGAGTCCTTGGGAGCGTGCTCCTGATGGAGGGATGCTTGCCTTCTGGAGCCAAGGACTTTCATCCTTTCTTAGTCCAGATTCATTATGCCGTTGCTTCCTTCCACGAACGTGGGCACCTCGGAGTTCTTGGCATGGACTGAATGTCTGCTTTGTGTGCCAGGCGGGACACAGAGCATCAAGGGGTTGGGCTGTCGCTTAGTTTCAGACTCGTATTCCAAGTTCTTTGTCGGAGGACACATTTGATGGTCAAAACACAAGCGTGGAAATAAAATGACGGGTAACCCGGGATAAAAGCGTGACTTAACATTGATGCTGAGATGATTTGCAAGATGCAGCTAGTATAATTCCAGAGAAGTAAAAAGTCACACAGGTCCACGTACCATGATGATGATGATGATGATGATGATGGTGATGACAGCTGACACATATCATCTACTATCTGTTAGATCTTGTTCTAAATGTTTTACACGCATGAAGTCATTGAGTCTTCACAACTCTATTGGTTAGATACTAGTTACCACCCTCATTTTACAGATGAGGAATCTGAGGATGGGTGACATCTAGACTTGTTGTCACCATTAATTAGCTGTCACTTAAACACTCCAGGCCTATTTTCTGATTGGATCAGTGTGTCTCCGAGGCTTCTTTCTAGTTGGTGATGCAGTAACTTTTGTGAGTTATGAATTCTAAGTGATCTCTATTCTCCTTGTTTCATTTAACCAAGACAACCCACTCCTGCCCATTTATCTTATGGATTTGATCAGTGATTTTCTCTTTTCTATTCTTGCCCTACTTTGTTTGCTATGAATCTTTTCCACATTTTGACAGACTTCCTTCATTCACTTCTAAATGTGAATTGTTTCTGTACATATGTCAACACTGGAGTTTGAGGACCACCATTTAGGAGTAGAATCCAACAGCTTGGACTATTAGGGAGTCAAGCAATGTCATTTACCTGAAAATACCATAGTGTAGATATGAGCGAGAAAATGACAGCAATAGAAATAGTTGAGTCATGGGATCTTGGCATAAATTATTGTTAACTTTTCTAATATTTTCATAAATGTTGATCAGAAAACTACTGATAATTTTTGATTTAAAGAATGATACTCATAGTATACTAATCTATCTATCTATCTATCTATATATAAGCCTAACTGACCGAATGACCAATCCACCGGTCGCTATGATGTGCACTGACCACCAGGGGACAGACTCTCAATGCACAGGATTGGGCTCCCTCCTTTCTGGATCAGGCCTGTGGGGATCCGGCTAAAACCAGCTATCCAACATCCCCAGAGGGGTCCTGGATTGCGAGAGGGCACAGGCCAGGCTGAGGGACCCCACTGGTGCACGAATCTGTGCACTGGGCCTCTAATTCCATCATAGGATGGAAATGGTCCTGAAACTCGGTCCAGCAGGTCCCAAAAGCATAAGTAAGCTGTAAAAAAGAAGTAGTTCAGGATGACAGGTCTCTCACTACCTGACATAAACGCTTTTCTTTCAGCTCATAACTAGAGCTTCTTGAAGTTTCCCTAGGACCAACGGAAGAGAAGGCATGCTAACATGATTGAGAATAAACTGCTACTGTACTGCAGCCCACTTGGGCTGAGAGATGGTGTGGAAGCAAATCTTTACGAGGGTAGAGCTTCAGATGGTGCTCCTGGTTATCTACTTTGTGTGGGGAGAAAATACCCCCCCCCCAAAAAAAAAGGGAAAGAA
>NW_006286241.1:1146263-1149091 GCF_000327345.1 Myotis davidii
ATATATATATTATTTTTCAACATTTTTCAACTTTACTCATAGGCTGGTTTCTTTCTTTTTAAAAAATATATATTTTTATTGATTTCAGAGAGGAAGGGAGAGGGAGAGAGATAGAAACATCAATGATGAGAGAGAATCATGGGTCAGCTGCCTCATGCACACCCCACACTGGAGACCAAACCCACAACCCGGGCATGGGAATCGAACTGTGACCTCTTGGTCATAGGTCAATGCTTAACCATGAGCTACGCCAGCTGTGCCATAGGCTGGTTTCTGATGGTACTGGTAGGATTGACATTTGAGGGAAAAGAGAGAGAAGCAACCTTATGGCTGGAGGACCAGCTTCCCAACTTGCTTAGTTCGACCAGGAAGTGGCTGGTGCAATGGGTCTGGCCCGACCACCCATGGGCACCCTTGGTTAATACTCTGCAGAGCAGAACCCAGGAAATGGAGTGTATGACACACACATTAATCAGCTCCGTCAATTAAAAGACCAATAAACAGGCAGCTTAATAGAACATTATGCTATACATTCATCTGCTCAATATGTCGATTTTTGAGCATTCTCAATTTGTTTATCAGAACAAAGTTTATTCTCTTTTAATTACTTTGCCAACTTATTATTGTGTTCCATGGCTTTTTCAAGAGTTTTTGTGATATAGTTTTCCATGGTGGGGCATGCCCTACCACAATGAATGTTGAACTGGTTTTCATGATCAAGGAGGCATTGACCTACTTTATGTAGTTAGATAAAGTTGAGGGTGGCGATAAAGATGGGTAGATAGATATAAAATCGTTGTAAGGGGGATTTTTTTTGTGCCTGGATTCAATCTAAATACATCTCAAAAAATTGTAAAATAGAATCTACCAGCTAAAACTAATGAGCACAAAACTGCCTTGATTTGGCCCAGGGTGGACAAATAGAACATCTGGCATATTTGGCACCAACGACACAGCTGGCATTGCTGGAAACATTTCTGCAGAAGGTGCAGATGCAGAAATGGGAGAATTGGTACAAACAGTGCAGATGGAGCAGTTGGAACAGATGACAGTGGGCAGAGCTGGCGAGGCTGGCACAGGTGTCATAACCGCAACAGCTGGCACAAGTTGTGACAATCCTGGGATTTCTTAGTACAAGGCACATGTTCGTTTTGGCTTTGGCTGCCGGGAGATAAGAGCATTTTATAATTAGTAAATGTGCCATTTAAAAAAGAACTTTCTCCCCTCCATCCGTAAGGACATCCACCTCCAACTGTCAGAGCTTGGAAGAGAGAGCACTTTTTTGCAAATTAGAATTTCCCCGAGAAAAGCCATCATTGATAAATACCGATTTCATAGGAGAGGCAATCGGATATTTTTTGTTCTGATATAGATAAAATTCATGAATGAAATTTCTTCAGAGGAGTTTTGTGGGAAATAAAGTCCAGATTTCTGGAAAGAAAAGGGTATTTTGCATTGAACCCAAAATTCGTTCTCAAATTAGAAAGCTATTTGTTTGCTAAATATCGTGAATATTTCCCAATTCTATGAAATTTCCTGTGATATCACACTTGAAGACATGGTACAGAATTGGAAACATGTCTACAGAACAGGTTGGGAAATGAGAAAAAAAAATGCTGGAATACATAATATGGGGAAATCATGATATTGCCACTTTCCAATACCAATGGGACTTGGTTCTAATTTCATTGAAAATGCTATGATTTGGGTTTGAATGAAAAGTACAATATAGAATAATCTTTTGGGCAACGGTATTTAATACCAGATGAAAAGTTGAGAGAACAAAGCAACTTTTTTGTTCGCGGCTAGAAATCACTGTTTTCTTCTAATGTTTTTATTGTAATAAAAGTCTGTTCATATTATGGGAAAGCCAAAAACTATTACCTAATTATGAAATAATTTTTAGAAGCCAAATAATGGTTTTAAATCTCTACATACATTCTCTTGAACATACAGTCGTAGGTGCTCTGTACATTCTATTGGAATAAATGAACCTCTGATCAAAATTCAGAATAAAAAATATCAATAATCATCTTCCATATTCATGTTCTATTAGAAAGAAACAAAGGGGATTAGTTCTTTAAAGCCTTAAACTTGACAATACATTTTAGCCAATTTCCTTCCCCCGGGGGAAATCATAGATGACAAAGATTCGTTGGCTGTCATCTATTCTATGTCCCCAAGTAAACCCCAAATTCCTTAGGTTTTCTGGTTTATCTTGAACTAAAACCAGCATAATAAATCAGCTTCTATTCATAATCAATGCAACACAGTGGGACGGTGTATTATTGTGTTCCAAGGCTTTGAACAATAAGGGTTAATTACTTCTCCCTGGATGTCAATTTCTTGACCATCAAAACATGCTCTCTTTGTCCCCAGATGGCCCGGTGTGTTGTTACCTATATTTAATCTTTTAAAAAATCGTCGAAAATCATGGAAACATATTTGATTTCCATGTCTCCATTATTTAGACTGTGTTATAACCTCATGGCAAACCCAACTTGACTATTCTTATTATTCAGAACTTTAATTCTATCACGTAACTTCAGTTCATTTCTTGACTTGAGATGACAAAAATGTTTGTGCTCAGAACAGATGAAATACCTTCATTTGTTAACTGTACTTCTGTGACATAGGGCAACTGGGGAGGGAGCGGGGGAGGTAAGGGGGCGGGGCTTCCTGCTCTCTCCTGCAAAGAGGGGATGAGACATGAAGGATTTATTTATTTATTTTAAATCTATTTTATTGATTTTTTACAGAAAGGAAGGGAGAGGGACAGAGAGTCAGAAACATCGATGAGAGAGAAACACCAATCAGCTGCCTCCTAC